>NW_026562400.1:2652500-3060000 GCF_027474105.1 Poeciliopsis prolifica | reverse complement strand
AATCAAGTCTCCAGATGCACAAAGCTGTATGAGACCCACTCATCACTGTGGCTACAGTAAAAAAAATATTTACTCAGAAATGGCAGAACGCAAACAGTTGCCACACTTTTCACGTTTTTATTCGGTTTCAGATTTTTGCACTATTTTGTGTTTCTCTATTAAATAAAGACCAGATAAAATACATTAAAGTGTGATTTTAATGTGATAAAATATGAAAACTTCCAAAGTATATGACTAAAATTAAGTCCTTTTGAAAAAGGGACTAACAAGCATCTCCCTCATAAACACTCACATTTTTAATAAATAAACAGCAAAACTGATTTAAAGTATTCATACAAGATAATTGTTGAAGTGATAATTACATTTTAAGTGACCTTAATGCTCAGAGATTTCTGCATACATCAACAAAACACATCTATAATTATCAAAGATAATGATCAGTGGATGACAGAAAGTTTTAATTTCTTAAATGCTACACTCCGTTAGGTTATTTCTGTATTTCCAGATCTCTGAACCTTTTCTTCCTAACATCCTTACATGATGAATCAAGACTACAAATCTCTCCTCTTATTTAAAAATGTGCATTAAGTGAAACCAAAGCGAATTATTCCCTGATATGTATCCAGTACCTCCTCCCCATCGCAGACATCTCGCCAGGTCATTGCCCGTGCCAAGAGGAAGTATACATACAGGGGGGTTCCTGTCCAGGTTGGCCTTATCTGGAGCAGTGGGACAAAAATCACAACAGTGTGTCAAACAAGAGGTCAAACCCAGAGGGCAAATTCACAACACAAACTTGCAACGAACAAATCAAATCCATTTTGCACCTTTGCTTGTAAAAACAAGTCAATATGGACTTCCAGTTGTGCAGCCAATTTCAAAAACCACATTTTGCCTGACGGTTATTACCTACCATTGTTTTGATTGATAAAAAAAAAAAAAATTGAGGCAATTTTTAGAGCGAATGAAGAAGTAACACACCTTCAAGTCCAAACAGAGAAGAGATTTTTTTTCTCTAAATGATGACTAATATGTTGTTTTCCCTCTCTCGCGTAATCATCCCATTTGGCCACCGCCGACAGCACAGAGCTCGTTCAAGATGTTTATATACGACCAATAAATGATGCTTTACCATTGAAGGCTGAGCAACATGATGGAGACTCCAAAAACCAATAAAAATAAATGAAATATGTATAATAAAGGAAATGGACAATCGTTGTGCTATTATTTCATAGGTTACTATACATTCTTGCAATCTTTTGAGGACAAATAAAATCTGAATGAAAGTTAGCATTTAGCCTAGCACTAGGATTTAGCAGTTAGCATTTTCTGGCTAAATATCATAATGTTTCTGAAAAGTGCTTTATGGTCACAGCAACTAACTTTTCGAGTTACTGGTGTCCACAGCAGTTAAATATACACTTATGCTGTGAAAAATAGGGTGAAAAATTCAGTCAATAATTCATTTCTGTACAACTAGATTTGGAGCATTGTACAAGAACAATGTGAAACAGAAAAAATAATATCGGGCCAACGTTTGACCTACGACATATTAAAAGATGAAGCATTCCTTTCCCCCTGTAATGACAATTTACCAATATTTCTTGTGCTTCCCCAAATCACAGAAAATGCTTGAAAGAAAATGTTCTGTGGATTTTCAAGAAAACATTTGAAAAGAAGTAATTTGTACCAATAAAGTCCAGGATCCAGCCCACAGTGCCGTCGCCTCCACAGGTCAATACTCTAAAATCAGGAACATCTCGGAAGAAGTTCAAACTGCAACGATAAAAGTTTATGTTGTTGAAACAGAAATTTATATTGCCCTCTAAAAAATAGTGTCCTCTAATTTTTAGAAGACAAAGTGGTAAAGTGAACCTTATCTTTTTATTTCGGTGATCAGCAAGAAAGTAATTTTTACATTAAATAATGATTCAAAATTTCTAAGATTTCTTCTATTAATAACTTCGTTTTTATTACAGTTTCCTGTGTTTGAGATTTTGAACAACATATTTTTTAAAATAGCATTTTACTTTACTGCAAACTTAACCTAATCTCACCAAAAAAAGAAAAAAAAACACATGTCGCATTGATATTATTCATTCAGTGAGGTACACTGTCTGTTCAGGGACTAATTGGATCATGACAGGCAATGTTCAGTCCAACTTCCTCCGTTCCTTCACAATAACAAAGCCCTAACTGAATGAGCCAGCCTCGCTGCCTCGTATGGCGGGTAAATGACTCGCTCAATTAGTCTCCAACTGGGGCCACAAACCACATTAGACACAAAAACAGACGGCCGTGAACATGAAAGGCAACTTTGGGGATATTTAAATACCAAGAAACAAACACTTAATTTGCTGTAATTTGATTATAAAGGCAGCTAATTGACAGCAGAGTACGCGGCTGCCTGGGCTACAGTGTCCGATGGTGACTGCTCACCCTGCTAAAGTGAGTTCACTTGGCAAAATATTAACTAGGTTAAAACTGGGGAGGGTCATCACGTATGCTGTCAGGATCTCTGCATCCAGAACCAGATGACGTGTTTGGTTCTCATCAGAGGAACATGAACAAAATGAAGCTGCTGGTGCTGAAAGCTCCACTGTCTTCTCAGACATGCAGTCCAAGCCTCTTGGATCCCTTTTTTAAGCAGCAGTGTGCTGCTGTTTACTTATTTTTTATAAATCTAGAAGATGCTGTTTTTCAGGTCTAATCAAAGCCAAACAACATGGTAGCACGGCGGCGAGAAATTCCTGCGTGTCCCGAACGCTGCTGGACGCAGGCGACAAAGTGAAGGAGCCTCTTGCATGTAAATGATCCATTCATTTTCTTAATCACAAACGTGAACTGCAGGGGACCCGGCGCCGTCCACACCACCGGGCTGCGGCGAGATGCTTGTCTGCATGCGCGATCACATGTTGTGTGGCAAGAGCTTCACTCACTCTGCATCCGTCAGTCATTTGTGTCATGAGCTCTCATATAGTCTTGTGCATACTGAGCCGCTACTTGTCTGCGGATCCGGCTCGGTGCGGTCGTCTCCAGGATGTTATATGTGAACTCACCTCATTTGGGTGTTTGAGGGAGGAGAAACTGGAGGCTGTAATGCTAAAGGCCTCGCTTGCATGTGATGGGATCATTATATGTGAGCAACAACAGAGCGTAAACAGAATGACAAATGGATTGTCTTATTTTTTTCTTTTAGTTAAATGCAATCCATTCCTGTTAAGATTACAAATATATTTTTTAAAAATGTGTCATTTTCCAAAATATAACCTGTCAGGATAACAAATCTTGCTGTACGATTAATTATCCCAGAAGTTATTGCAATAAGCGATAATGTTGTTTTGAGACCATTTTAAAGTGATTTAATGGAAACGGCATAATAATGCACGCACTCTTAAAGATCAATAAACTTTAAATTCTCAAAATCATTTAACACTGGAACTGGAAGATGTTTTATGTATCTAAAATAAATAAACAAAACAACAGAAACAATAAATAAAATTACTTCTGAAGTGTCTGTAAACAAAATTGACCTGAAAAAATGGCTAGTTGAGACTAAAACACCAAATTTTGTCATCCAGTCTTTGGTAGAAAGAGAAAAACAATAAGTTATGCAAACAGAAATCACACCATTAATTGATTGATTGTTATGACAGGCCTGTAAGGAGTCTTTGTTTATCATTCACAATATTGAAATGGCATTTGCATCGACATTTAAGGACAAAAACATTTTGCAGGACATGCAAAATGTTGGTTTTTACTGCAGATATCTTAGTACACTGGAAATAAGACAAAAATGTCTTACAAGTAACATTTTAGCCAGATATGAAAACTTGTTCTAAGTTCTTAAAATTGATGAAAAAATACTGGCAGATTATTTAACATATAATGAGGAGAATGTCTTCTTAAGTCAAATAATCTGCCAATGAAATTAGTTCTTTTTCATCAATAATATTGTTGACTTAAGTCCAGCTCCAACATCTTGCTTCAAGTTACTTATAAGCTATTTCAAATGTACTAAGACATTTTGACAAGAACCTAGACCAAAAATACTTGAGATTTTGTGTTCTTGCAGTGTAAAATCCACCTAAATTTTCTGACTTTATTAGTTGGAACATCAAATGTACCTTAACAGCTATTAATACACACAGAGAAAATTATCTTAAGCTAACATTCACTGGCTTCCTTATCTCGCTCATGGGGAGCCAATCAGTGTCACAAAAAAGTGCTGGCGCTCCTGGATTGGTTGCTTTGCAAACACCAATTGCAAAGCAAAGAAATTAAAATCTGCCTTAGCATTAACTTCAGAGTTAGTCCCACAATGGGTTCTTTTTGCCTAAAATGGGAATGAATATAAATGGAAACTGATTTAGCAGCAGGTTTTTTCCAACATACCCCGGCATTGGTCCATTCTTGGCCAGGTTGTACACTTGTCTCGGGTTCAGGAGGTACTGGAACTTTCTATAAATTCTAATAGAAAAGAAAAACAAATCAGGAAACAAAGCAGTATAATAGCTGACTGTCACATGCTGACTTGGTGAATGGGGGGAAACACAGAGTCTTCTCTGATCAGACTGACACGCCAGAGGACTGGACAGCAAGGCGGAAAAACGTCTAAAGTCCCCTTGAGGAGAAACCATTAGAAAGACTAATTCATTTTAATTTCAATTTCATTATATCAACTGGCTGAAGTCATATTTTGATCTCATAATTTAAACAGATGAGGGCCGGCATAATAAGAAGTGAATGAATATGTTTCAGTAATAACCCAATTAGCCCTGGGTTACAGAAAGGGACTGAAGCCGGCAGTGAGAGGAGTTTCTCTCCGAGGTGGCCGATGCTTTAGGTAAATCAGATTGTGTTTTTATTTGACTAAGTCAAAAAGCAGCTGTCAGCCCCGCGGCCATGCTGCTTCCTCCCCTCTGTAGCTGCAGAGCGGGGCTTCAGAGGCCCCTTGTAGCATGTTGAGACAGGTTGTGTACTTACCTCTCCCCCTGCTTGCCCCCGCTCTTCGGATTGACAAACACCAGCAGAGGATGAGTGCCCTCTATTGTTGTGATCTGTGTGGAAGATGTCAAAACAAAGCCTCGGTGTTTGGAGACTGCAGGATGCTTCACAGGAATTCACTTTCAAGCCGTATCCCTCAGACATTTTATCAAGTATATATGGCACTTCCAAGTGCTGCACTGCCTGCCTGCATTCTGCCCAGATTTCCTGTGAACCGGTCCAGTCCGGGAACGGGAGCGCTCTATAGTCTTCTAAGTGGAAACCTAAACTTTTCCCTTGAAATTTTATTTATACGGTCCATTTAAAAGAGAAGGATATTTTCAAAAGTTGTCAATGGGTTTTAGGTTAAGCTCAGAAGAATGAACCTGAATATAAATCTTTTGAAAATGGAGAATGTTGCATAAATGCAAAACCCTGACCCTAAATTAGAGCCGCAAACATTTCTGTATTTTATATGTTCAAATTGATATTGTATTAAAGGATATAAAAACGTAAAAGAGTTCCTGTCAGCCTCTTGCAGATTTTTTCACACCATTCCATCCTGGAAATGATGGATTCTGTGTAACAGGCAGAAGTTGTGAATCTCTGCAGCTCCTCCAGAGTTACCATGGACCTCTTGGTTGTCCAGTCTGTCAGTTTAGGTGGACGCATATGACTTGGTAGGCTTCTACTTGTGCAATACTCTATTTTTGTATGATGGCTTAAATTCTTTAATTTATTCAGAGTTTGGAAAATTATTTTGGAATCAATCTGATCTCTGCTGTTTCTAAGTCTCTGTGATGTTGTTTTCCCCCTGATGTTCACAAAACATGTGGAAAAATACAAATATTAAAGGGGCCTTATTTGGCAAAATTCACATTTTTGCACATTATATTATTCTACTGCTTCTAACAATAGGCAAAGTACTTAAAAATACTTCATGTTTTCCAAACCTCCTGATCTTCAGAGCTCCAGCACATTTGGGCAGCTGATTTTACCTTTGTATGCACTGTACAATATGGCTGCTGGAAAAGATAAGCGTTTTGTTGTTGACTTACTATTCTTGTTGGTTGTGCAGGAGGCTCCGGTTCTGCCCCCAACATTCAGTTGGGAGGTGTGGAAAGCAGCAGCAGATTATTTGGATTTAAGGTGACAAGAGGCTCTAACATCTGATTCTGAAAGGAGCTCAAAATGGACAAACTTTCTTACTTGTACTAAACAGCTGCCTTGGCTTGAACTGATGTCAGCTTATAGCCCATGATCTATAGAGTCAGTAATAAAAAGTCGCATTTACAGACACAAATAAGCGCAAATATAGCAAATATTTCAAAATTAGAACCACCAACAAATCACAATCACAAAATAATTGTAAAATTCTGGAAGGACTGAAAAGATGCTCAATAATATTTAATTTGATAAATTATTAATTAGGCTCAAAATGTAAATGACACCCCTGATCTATAAACCCATACAAACGTGATGAAGGAAGTATCATAGGTCATAGGTGAGAGGTTGTTGGTACAATGTAACAATACCTTGTCTCAAATATATGATCAGACATAATCTCCCAGTTTGCCTGAGGTTCTGGACGCGGTTTGAGCCTCAGGCACACGCCCCGTTTGAACTGTCCTGCAACAACTCGCCCAGTGCTCTCCCTGACACAGATGAAGCACTTAACTCCCCCTGTCTGCTATCCCAGCAGGCCGAGGGTGAATTAATGAGCTCCCTGTCCCGTCCAGAGTGATCCATTACTTCCTGTAATTATAAATAATAATCTTGATTATTACGCTGGTTAGCCAGCGAGAGGCAGAGATGGATGTGGCCAGGATTTGATTCATCGTATTTCTCTCTCCTAAAGCCGCGCGCAGACGAATGCTTGCCGTAGACGGCGGCAGGGTTTCCATCGGCGGCGTGCTGGCACAGGATCAGGATGTTGATTATGGATGATGCTGATTACCAGCAGGACTGGGGGTGTTCACCAACTGCAGAGGCTCACATCAAATCTTAAGATTCGACAGGAAACTGGCTTGATATGCTGATAATGAGAGGCGATATCGCTGTCTTTACACCACCTGTAGCTTCTCCAATCTTACTGATTTAAAACTTTGGATCAAAAGTTCAAATGAGTTTGGGTGAGATATGGTAGGCTATAAAGACGTCATCTATTTTACACTGCTTATTTTCCTCTTTATCAGCTACCTGAGTTAAGATGCATAAAATGTCAGAAATAATTTTGTTTAGCTACTTTCCAGTTGCCATTTTGTGATTTAATAAGATAAACACACATAGGACTTACTTATAAATCATGTCCCTTTCCATTTAAAAAAGTAACTGGGATCATTTCAATTACTCCTCTGAAAAATTGTAAAGTATAAATAAAAAATAATGCCTCAGTTACTTTATTTTAAATTATTGGTGGGAATTTATAGGGATGGAAACATTCAAGTTAACGAGAAAAATGCTTTTTCCCTTCCTGAAGAGCATTTTTCACATTGAAGTTTGGGTATTTTTTAATGTGAAAATTAAGAAGAAGAAGAAGAAGAAGAAAAAGAAGAAGAAGTTTTATTTGTATAGCACTTTTTCAGACAGTGAAGGTGCTGCAATGAAAGAAAGCACATTTTTACAAGACCTTCCAATGAACGCATACGATAGTATTGAGTTCTAATAATTCTGATTTCCTTTGGTAAAAAAAATGTTTTTTCATTGTCATCGATTTTTATAGCAAATTCTTGACACAATAATGAAACTAATTGATTTCCACATATTTACTGGGTGAATTTCTTTGTACTTATGAACTGAAATGTCAGTGAAAGGCAAGACATGTGAACAACGTGAGGCTAACCTGCAATCCTTGGCCGTCCACTGTGACAGAGTTCGCCCTCTGCATCTTTCCTCGACTCGACTGACTGGACCTCGAGTCCTTTCTCAGAGTCGACTGTCGTTCCTGAAGTGACACAGCAAAACAGTTCAAGGTTTGACTCCAAACAGCAGCACAAAACAAGATCCAGATATCAGAACTAATTTCTGCTTTTTTTGCTATGTTTTACTTTCCAACTTTTTCAACTACTTCAGGTTCTTATGCTTTGTTCTGCTTTTTCCGCGTCAATCATTCTGCAGATATTACGGCGAAGTTACATCGCTTCGTTTAGCACCAAAAACTGAAACGGGGATTTGCTTCAAGGTGGAGCCTTTCACTGGCCTTAATTTGAGCTCATTTAATTTACTACCTTTCACTATCGCGCCAAAACCCTGCACAACGATGTGGAAGAGGATTAAGACCACTAAAAATCAAAGAAAAAATGAAAAGCTCTGAATTTTTTCTCGGAATATCAATGTTTCATATCTTGCAAGATTAAAGTCAGAATTCTGAGAAAAAAAGTCAGAATTTTTCTGGAAAATTCTGGCGCATTGCTTGAAAACCATAGCAATTTATGTAAGAGCACACAGAAAAAAATACCCCCTGCTGAAAGCTGTTGGTAATATTGGTGCAGATCAATGAATTAAAACAGACCTGAATTCAATAAAATACAAAAAAATAAAATAAAATATCCACAGAGGTCAAAGAAGTTAGGCTTAATACTTTCCTCAATAAGGGGTCACAGATATATTAGCAGATAATTGCCCATCAAATGAATTTCCTTAATGTTAGTCAATTCTGTGCTTGTGGCAATAAAGGTAACTGCAACCTGATATCAAAAATATTCTATTTGTATTTATCGATATTCAACACTTTGGATGGAGCAGCAAGCAATTTCCCATTGGTGATCAATAAAGTATATTTTATTCTATTCAAATTATTGTCAAATTCCTTCTTGCTGCTTTAGTTGGATCAGTATGAATTTAGTGTGATTTGCTTTTTGAATTGTAGTGGAACATTTTAAGATTATGATTAAGAGTGAAACAATGCATAACAGTATAATGATACTTGTGTAATGCACATGTTCATGAGAACGTCTTCTGAAGCTACTTATCGGGTCTTGGTATTTCAATAAAGTTATTAAATTGTTTCTTCTATGCTCCCTTCTATGTTTCTTCCATGATGTGAACCTTTCAATAAATACCAGTTAGGAATAAATTATTTATCTGGTTCTTTGTTTTTCCTCACTTTTGTTAAAGAAAAAATTTCCACAACATAATCTAGTTCAGATTAATTTAATTAATTTTCATTTGTTTATTTTTTATTTAACTTTTATTTATCTATTTATTATTTATTCATATTCAGTCATATCAAATTACTTACATCATTCTTAGATATATATGTATATTTTATAAACCTTATCTCTTATGATTATACTTGTATAATTAATATTTAACACGTCAGATGGAGTAACTTGTCAATGAATAAGTAATTTCCCCTTGGGGATCAATAAAGTCTATTTTATTCTATTGTATTGTATTCTATTCTATTCTAAACCAATTTGAAGTTGAAAATCGAACCTTTTTTCCCCAAAATAAAAGCGAAATCTGCAGCTGATTAGAAAGAAAGTTGAGTTATGGTGGCTCACTTTCATCCCCTTCAAACACACTCATGCAATTTTCAGAATAAAGTCCTAAAAAATAAATTGCTGCCACTTCGAAGCACAGTAGGAGAACTCAGGTCTGATGATTGGATCATCAGGTCTCGAAGGCTCTCTGCCTCAAGGCCCGTTGACCAGAACAAGCGAAGTCTTACCAGGACGACGGGGCAGATTGAGTTTGGGGGCAGGATGTGATCCTTCAGGGGTCCGCAGTCACACTCAGGTTTGACGTGGGAAGCACACTTGTTATGGAGCTGGAGGAGGTGGAAGCTATTATTAACAACCTCAAACTAGTGGCAACAGAAATAAATATTTCAGCTGAATTTTCAAGGTTTATTTGCAAATGCACACATCGCCGTCTCCGTCTTATTTTCTATTATCTTAGAGCTGCAAACAAGTGTTTTCTGAGTGTAAATTGGCAAAATGACTTGTGAGGTATCAGAGGTGCCAAAATGAAAGCCTAAACAACAAGAAGCAGTGGGAATATAATGAGGAGGTGGCTGCCTCTCAGTGAGGGGTGGCTTACCGTGATTTGACACCACACACAGTGGAGCCCAGTCAGTCCCTGGTAACACTTAATGGTTTTGTGACACTTGTCACACTTGGTGGGGCAGTTCCCCTCCACCCAGAAATGATGCATTACCTGCAGAAAGGAGGAGAGACGGCATACTGGGTGGAAAAGCAGCGAGAAAAAGAAACGTGGTGCAGAAAAACAAGATGTATACAAAGGTAGAAGTGACACGGCAATTAAAGAAAGCAGAAAGGAAAGAAAACAATCAGGAGGAAACGAGAAATAAAAAAAAGAAAAGGAAGACAAGAGGCCAAACGAGTGATGATGTGTGTGTTTTAGAGTTAAATATTATCCTGGTAACAAGCGATGCTTAATAACAGATTGAATAATATTTGTTGTAGCAGAAGATCATTGTCAGGACTCACCTCAGTGTTTTTCTTGGATTTCACGTACGTTTTGATGCAAGAAAGTGGAGCGCGAGCCACACAGCGCTCATGGACCGTATACTTGCAAACTGATAAAAGACAGAATAAAATAAAACGATCCATAAAATATATACACCTCTGGAAAAATTGAAAACCATTGAAAACCTCCTGGTTATTTCACCAAATATTTAGTTCTGGGCTCTTCCTGAGTTAAAACATTAGTATTGTTGTTTCTAAATGAATATGAACTTTCTTACTTTTCTGCAAATAAATACTAAATCTTAACAATCCAAACACACTGCTGAATCAGCACAGAAATGGTTAACTGCGCATCAAAATCAACCACTTTAGACTGTGTTCACACTGTTCATACTTCTAAATATATGAGGCTTGTTTGTGTTCTCCAGTGTGAACTGCAAACAACCTGAAAGTGTCCTGCATGTGCAGTAGAGGGCGCAATAAGGCCCCACATAGAGAGCATGCTCAGTGCTTTGACAACATACAACTTCCTCATTATAGTCCACCATGATTGTTGATTTTCTTCCCGCTTTTTGCGTATCAGGACACAGAATAGGGACATTTGTAGAGTATCAATGATGTTCATGTCGGATGAATGTGACCTGACCGTTCAGATTCAGGTCATATTTGAATAGATGCGTATTGAACACCCAAGTGGCCTTGTGGAAAAAAAATGGATTTTCCTCAGACTGTCATGAAAAGATCAAATACAGGTTGCATTACGGCAAAACAAAAATTGGAATTGGGTCACTTTAGGCTGCAGTGTGAATGCAGCCTCAGTTGCTGTACATAAATCATTAGAAAACTTCAACAGATGAGAGAATCAGTGAGAATCCTGAACTCTGCAAACAAAAATACCCAGAAATCCTTCTCTCTGTTTGATCTATGCTACTGCATTAAAACATTGTTTTCAGATGGGAGGTTTTTATTAGAAACCAAATAAAAGTGTCAAAGCAGCCAAGCAGTGGAAGATTATTTATGTATTTAGAGATGAAATGCTGAGCGTCAGGCGACAGACTCACATGAGCAGCAGAGTCCCTGCTTCCCCAGCCCAATTAGCATGTTGAGACACAGGTTACAGTAGGCGGGTTTGTTGAAGTGCTTCAGCCTCCACACGTGCTGCCCATCATCTTTTACATTCTGAACAAACAAACACATCCATTACTTACTTTATCATGAACAATTGTAAGAGCTTTATTACGTTTCCATGTGTTTCTTATAGTGGAAGACAGTACATTATTATTATCATTATTATTATTATTATTATTATTATTATTATTATTATTATTATTATTATTATCATCATCATTATTATTGCTGTAGTAGCAATGAGAAAGACTCTGTAGGAAACTCTGAATTCAGTTTCAGTTCATTTATTAGAAATATTTCATTGATTAATTCATTCATAAATAGCAATGGAGCGCTGGTTGGGACTTTAAATGAAGACAGAGAAATGCAGCCATCTAGTGGACAATGTAAGAATTACACCCTCACAGTAAGGATGAGAAAGTTGTTCTCTAATGTAATTTCTCTTGTTTTAGACTCAATAAACAGCTTTTCTGGTTAGCTAATAAAGCATTCTGCTCTACTTTTGTGACACTTTTGATTGAATTCAGATTGTTATGCAAAAAGGCAATTTAATTTATTCCAAAAATGTAATTTAAAAATTTTGTATCAGTAATGGTAAGCAGACAATCTCTCAAACAAGAAAAAAAGGTCTGCACCCATCATCTTTTTAGCATAAAGATGGCCTCACCTGAAAACGTTCAGACCTCAGCCCACACCATTTTTATCTCATCGCTGTTATCAGTGCGATGAGATAATAACAGATATGAATTGTGAGACAGATATGAATTGTGGGACTATCAGAGACAACAAATAGCCCTCTCATACGCTTCAAACGGTTTTCTGGTACGTATCACGGTTCCCAAACAGGAAGGAGATGTTCGGATTGCTTTTTTTAGACAAAATGGCTGCCTCAAACTGACAGAATTATGTCTCCCCCGTTCTGACTCACAGCTGGCAGAGGATCCATTACCATAGCAACGGAACACAGCAGGGCAGAGCAGCTGATTAGGACTACAAAAACGCATCACTGTAGTTCTAACTATGGCGGAACACTCACAAAAAAAAGAGGCTTGAGCTGCCATTTACAAGTTTTGGGCATTTTATAACTGATTTAACCCAATAACTCTTACACTTGGGATTAGTTTGGCAATTTAAAATTAAGCTTACTGAAAAATTTCAAAATAAAAACCTTCACATTTTTTTATATCATGCCATTGCTCTTTTGGCCATTATATAACTGACTTAACTGGACCACTGTTACACATGGGATTAGTGTTGCCATTTTAATATGAAGCTTACTGAAAATTTCAAAATAAAAGCCTCCATATTGCTCTGAGATTATGTTTGCCTGCATTATCCTTTTCTCTCAGGTTAGGGCACTGTCTTGCAAGGCATAGCATTAGCATTAGCCTTTTACCTTAAATAAGGTATTAGCTATTTCTCCTTCTTATTAGCCATGTTTAGCATACTGAATGGAGTAAGTCAGTTACAGACAACATGCTAGTGATGCCCCATATGCTACTGACAGTATTCACGCTAACATTAGCATTTTGGCTAATTTTAACATACTGAATGGCTCAAGCCCATGTTAGTCAACATGCTCGTGACTCTCCATGGACTACTTTGTAATTCTTTAGCTAAGCTTAGCATTGATGCTAATTTTTACCATTAGAACGCTGGGTCCAAACCAAGGGGCACACTTTGGCAGGCTATGGTTAAATTTCTTCAGGAATTTTCTAATTATTCTTATCACTACTATTTCCATGAAGCAATTAAAGAAAGAATGTGTCAAATTTAGATTAATTAACATAATCACCTAGCAGGACAGATCTGAAATGAGGTTAAACAAAGAGAAGAGGTGAGGGTACTAAAGCTAATTTACGCTTGTGAGGTGTAAGACATTATATATACACAAGCTCTTAAATAATTGTCTTATGAATGTGTTTTTAAAACTGTCAAATGTTTCACTGTTCAGTTTTTTTCTTTTTTGCATTATTGTAATAGAGAAATAGCAGAGGCGGTAAATTAAGAGCAACAATTAAACACTGATTGATAATTAAAAGGTTTGATGACACACTGAGGAGGTAATTTCCTCTGATGTCAAATGAAAATAAAAAATGATGGAAAATGTAAGAAATTAAGCAAAACTTCAATATCATCATTTGATTGTCATCATCATTTGATGGCCAAGAAGTGTTTTTTTTTTTTTACCTGCTTTTGCAAATTTCATTCAAGTTTTCTTTAATTTTTTTTCTGTATCATCAGTGGTTCCTGTGTGACCTCACCGTCTCCAGACCCAGCAGGACCAGCAGTGGGATGGTGGTCAGGCCTCCTTGGATCCACTCCCCCAGGGACACCGTGCCGTCCTGATCATAGTCAATCTCCTGCATCATTTCCTGGAGGATCTGTGGCATAAAACAGTTTGGATTTTCAGTTACAAACTGAAATGTCACACTTATAATTTACATCTTTGCTCCACACCTTTTGGCACGGCCACTAAAACTATGTATAATAATTTATATTCATCCAAAGACACAGAAAGCAACGCACTAGTTCACTAATGTTGTAGAAAACATAAAAAGTAATAATAAAGTATAATTTACTAAAATCCATTTGATACACTAATTTAATTGAAAACACCAAAAATTGTGGTACAAAAAAAAAATCTTACCAAGTATTTTTGATCTAATTTCTAGTAAACTTGAAATAAGGCAAAACTAACTTCATTAAGAAACAGGAACTTGTTTTAACTGATAATATTGATGAAAAAGTCCTCGTTCCATTGGCAGATTATTTCACTTTTATTTGAAGTATATCTACTCGTTATACTTGAAATAATCTGCCAATGGAACTAGGACTTTTTCGTCAATATTAAGGAATTATTTACTTAAAAGAAGCTCATGTTTCTTAGTTTTGTCCTCTTTCAAGAGTACTAGAAACGAGATAAAAAGTACTTGGTATGATTTTGTGTTTCTCTAATTTTTGTAGAAAACAACACAGTAATATTTTGAGTCACATTAATTGTTTTAGTGTAGTTACAAATCTTACATGTCACGCTCATAATTTACATTTTGGAACCTCCAGTAAAAATGTTCTACGAATTTTTCCTCCAGTAATATACATATTAAATATTTATCAAATTTATTCATCGATACAGAAAATATGATACAAATTCAAGGTTTTAAGTAACTGATCAACTTAAAAAAAATTGAAGTTATTTAATTCCTCTGATTACACTGATTTAATTGAAATTATGGTAAATGTTTTATAGAATACAATATATTCTTATTTTGTAATTGTTTTTCCAGTGAGTAAATGCATGAAATTAAATGTTATATTCTTAGAAATATAACAGGCATGCATGCAAAATACAAAATTTTGCATGCATTTCCCAGAAGTGCTACAGTTTTCATCAGAATACCTCTAAAATGAAACATGTTTTCTAATGTATTTTTCTGGCAAAACATTGTTCTTACTGGTTTGAGCTCCGTCACGTCCCATTCCAGGTACTCTGCTACGTGCATCATCTGGGAGATAATGTGCTCCAGCTCCTGCATCACAGACGGTCATTACAGCCATAGAAATACAGTATTTACCTTCCAGTATGGAGACTGATAAACAGCTGGTAATAGCAGGTTGGGAACACGTGCAGAAGAGCTGCACAGCGGGAAATAAAGGCGGCATGGGAAGAGCTCCTCGCCTGATGGTTTAATTACAGAGAGGTTGACATTTGTGTCTGGTGCCACACTGGATTATCAAGATGCTCAGGACAGTTTTGAAGTGGAGAGAGAAGAATCTCAGGTTTATGTTTTGGTGTTAATATGGATTGCTAAATTATCTGCATGAAAATGATTGTTATAAAAATGTTTTTGAAAAAAAAATGTTTATCACAAAATTGTTTTTTTTATTTTTGTTTTTTGCCAACGTCGCATTTTGCAAAAAAAAAAAAGAAAAAATTTAAGCCATTATTTAATATATAACACAGACTTAAATGTTTTTGGATGACGAAACAAATTTGAAAATTGAGAAATACAACAAAAAATACTGAAAGTTTCAGTTTCTGAATAAGAAAAGTGTTTGAAAATGTACAAGAAAATATACTGTAAAAATACAAACCAAATAACAATTTTGCATTAACAGACATGAAGGTAAATTTAAAATGATAAACAGTTAAATTACAGTAAAAATACCAGGACATTTTCATTTTTTTGTTTTTTTCTCACACTATAGATAGAAATATACTTTACAGAACATGGACACAATTTTTAGGCCATGATTTGTAAATAACTACATTTGAGGTTTTATTACCAAGAATGTTTTATCCAAATATGCAATGATTCCATATAAGAGTAAACATTTTTTAATTCCAATCATAATCATATTTCTAATTTATTCATTTTGCATCACCCTTCCACATAAAATAATTGGACCAATTCAGCTTCACTGGACAAGCAGCACAAAATTTCATCTTTTTTGTATGAGGGAAAAATGAACCAGAAAAAACTTTCCCTTTAAATGAACCAGATTTCATTTGTTTGTTGCAGCTCGGTGAAGCGTACATTTAGACCGCATTGCGCCACCTGGAGAGCGGGATCAGGTGTGTTTGTGTGGGTGTTTGCACACCTAATGCCCCTGAGCACAGGTGTGCAAATGCAGCAGTAACAGGCAGCAAGGACTAAACTGAGGGGGTTGCACAATGATTGACTGCAAGGTAATATGTTCTTAGCAAGTGTTTTATTAATTCACTACATTTTTGCAGCTTCATAATGGCATCTTAGTGATTTTGTTTGCTCTTCCTGGTAGGATTCCAGATGTTGGGTTACACTTTACTGAGATTTTTACAGGCCTTTCTTTCCCTGTGCACAAATGGTTGATGATCCAAACCAGCTCTTTGTTGATTGGGAAAAAAAACCATACATATTTATGCACTCCACTTGGAAGAGAAAAGAGAAAAAAATATTCACCGAGCTATCCAGCGATCCATTTCCATCTGTGTCGTAGAGCCGAAACATAACTGTGGAAATTAAAAATAAAGCAAAATGTTAGTCCTAGATCAGTGTTTCTCAAACTTTTTCAGGCTGAGGACCACTTCACACATTCAACAAACACTCACGGACAACCTAACTTATATACAAACTGTGAAATGAAAATGTTTTTCTCTTAACACAAATCCATATTTTACAAAAATGAACCAGAAAAAACTTTTCCCCTAAATGGGGAAAGTGTGGTTTCTAAGCTTTCTAATTACGTCAAACACAAGGAAATCAAAAAAGAAGTTGTTCTTTACAACAAAGTGTGGAATAAAACCTAATTTTACTCTCTGATGTCTTCTAGTGGCTTCAAATGAACAGAAAATGACCCACAACAACTTGCAAGCTGTTTGCATTTAAATTAAACATTGACAGTAAAGTTATATTCAACGTATGATTGCACCCTCCTGCGTCTCTTAAAGAGGGAGTCAGAAAATCTGACTTATTTATCGTTTTTTTATTTTTGCAAGAAGAAGTCGTGTCTATTCTTCAAATGCTGTGACACCGGCCTGTTTCTGCTACACAATCAACAAGTCGTTGTTTCTATGGAAACAAAACAGTGTGCACAGGCAGATCTGTCAGAGACGTTTATTTTAGAGAAGCTGTTGCTGTTACTCAGGTGCAGGTGCTGTCAGATTGATAAAGACATGTTTATCTGATGCGGGATAGCTGCAGAAAGACCCAAGGCTGCACATCAAGTGAGCCTAAAACTGACAAACAAGAAAGACGTGTGTGTGTGTGTGTGTGTGTGTTAACACACTGCCAAGGAACAAAATCAACAGGCAATAGTGAGAAACAATTTTTCAGATGTAGAAAACATTAAAGTCATGTGCCAAAATTTTCTCTAAAATCAAAGAAGTTACCGAAAACCCCCAAAAGCTCCATTTCACTCTGCATACAATAGTAATTAGATAAAATTTTACTGACAGAAAAGTTATAAACACACAGTTGGTTTGGAAAGGTTGCCTGTTGGTGTCAATGCAACATCTACATGTTTGTGCTTTGCATTTGCATCAAATATTGATTGCATCAGCAGGACTCTGCGTAACTGGAGACAGATGCATAATTCAGTCATAAGACTTCCTTTGGACAGATGAAAGTTAAGTAGGATTTTTTTATTTACCAATGGTGCCTTATTTGGCAATAACACATCATAAGAATTATCAAGTGAAATAATCCACCTGCTGATATTCGGTAAGAGTAGAAAAAATGTTTCTAAAGTAAAAAAACAAAATCCTTAAACTATTATGCACAGTGGACCCTCATCAGTATTTGCAAATTTATCTATTTTTTGATTTTTCTGTGGAAAACGACTCCATAATATTTATGGAAATACTTTTTCAGAATCAAATATTTGAAAGAAAATGCAGCTTTGGAAGCTAAAAACCCTTGTTATCCTACTTCATACGCTATTGGCTGACATTTGCAAAGCAGCCAATCAAGGAGCGGCAATTATTTCCCTTGTCGCTGATTGGCTGGACCATCCAATAGCGGAAATAAGAAATTCAGTAGCCAGCGACGTTAGCTTCTGGTTTTCTCTGTGTATAGTAGTTGATATTAAGATATATTTGGGGTTTGAACTAATAAAATAGAGTTATAAACGTTTTTACAATACTGGCAGATTTTATTTATTTCCAGGTGGCTCTGGACCCTAAATCCAGTGAAAACTTTTGACTCAGTTTGTTTTTAGTAAGCTGGATATATTCCTGTCATTGCGCTAAACACTGACAGCATTACACATGCGGGTGTATTCCTGAGTTTAATCATTAAGTACAATACTTGAATTTAAATTTATCTAATAAAAGTATAAATGAAGGTCTCCTACTGACTTACTCTACTGAAGGATTTTATTTTCAACATTTTGATGTTGATTTCTGTCATTTTTTAAATCACATCTGAGCTCACTTTTAACACAGATGTCACTGAAACAACTGTAACAAGATGAAAACGATCAAAGTATAAAAATGGTACAAATGTTTTTTAAGCTACCATTGAATTTGCTTAGTTTAGTAAAAATGTTTGATGCTTCAACCAGTGATCATCAAGTTTGCAAATCTATTTAAACCTTTTTTCAAGCACAGATAATAATTTAGGTTATAAAACACCATTAAAAAGTAAATGAAATCCCCAGAAAGCTTTTTTGCTTGTTGCATTTCCAAAAAAATCTCAGAGTAAGATTACCTATTACCTACTGTGTTCTGTTTTACATATCAATTATCTCAAGACTTAAAGGACATTTCACTACAACGTAACAAGTGGCTACATAAAAACATATATAACATAAACTATGTAAATCATCTTAGCAGTCATAAGCAAGCCAGCAGAGGGCGCCCTCCTCCAAGAAGTAACAAGACTAAACCCTCAGGTTCAATATCACTTGGAGTTAGTTTCACAATGTGTTCAGAAATAGTCATGAAGGAAGAGTGAATTAAATTATTTAGTAATCTCTATGCTTAACGAGCGCCGTTCCTCTCAATTATTCAACATGTGACTGAGAATTACAGTGAAACATCATTCAATAAAGACTCACTACGTCCCAATTAAAAAGTGTAACGGGATTCTGTTATAAATAACCTGCAGTATAAATTTATATCAGGTTGATTTTATGAAATGGATGTAGAACCGTATTTTTTTCTGTCTTTTATCAGATGTTTATAATATTGAATCTGAAACAGCTGGCTTGTTTTGGCTCACTCGGTTTGTTCAGATCAGGAAAGCTGTGTTGACCTGAAAGCGTTTCCGTTTCTGGGTTTTGTGGACATACGGAAAGATCATCGACAGATTTTTTAAATTTTTGGTTGTTATTGCCGGAGTTGTTTTAATGCAGATTATCTAAGCTGTAAACCATTGTTTTTACTTTGTTATTCATTGTGTTTGTACACTTCTTGAGATTTTGCTTTGTCTCCTAAATGACAAAAATGTGTTTGCTTGACCTTGTTTACAGAAGGAAAAGTTGAAGTGGTCTGTTTGGGTGGTCTTGTGTTGAAATAGAAAAAAACGCATTTCAAAGTAAGAGCTTTTCTGACTAAAACATGACTAATTTAGAAATCTTTATAGGTCTCATAGAAAAATAAATTTTACAAAATCATAACCTACTAACAAATGAACAAAAATAGTATAAAACACTTTAATCAGTATGTTTTTAGCAGCAGTTCAGTAACACAATTAGCTAATGAGATTAAATTTGAACTGTTTTGTTTAGCACAACCATAGAAACCCATAAAGAATCTATTTCTTCAAATCACAAACTAATTTAGATAATCTGTAATCACTGCAGCATAATTTAGTCCAGCTTTAACTTCAATCAGGACCTGATTTAAAGTGGGAATCATTCAGTTCAGTTTTAATCAATTTGTACGCTTAACATTTAAAATAGAAGCACTTCAGTTCACTACAGGTTGGGAAAATATAATTTTTTAAATTTCTCCAGTACAATGGTTTAAAAAATTATGTAGTATGTAGTATGGCAATTTTAGATAATTAGGAAGCTACTACTGGCATAAGGCAATATTTTCTTGATGTTGATTGTTATCATTTTCCCTGTTTCCATGTACCAAAATGTTGCAACTCGTTTAAAGTGGTCAGAGCTTCTTTAGTGCTAATTTAGCCAAACTAAAGTCATGCCAACAGAAGTAGTACTTGTAGTTAGCATGCTTTGTAAAACCTTTCTAACTAATACATCATAGTATCAGGTGATACATACTTTTAGAGTATTAAGTCGCCTAAAATTGACAAAAACAGGGAACTTCTCTTAGCAACCACGGCTACAAGAGCAGCCCTAAAACAGACCTGAAATCAGTCTAAATGCTTCCCTGTGGTCCACTACAGCTTGAACATTTAACCTTATTTGTCACTGGTTCATGCAATGTTCCTTTGCCTCTGACTTCATGATGATAACAGAATCAGACATAGGATGATACTAACACTCTAGTTTGTCCTCAGGGCGCCCGCCTTCCAGCAGCGAGAGGTAAAACACAATATCCTTCAGCTGCACCATATCCAGAGGACCGGGCGGGGCGGGGGTCTTTGGGGGAGTCGAGTTGCTTTTGATGAGCTTAAGGCCTGCAGGGGGACACAAATGAAAGGTCAAAAACATCCTCCACAATCCCTATGTTACCCCAAATACCTGCTGGTTAGAGTGTCTATCTTCACAGAACTGATCCAAGGACAGAAACAGGCTAATGTGATTCCTACCTTATTGTTTTTAATGAGATAGGAGTAAAGATTGACCAAATTATGTAAAAACAAAGCAAAAAAAAAAACTAAAAGAAATTCTCTACTTTTTCTGAATCTAGAAGCCACATTGTACACGGCACAAACTAAATTTACAGAGTAATTTTGGTCTATACTAGTGCAACTATCTCATTACACTTGGAAAAAAGACTAATTTAAAAGTAACTTTTCAACAAGATACATGTGCTTGTTTAACTAAAGAATTCCTTAATATTGATGAAAAAGTACTTCAGGGAGAAAATGGAGGAAATTTATATTTTCATAAATTATCAGCTTCATAACATGGTTACAATTTTACAAATATGTAAAAAAAACATTTTTTTAATAAAAGTTACAGACTGCATGTTTAATTCAGAGCTAGTAAAACCAAGTGCTAGACCAATTTTTACAAACATGAATAAAAACTTGAAACTGGAAATTATTTTATAGTTTATTGTATGAGTTGAGTTCCTTTTCTGTTTATTGGTCCAGATTTGTATTGAATTCGAGAACAAAGTTGTCGGCAGATAAATTACCCGATAACATAGGAAAAATCTCTTGTTATAAGTAAAATAATCTCCCAATGGAACAAGAAATTGTTATCAATATTAAGGAATTATTTACTTAAAACAAGCATATAAATCTTGCTAAAAAGTTACCTGTAAGTTTTTTTTTTTATTGCAAGTTTATTAAGATATGTACACCAGTAACTATACCAAAAATATTTAGTAAGATTTTATGTTTTAACAGTTTCCATATTTTTTTATATTTAAGTAATTATGAGTCACTGTGGTGAAATCTTAAACTACTTCTGTGCAAGTTATTTGACTTGTTGTTGCTCAGTAACGAAGAGCGAGTGAGTCAGTTGATTCCACAGGACAGTTCTGAAAAAGTTTTTGAGTATTCTCTAAATATCTGCAAAGCACTATTTATATGTATATATATATTGAGGAAGTTATGCAGTTTTACATAAATGTTTCTCATTCATGGAAAAAATCACCACAAAAGAGCAAATGAACCTAAATCGTTGGAGGCGGAGCAACATTTTTTTCCAGCAAAGAATTTAGATAATTATTAATGCTGGAGAAAGCTGCTTAATGCAAAAGCTGGAGGGATGTTTGCATCTCAGAGTCCATTTTGTAGAAACCCAAATGAAAGTACCAAAATGTTCAAAATGTAAATTTTACATTATACGTCCCGTTTAAGGCAAAAGAAATCCTCAAAAGTGAAAACAAATACTTTTTTGTTTCTTTTCTTAATGTCAAAGTTAAGTTAATGTATTATTTCTACTTCACAAACAAAATATCCCTCATACAGTGTAACAACAACATGTTACTTCTGGAAAATATCGCCTCAGTATTCCTGCAGTGACCTTCTGGGGCCTCAGTTTTATAACATGAACAAGCAGAATCATTGTACAGAGAGATTGGAATATGTTGCTAAATATCCCAAGGGCACAACTGCTTGGTAACAAAGATGTCACCCAAAGTGAAAAATATAACAGTTAATATGTTAATAAATGAAACACATAATAAATGAAACTTAAAGCAATGTAGGTAATAAACTAATGAAGAAATTACCAATAAAAATCTCTGACTTTAGAAGTACTAAAAGGTCAGAGAAAAGAATGGGTGGAAGTCAATGAATACTAGTAATAAAAAAAAAATAACATAATTTGCTTCCTCCCAAAATTTATTTGGTTTTTGCTTTTTGGCACAATTACATGATTTTAGATCAAACAAATCTTCACACAAATATAGTCTGAGTTAATGATATGAGCAGATTTCAAATATACATCATAAAGTTGTCCAAACAAATATGGCTCTATGTAAAAAAGAATATTCCCATCTTGTTGTCATCCAGATTAATCTGCCACCTCCCTGTTTGATTACTGATATGAAGATTAATTGTTTCATAAAATTTTCTTTCTATGTATGTTTTGTTTTTTTGTGGTGTTTATTTGTTTTTCTACATATAAGGTACTGGAAGCAGTCAGTCATTGAACTGTTTTTATGAAATACTGACATTAGATCCAGTAGTCGTCCCTAGTCTTTAACATCGAGCCTTTAGTAAATACCCTTGTCAGTGCCACAATTTCAATTGAAATTTAACTTATTTTTTACTCATCATAAAAATTTGCAGCTAATACAGCCTCTATAACAAATGTGAGGCAGTTATTTTGACACTGCAAAACAACCGGTATCTGCTATAATGTGCTACGGTTCCACTTTGCCATGTTTTTGGCATTATTACACAACAGTAATTTAGAGTAAATGCTAAAAACAAACAGAGCCCCTGCCAAGGGAATTGGCATACTCTACGATTTACATTTCATGCCACCTGGCTGGTTGCTGCAGCACAATTATAACATGTGATAACAAATATACGAGTATCTACGTAACACCAACATCTGCTGTGTTTACATCTACTGTTCGCCTTGGGAGAGGGAAGGAGGTTTCTTTCCACACTTACCAGAGACTCTGGGCTTGTCAGCAGATGAGGGACTGGGTTTGGGTCCCTTGTTGCTAAACGACATGAAGAGATGTTGACAGAACTCCTCGGGGAGTTCACTCTCCAGGAAAGTCTGCATGAAGACCTTGAAACCTTCGAAGTCAATCTCCTGAAGCCAAGGCAGAAACAGATGAATGGCCAGGATCCCTCCACAACCAAGTCTCAATCAATCAGACAAGTTTATTTGGACAGAACATTTCAGAAACAAGGAAGTTCATAAAAATACAAAAATTAACAACTGAAGCATTATATTTTTTCAAGTGCTGTCATTACAATCAAAACGTTGATTAATGTTTCATTTATTATGGTTCAAAAGGGACTCTAAACAGTTGGGTCTAGTCTAGATTTAAAGGAACTCAGTGTTTCTGCTGTTTTGCAGTTTTCTGGAAGTTTGTTCCAGATTTATAGAGCACAGAAGCTGATTGCTTCTGGTTCCACAGAGCGATGAACCTCTTTAGTACACTCCACTGTAGAACAAGAGTAGAATAGAATAGAATAGAATAGAATAGAATAGAATAGAATAGCATTTATTGTCATTGAACAGGATTCAACAAAATTTCTATTGCAACTCCCGTGCAAAAAGTCAAACAAGTGGGTGTCGGTCCATGACTTGGTACTGACTGTCCGTATTCATATCTGAATTTTTTATATTTGTTTGTTTATTTGGATCGCCAAGCCATTTCCGAAACAATGGCTACTGTTCCCTGTGCTTGCGTCGCAAAAAAGCATTTGTTACATGAACAATTACACACATGTAACATAACATTAAAAACATAGCATATTAATCTAATAATTAATATGCTAATGCACAAGTATAACACTTTATGTAAATTTGGTAATTCGAACTAAGCTAAAACAAGAAAAGTTTGGTCTGATTTAACTTTAGACAGTGAGAAAAAATCTGTTTGTGCAAAAATCTGGTTTCAAGTGTATATGTAATTGAATAAAATATAAAATTTTTACCTGACTGAGGATTTCCTGTTTCTGTAACGTGAAGCATGAGGAAGAGACAAGTCAAGTTTAAATTACATTTTTATGATACTTTTACTCCTTTTATGATACACATCAGAGTTTTGACTTTATACCATCTTTGGTTTAATTGGTGTCACTTCAGTGTTTGTTTAAAATCGCTCACTTAAATAACTTACCCATGTTAGGATTTTATTTTCAGCACGTGGAGAAGAAACTACACTGTAAGCGATTGGTTATGTAATGCAGTGTAAAGTCAACACACACCTCCTCTGGGTTGTATTTAGCCAACACTCCGTCTCCATGGAACTCCTGCAACACATCCTTCAGCTTCTTGGTGGAGTCTGAGGGAGAAATGTTTACATGTCACCATTTTCAGCTTCATTTATAGCCACTTACATCTGTTTTTACACTCTGCATTTAGGGCTTTCATCCAACTTTGTGTTGAGACATTCAAGAAGATTATTTCTTTTTGAATTGCTACAGAAAATCTGCATTTCAGGCGGCCATTACTGCAGATGTTTTGATCTCTATTGAGAACTTGTGAGGAATAAAGAGAGGTTTATGAGCTATATCGTTGCATAAAAATAGGTTGTACGTTTGGATTAGAGACAGGAAGGATGAGTGGGATTAACAGGGCTCTATGCTGTAACATTAATTTTTAATAATGTGATGCTACAACATAAGAAATGCCTCTTAAAGCTCCGTGTTATTATAATTACAATAGCTGATAAGATTTCAAACTGCTGCCTCTTTTTTTTTTGTCTAAAAAAAAAGCACTAATTGCTCTGAATCTTTTCTTCAATCCAAATCCATTCCACCAACAGTGAAAATGAATAAATGCCTCACAGTGAACTGTGTGTCATTATTACTGACCATCTTTATTAATGCACCATCGACGCAAAAAGCATTTAGGAGCAGAG
Source organism: Poeciliopsis prolifica (assembly GCF_027474105.1). NCBI lineage: Eukaryota > Metazoa > Chordata > Actinopteri > Cyprinodontiformes > Poeciliidae > Poeciliopsis > Poeciliopsis prolifica. Next base: position 3,034,830 of record NW_026562400.1, on the reverse strand, counting down.
TGATAATAAATCCGCTAATTACCGGTCTGCCACATTCTCCAGGCACAACTAAATAGTAATTTACAATTAAGTCATGGTCAGGATTTAGGTTCATAAACACAGGCTATTTTCTTCAACTATAAAAGCCTCTATTGAATAGCATATTGCGAATGTTCACATAAGCAATTATGTTGCTGAAAGGGTAACTCTAATTGTTGTCAGACCTGGCGAGGCACACAGCTATTAAAATGTTATGAAAGTGTGCACAGCTCGCTTTAATGAGGGGAAAGGGAGATGCAGAGGAGAGGAGATGGAGGATGAAATGCCTATTGTTACCAGACAGGAGGTTTTATAACCAGAAGCTGCAGAGTGCATGCAGAGCAACGAGGAGCTTCTGGAAACACGATTATCTGAAATCTGTCAGCTGCGCATCTTTACTCCACATGCACATCAACACAGATGAGTTCTCCTCTAACTATTGTTGCTATTTTAACTTGTACTTCTTTATTACAGTTACATACAATATAGTAAAGCTGCAGTATGTAACATGTACAAACTGTCATGTCATGACTACATGTTATGAGGCAGATTGTCTGGGGGAAGAAAAATCACTTTTCTCACAGTGGTAATTAGAATAACCAATCAAAGCCAGGAGGAGGGTCTTTGTGCTGTCAATCACCCTCTGAGTGGTGCTGCTCATCATCTCTTCCCCCTGCCCTCACTGCTCTCTGCTAGCGACTAATGCACTGCAAAAACGCAAAATCTTACCAAGTAATTTTGGTTTCTAATGCAAATATCTCTGTACACTTGAAATACAAAAAACTAACTTAAAAGCAACTTTTCAGCAAGATTTAGAAGCTTGTTTTAACAAATAATTCTTTAGTATTGATGAAAAAGAACTTGTTCCATTGGCAGATAAATTAACCTATAAAATGGGGAAAAATGTCTTGTTATAAGTTAAATAATCTGACAATTATGTACTTAAATCAAGCCTATATAGCTTGCTAAAAAGTTGCTGTTGAGTTACTTTTGTTTTATTTTAAGTTTACTAAGATATTTGCACTAGAAACTAGACCAAAACTAATTAGTAAGATTGTATATTTTTGATGTAGCCTGTTATGGATGCTAGAGCTCATTAGCAAGGCCACAGATGATGGCAGATAAACAGATTTTCTGTAACAGTAATTTTTTGTCTGCCATTAGCACATTGAGCAGCAAGTACATAAGGTTGATTGACAGCTCTAAGAGACTCCTCCCGGCTCTAATTGGTTGTTTCTGGACAAGAGTTCAGGGAGAAAATGGAGGAAATTTATATTTTCATAAATTATCAGCTTCATAACATGGTTACAATTTTACAAATATGTAAAAAAAAAAACATTTTTTTAATAAAAGTTACAGACTGCACGTTTAATTCAGAGCTAGTAAAACCAAGTGTTAGACCAATTTTTACAAACATGAATAAAAACTTGAAACTGGAAATTATTTTATAGTTTATTGTATGAGTTGAGTTCCTTTTCTGTTTATTGGTCCAGATTTGTATTGAATTCGAGAACAAAGTTGTTATTTTCAACACAAATAACTACAAGGCATTTATGGTGACAATTATTCATTATTCAGATTCATTGTGTGTGCTCTGAATAGTAAATAAAGATAATGCTTCAAACATCTGTGAGTTGTATTATGTACCACTGAAAGAACATTGTAATCATTTTAAATGCAACCCTGAGGCAGGAACAAAAGATTTGTAGTGCAGTGCTGGACATTTACCCAACCTTCATTGTTTTGTCTTTCTACGGAAACATTTCAGCTACAATTTAAATATTTTAACAGATACTAGCCTTAATGTTAAGGCTGTCAGCTAAAAATAATCACTGCATGCTCAAGTAATAAAGGATACAGAGCAGGATTTGGACTGAAGCACCAAACTGGATGGCCAATCCAGAACCCCAGTGTGTGCACTGACCGTTTGTCGAAATCTTTTAAGGTTTGTTATGAAAACGATGAGTTATGCAAACACCTCAAAGCATAATATAAACATCCAGAGAATGAAAACAACATTATGTGCAGCAAATTAATCTGCAAATTAACCTGTCCTTTGGGAGCAAGCCATGCCAAAATCCTTACCAAACATTATGTTTTGCTGTTACCTCAGTGATAACGCTTTTGTTTTAGTTACATCCATACTTTGATGCAATCTGAGAAGCTTTGTTTATGCTTGTGGTGCAGCGACCTCCATAAATGTTTTGTTTTACTATGGAGGATTAGCAATCGCAGCGAAGCATAAATCCCGCTAACTTTCCACTAATAAAACAGTGATTGAGTTAAGCAGCCATCAAACACATTGCTTCCCTACCGAGATTTCTTTGTCAACTTGAAGCAGTTCCATTTCTTTTCATTTGTGACTTTATAAGTCAGCCAGGGAGATTGCTTTCACAAAGCTATTCTTAATCTAATCTTAACTACTTATCACGTTTTGTGATCAAGAACTTACTAAGCACAGGCTTGGTGATTCAACATGATTTCATGAATAAAGCAATGTGTGACCATCTGGAGAGCAGTGGTGCGTTTTAACCCAGTTCTAAAATGGAAATACGTCACCAAAAACACAATGCTGCATTTCCACCGATTGCTATGGATAGTGTGGAGCTATTGTCATCAAAATAGCTCCACCCTCAATTGATTAGGAGACAAAAAAATATATTTATGTTCATTTGAAGAATAAAAAAAGATTATTTAACAAATAAAAGTGTTATATTAGACTCTATAAGAAGTGCCTGAAAGACCGTTGACAAAGACTGGAATAGGTTTGTTTCACTTCAGAGGTGCAGAGTACCTACTGTGTGTGGATTATTTTTCAAAGTTTCCGGAGATCATCAAATTGAATGCAACACCAAGTAAACAAGTAAACATGTCATCACTGGACTGGTCTGCATTTGCACGACATGGTGTGTCGGATGAATTGATAATGGCAGATAAGAGATGGTGGGAAGAATTGGGTTGTAAACATACAACCTCAAGTCTTTTTATCCTCAGTCGAATGGACAAGTTGAGAGAGCCGTTCAGACACTAAAAAACTTACTGAAAATAAGCACATGGCAGCAGAGGTGACCCACATCTAGCACTGGTTAAATACAGGAACACACCAGTGGATTATCATCTGCTCAGACGCTCATGGGAAGAAGGCTCAAGTCAAAAATACCAGAGGCAAATAATTTACTGCAACCAGCTCTCCATGAAAATAAAGCAATTTTGTACATAGTCATCAGAGACCGAAACAACATTTTGACCAAAGAACCAGGATCCTGGTCTTCAAGATGGTGATGAAGCGGGAACCAGGCATTGTGGCACAAAAACACAGTCAGCCAAGGTTGTATATTGTTAAAACTACAACTGGAGAACTGTACAGAAGGAACCACTTCAAACAAGAGAGATGAGAGCGTAAATTACTCACACTGAGTGTATTCCTGCAGCAGGGCAAACTCTGCCGGGGTCATTGTGACCCATTTGTCCTGACCGCTCATTGTGCTCGGTCCTTGTCGCTTCGTTCTTCAAGCCTTCCTCTGGACGTCACGCGTCAGACGACCAGGTCCATCACCGGCTGACCTTCTTACCCTTCTGCTTTGTTTCCTTTGAAGAAAAGGTCAGAGAAAATAGCTGTGCAGGTCAGATGCAGGATCTCTTTGGATTTGTTCAGCCCACAGAGAGTCTCACTGAAGACAGCAACAGTTGGAGGCTCACTCATTTTGAAGGAGCATACTTTCTGCATTTTTCCTGCAATTCATTTCCTTCTGCTGCACCCATTTCTGTTTGGTTCAGATTTTTACATGCCGCATGTAACACACTCTTTGAAAGCTACTTTTGTGCTTTTTATAATCAGCCCAACTGGTTGATTATGAGTCGGTTCAGCAACAACAACAGAAAAATGTAGCTGCTACTTTTAAAACAAAGATCCAACATCCAACGATTCACTAAAGGACGGTTAAATTTTCAGTGGTAGATTTAGATAATTTTCCAGTAATGCGATACAGGATGATGCATTTTTACAAAGAAGAGGCTCAGATTCTGAACTAAAACCTCAAAAATTTATAAATTTCAGGATTTTTTTTCTACATCTGGATAAACTTAAAGAACTGACCAGACATCACAGTTTTGCTGATAGAACCTTGTTCTCTCTGTTTTGTGTTTTCATTGAACATTTGTTGTATGGATCATATCTATATTGGTCTTGAAGCTTTGACCCATTTACTCGTAGCTGAAATCCTGGATCAACAAGTGGATGTTCAGTCATGTGAAGGCTAATTTCAAATGACTGAAATCTGTTTGCGTCACGGCGAATACAAACATCGTACGTTGGTGTGTTGTTTTTATTACTATTTTATCATGTCTTTAATAGATTTTGATTTGTTTTTGGCTCGTCTGTGGGTGTGTTTGTTCTCTGGCGTGTGTGTGCAGAAATTCCCTGAACAATCAACCGAATGTCATCCAAATTACAGAGATTATGACAGAGTTGCAGAATGCATCGGAGCTGGATGTTTTGGAACCAAAAACTTCAATCTGCAAAAACTGAGCCGCTGAAGAAGAAGCCGACTGAGAGATGTTACATAAAACATCAGAGTGTATTCCTTCTGTGCACTGCGATCATCCGCTCCCTCTTTCTGCAGTGCAACCAGCTCTGCAAATGTCACAGCAGTGCTGCTGCTCCAGTGGTGCAGTAAAAAAAAAAAACAACAGCATCATCAAGCGAGAGACTCAGTAGGTGTTGAATGAGAATCGATACGGTGACACATTAAGATGCTGCTCACCTGCTGCAGGGCTGAGGAGGAAAACAGATGTCTGGAAAGAAGCTCCTGAATCAGATTTCTGGCTTTGCTCCTGACTGGATCCTCTCTGAGGTTGTAATGTTTCTCTGTGTACGCAGCAGCAGCAGCCGCCCTCTGTGCTGCATGTCACTGTCAGCGCATATGAATGGTGGAGTGATTGTTATTTCCCCTCTGGTCAGAAGACGATCAAGGATGTGGAGTAGCGACACGCTGAGTGAAGGAAAAGCGGAGGATGAGAGAGAGAGCAAGAGAGAGAGGAATTATCCAGTGTTGGGTTTTCCATACTCCCGCTCGCTCACGTCACATCCCTCCTGCCCTCCCCTTCCTCACGCTGTCGCTCATCTTTAACCCCCTCCTCCTAAAAACCCTCAGGTCCTCTCATCCACGGCTTTCACACTGCCTCCCTCGTTTTCTCACTCCTCTTTTCTCTCTTCATCCCACCTCCAACAAGCTTTCGGCTGCTCACATCTGCCAGCTGAGAGTAACAACCTGAGGGATTTCAGGAAGAGAAATAAGGCATTGTGTCTTCAAAGCACTTTACTGGGATTTTAATGGGAAAAATAAACTGGAAGTAACAAATAATGATCGAACCAAATAAAAAAACCCAGTAATGTTTACAAATAAATGCACTGTAAAACATTTAAGCTTCATTCAATTGTGTCTACTATCTTCTACTACATTGATGAGACTCTTCTGTTTTATTAAGGCAAATGTTTATTTTAGTGTCTTGTTCACACTAAATGTTTTGAGCAGAATTCATTATGATATTTTATAAAATTCTTTATCAGATCAGAAATTTTGTTCATGCAATTTAAAACAAGAATTTAAATTATTCTAAAGTGAAATAATTATTTATTTTTAACTTGATTTTGTGAGTGAAATGTGAGGAATGTGGCTCTTTAATGAGGTGAGGGCAGTTTTTTCTTGTATATAATGAAATAATGATTTGGTTTAAATTGCAGCATTAAGTTAAAGCTCACATTCGAGATTAACTTCAAAAACAAAGTTTAGACAACTTGTGTCTTGTTCTTAAATTGACTTATTGAACTTTAATTTCTGAGTTAAAACCAAAACTATCTTTTTTCTTGACTTCGGTTGCATTTTCAAGGCAGCAGGTGGACTTTCATTTACAAGTTAAACCACCTTCAAATGTTTTACAGTGTACCTTAAAATATTTTTTCTCACCTTTTTAAGCAAAAAAGGTGAGACGGTGAGACATTTTAACTTGGTAGAGTGATGTTTTTTTGTTTGTTTTCACTAGAGCAGTAGATATAATGTGTGTATTATTGATTTCTATATTAAGCCAGAAGCCATTTGCTGTTTTGGACCAAACAAAAAACAAAATGCTTTATTTAAGCATTTCTCTGACTCTGAACACCAGTTTCATGTCTTGTCACAGATTCTCAGCTAAAAGGTATGCTTGGACTTTGACTAGGCCATTCCTTTTCAATCTCTTCCTGTATTGTAGTGTTGCTGTTTTTGTAAAAACAATCAAAAACATGTTTGTTTTTTCACTTCACAGCTGTATGCTATTTGGAGTTGGTGTCTCATAATTTCTCACTACAGTAAACAGTATGAATATTCTTCAGCCATATTTATCTTGTTGCCTTATATTTGCATGTTTTTCATCCAGGATTCCCACATCTGTGTGACTTTTCTAACAATGCAAAGCCTCTGCAGCTGCAGCAGCTAAATGTCAGTCGCACTGTTCGCACAGAGTGAAAGGCCATCCTGTGCCCCCCAGTCACCGTGTGTCGGTCACATGTGAGGGGCATATCAATACTTCAGCTGCCTCTCCCACTCTGGATGTAAACGCCCACATGACCTATACAGACAGCCTGGAGGCACCGCTACATCACGAACCACGCTGCCCGCATTTGGGTCGGTGATCTTTGATGAAACTCGATTCATGCTGCGGTTTGTTGGTCAGACCAAACGTCGCTTCCGGTGGAGCGAAGCCTCTAAAAGGCGCCAGTAAAGAAAAGATTAGCTTGAGGTTCAGATGAAGACGTGATGATTATTCCTGGAAACGGCGTGTCAAAAGGTTCTGTTCGGAAAAAAGCAGAACAGAGACAGCCTTTTACAGCTCCTGCAGAAAGAGTTTGTTGTACGCGACTTAGCTGGATGTTGCAGTTTGGGCTCATTAGAAAATGGCCGTCGAGATCCACCAACTGGATATAGCGGCTCATTGGGTGTCTGGGCTCTGCTGTAGCAGATTTATAAACCTTAAAGGTTCTACAAAGCAGAAAATAGGAGCAGGTCAGATTGTTTATCAGCAACAACTGAAATTTGCAGTTTTAATCAAATGATGTGAGGAAAACAGTCATGACAAAAGTCAGATTTTTGCATTTACATCTTAATGGAATAACAAGCATTATGTTTTACAAATTTCCCACCTTTAAGCTTCCTGTTTGTACACAAAGAACCTGTCCTAAAGCAAGGCAGTTTTTGAAATTGGTCACATTTAAAGTAATGTTTTTGTTCATGGACATCATTCATGATGCTTTCCCCCCCAACTTCAGAAATTATTGCTGTTTTGTCATGATGAATTCAATATGTTTATAAATTGATAGCATAATTAAGCTACCAGACCAGAAAAAATGTTTACATACTTCTGTGAGGTGACAAGAAATGATAGGAGTCAAAAGTTGAAGAGAGCTAGAAAATGAAAATAGTTTCCATGTTCATCTTAGCAAAATGGCAAATCTAACTGAAATATTCACTTCCCTTAAACTGTTTCACTTTAGTCAGATTAGAGCCCACCGAAAAAATAATTCATTTTATTTTGAAATTATGTTTCCACATTCCTCTTAGCAAAATAACTGAAGCTGATGCAGACCCTCCTTAAATAAAACTTCAAATTTTTAGTAAATAAATCAAATGAACATGACTTTCCACTTTCAGGATCTGCAGAGGCGGAAAGAATAAATGGTTATGGTAATTTTTGTCTTTAAAAATGTAATTTCAGAGAGTCATACCCTCCAGGATTGTGTGTCATTAGCCAATTTTAGCTCAGAAGAAGCAATTTGTGTGGTCAGTGATACTTAAGGATAGGCTTAAATTATTGAAATCTGTGCTTGATATAGTTAGGTTTTAATGTCTAGCTGCAATGGAAAAGATTAATGCTGAATCTGTCTTTTTAGACTGTGTCCAATTTTCTTAATCGTAGTAAAACAAGAGTTTTAACTCTGTGGCCACCAGCACAACACCCCACCCAGCTGTACAGAGCACATATATCAATTCTACCCCATTTTCTACCCACAGGGCTATAAATAGCAATGAGTGAGTGTGTGTGTGTGTGTGTGTGTGTGTGTGTGTGTGTGTGTGTGTGTGTGTGTGTGTGTGTGTGTGTGTGTGTGTGTGTGTGTGTGTGTGTGTGTGTGTGTGTGGAGCCTGGGGAAGAACACTGTGTATCATGATGGAACCATTACATGAGTGTCTGTGCAGGAAATCTTTGATATTTAATATAGCTGGAACTGATTTAAAATTAGCCTCACTAAGAGTTTAATTTCTCAGCGCAACTCTTATGCGTTGTCACTCTTTCCAATTCAGTACAAAAATGTGTCAGTGTCAAAGTGAGATTAAAGGTTGTCATAGCTCACATCATCCATGGATCTTCATAGAGTCGTTTCAGATGGTGATGCTGTCAGGAGGAGGGATTTCCAGTAGCAGTCAGACTTACAGCAATTCTGAAGAAGCCTCTGACTGTAAACTGTTGCTGTATGACATTAATTACTGTTGTGACACATAAACAGCTCAATTTCCAAGCAACAGAAACAATATTCCACAGTAAAATGATCTGGTTTACGGTACTGCTCAACCTCATTTGTTTCTGTTGCTCCTCTTTAAGTCTCTGTTTAGCTTGAACAGCTAAGGATAGGTCTATTGCCTGTACAAAACATGTTCGTTACATTTTTCTACACAAAATTATTCTCAGATAATGACATTTTTGTTTGATCAGTTCAGTTTACGTTGAGCTCCTTTCAGAATGAGCTTCCTGTCACTTTAAATCCTAATGGGTTGCTGCTGGCCTCGCCTCCCAACTCAATGTTTTAACACTCGCACATGAAAATGGCTGACATTATACGACCGTAACATCTTTGAAAAGTAAAAATAGAGCCTTCTGCACGACCAATAAGAATGCAGTGGGTGGTTTTCTGGCTGTTAAGTCAACAACAAAATATTTGTCATTTCCAGCAGCCATTGTACAGCGCATACAACAGCTATCACCATCTTCAGTAACTCTTTAAGGAATCTACAACAAGATTTAATTCTCCTTAAGGATGAATAAAGTATTTTTGAATGTGAACTTTGAGTTTGAAAACCAGCTGTGCAAACATCCTGGCACTCTGCTTCGGTTGCTAGGCAACATGCTGGCACAGCTGAGGCGGCTAGTTAACGGTTAGCGCCTGCTAATTTGTGATGTTGCATTCTGGAGGTTTTTGAAATGGCTTTACTTCCAGACACCATAAAACATGAACTTACTGCCAAAAACCAACAATGAGGTTTTTTTTTTTTAAGAGCTTCTGCTTTTTTTTTTTTTTTAGAAGCAGCTAAGACCCAAATGAAAGTACTAAAACATGCAAGATATGAATTTTAGTATTTTTACTTATTGACACGACTGACAAGAATAAAAATAACTGACTGAATAATCCAACCTTTGCATCTTAGATGTGTGTTTGATTCAAGTTGAATCTTTTACATAAATAACCGATAAAAAGCATATTTAATGTTTCCACTTCGCTCCTCCTGCCTGTGATGGCGTTGAAATTCAGCCTGCTAACCATCTTGTGCCATCACATGTCCTCTCTGTGCTCATACGCAGTAGTGCAGTGTCGCAGGATTTCTTTGTATGATAATGAACATGAAAGGATGAGTCACTGGAACAATCTGTGGACCGGAGGAGGCTGCTCACATTTGTTCCCATCTGCCATGTGATGCATCAAATGCTCATCTAATACAATCAGGCGAACGCTTCAAGCCTTAGACAAGCACTTAGTGTCGATGTGGCATTGACAGCTTGGCCGATCAGGTATTTAAGTCAAATTGCTGCAATTACAGCTGCAAATCTAAAGTAGCTTTTCACATACAGGCTGACATTTCTGCTCTCTGTTCTTTGAAAACTCAGTCCAACTGAGAATCCATTTTTGGATTCTCAGTTTGATTCATGTTTGAACTTTTGACATTATTTTACCACAACCTAATTAGTGGAGTAATGTTCTTCAATTTCTTTGGAATATGCAGGTTGTTGTGAATTACATGTTTATGAAATCTTTAAGTTATCTGCTGGATTGGCTTCTCCATCCAGAGACAACCTGCAGAAATGACTGCCTTGCTTGAAATGCTGGCATTCAGGTAAACACACACTCATTTTCTAAAAAAGATCTGATTTCTTCATCTTTCAGAAAATTTGACATAATTATATGTATTTCTGTCCAGATTAAAACATTTTTCTTTTAGAAATGCTTTTTCCCCCATGTGGCAAAACAGTTGTACACCACTAGTTTGGTTGAAATGTATTCTTAAAGTGTATTTTCTATTCTCAAACTACCATTTTATAACACGGTCAAGTGATTATCTTTATAAAAATGCTAAATATATGAAAAAAGACTTGAAAAAAATTTGACTTTGTAATTTAGTGCCTTGAAATTGTTGCCTCTGTCTCTTTAAGAAACTCCTGCTCTGATAAACTGCCTTCAGGAAGTAATCACAATGTCACTCCTCTATAAAAAACATCCTTAACAGCACAACATTATAACATAAAATAAAGCTCAAAAGTCAATTTAAAATAATACTTCCCCTTTGAGCCCTTATTGGCATTTCCTTATTTGTTACTCTGTCAAGTGAGGCAGATTTCCCTCCTCTTCGTCGGTGAAGTCCGCACTAAACTCCAATCAATATGTCAGCTCAGTAGCCTGTTGATAAATCACTTTAATAAGCTAACAGGTGATTAAAAAACAAATTAACTGCACAGAGAAGTATTTGTATCTGTCAAAGAGCATTGTATTTCAAATTAAGATATTCTGTAAAGATAAAACTGTTTAAATGTAAATTTATTGGTTTTTCAGTAGTCATGTAGAGATCAGGATGAGGATAAAGTACATCAATAAAATTTCTAGATAATCGGGTATTTCTCCTTCTCATGCAGTCTGAAGAGGACACATTTATTTTCACTTCAATGAGAAATGTATTATTAAACTTACTGAAATAATATCCATGAAGCCATAAAATATCTGCAATCACTTTACACTGCAGAGGGAAAAAAGCAGCAAGCAGAAAACTACGTCAGCATCGATTTTTAGGATCCTAAATGTGAAAAACAAGCTGAATGTGATCTTCAGTCATCACCAGGCAACAGCAAGCAGGTTTCTAAACACATATGCAACACTAAAACAAGAAAATACAAAACTCCTTCATTTCACTTCAAAGAGAAATGTATTGATTTATTCATTTTAGTGCTGCTTTCTTGGTAAAAACATAGAAGGTAAACTCCCCTTCATTACCTTGCCATGCAAAAATGGAGAAAAAAAACACCTTTATTGACACAAAAATTATCACATTTTTAATCATAATTTGTGTTGATTTTATTTAATTGCCTTGAAGTGCAAATCCAGAACATTTCTTTGCAATTCTGTGCTACTTGGAATCATTTTAGATTATATTTACCGATGATGTGGTTTTTCATTTAAGTGTTCCTGCAGCTGCATTTCCATTAAAAATAAAATTGCTCCGTTAGAAACAATTTTGCAATTGCAGTGAAACGCAATTGAATTCAATTTAAAAAAATAAAAGAAAATAGGGGGGAAAAAAAGCATGCTGCCATTATCCTCCTCTCACAATGTCCGGTTGTTGGTCACATAACGTGTGACGCAGTTTTCCATTCATACAAAAAACTTAATTGTCGTGTCTCTATTCCTGATTACAATTTTATGGTTAATGGAAACAGCAGATCAAGAGCTAAAAGCAACACATTACATGCAAATAATCCTAACAAGGTTTACATAAAATTGAAATAAAATTGGCTTTAAAATGTCAGCAGAAGCCACCAAGATGTTGTATTTGTGCCTTGGACTCTGGTCGTTAATGAACGCCATATTTTGAAACCATGACAATGCATGTACATCCATCTAGTTATCGTTGAAAACAATTTATTTACTTACTTTTGTCATATCTTGTCGCACATTTTTACATTTTTATCTTGTCGCATGTGCTGAACTGACAGCTCCTCTAAATATCAGGTGCGGTGAATAAACCTGAGGGTCTCGACCTGGACCTTAACCGCCGTGTGTCTGACTGCGGCCTCAACCCGAACCCCAACAAAAGCCCTTAAAACACCAGAACCTTCGCAAGTAGCGAGGTGCCATCTCACATTATATAACCGGAGGAAAAAAGCCCTAAAGGTTCTGGTTCATGACAAGCAGCTGATGTGTTAGCAGATCAATAACACCATTTACAGTAACGCAGCGGTCGAAGAGATGTTTGGGTTTCATTCTCGTGTTGGCAGAGTTTTGAATCAGTTGATTTGTAATCATACGATTACAATATAAAATGAAACCTAGAAAATAAAAGTACGAGCCAATTTTTATGCGTTTCAACAGAAATTTGTTTCTCAAAACTGTAAATACGAACGTCAAACTGCTTCAACTTCCTCACAATACCGACTTTCTTTTTAAACGTCTGAACAAAACCAAACTATTCTGCTTTTGAATAAAATGTGAGGGGTTTTAAAGACAGGATGCTGGATGAAAAAGAGACTAATGATGGGTGATAACAGCACCATCTGCTGTGGACCATTTGTTACTCCCACACAAGATCTGGAGACTGAGGATGAATTCATCTGCCGTGTAGATGAATCTAATCAAAGCTGACGAGCTACAGGCATGAAAGAAAATATATAATTAAAAATCGAGTGTTTCTTAAGGCTCTGCATAATTTTCCTTTCATGTGATTTAAGGGATTAAGAAAAGACACAAAGAATGTAAGTACTTTGATTTCAATGAGAAATGGAAAACGGACTGTACATTGTTGAGCATCAGTTCTGTTTTAGTTTTGAAATGAGCAGCACTCAGGTTGTCTTGTGGCTCATCTGGATTGGTCCTTCACTATGGACTGCAGCACCTATGATGGCAGTGACATTTTAAACATAATACCTCTTAAAAATTAATACTGTTTTTGCACAATTATCAGCTTATTTTCTCTTTGTTAATGGCTCATTTACATAATTAAGCTTTTGTTATAAACAAGCTTGAAGCAGCTGTGCATTAAAAGGTTAAAATCAAGCAGAAGCTGATCCAGTTTCTTTTTTTCTAGTAAACTACAGCTTAATATATTGATAGATCAAAACATGCTAAGATGAAATCTTTTGAACCCAGTTGTCTTTGTTCTTCCCGGATCTTGTCGACGTCTCAGTCGTCTTTCTTCTTGATGCTAAGCAGCTGGGAGAAGCTCTGCAGGGCCCAGTACAGCAGCGAGAGGGAGACAAAGGCCTAAACAAAACCAGCACAGGGTTAGAGCTGCAGGCGTAGCGCCGTTTCACACCGACACCCGTCTGCGAGGCGCTGACACCAGAACAATGTCAAACTGGCAGAGGAGGACTCATAACAAACAGGGGATAGATCTATTGAAGAGCTAAGGTGGAGATTTAAATTACTGAAATGTCACAAGTTCAGTTATGAAAAGATACAGAAGGAAGACAACAATAAAAACACAAAATCTTCTGTTTTTGTATCTCTTTTTTTTCTTCGCTTTTTTCTTGTTAGGTCCTTTAGATACGATTTTACCTAAAAATATTTCCAAACGCATATATACATTTTATGTTAAAATTTACTGCGTTTATCCAACAATATTATAACGGTCTTACATTCAATTGAAAGTCGTTTGGGTTTTAATGTTTAATATATATCTAAAAGCAACATGCAAATCCGTTTACATATTCTATAATACAAAGTAACTAAATATAATTTTAAAATGCAAGAACAGCATACATTTAATAGTACCAATATTTATCATCTCACAGGCAAAACCAATTTATTTTTGTCATTTCTGCTTTACTATTTACTGACAAAAATTGCAAATTACATACAAAGACCTTTCAATCTACAATGTTCGCTATGGTAAAACGGCAGCCGTAGAAAGTTTGGTTTCTGTCTCGTTTTAGTCATGAACCACAGATTTAGGGACACAGCGGTGCATATAAACTTTGGTTCTGTACAAACCTCAGTTATGGAGCGGCTACGTAATGTGAGTTTGGTGCAACAAGAAAACGAAACAAATGTAGAAAGTTTGGTTTCCATTTCCTTATTTTGATGGACTCAACAATGACTGAAAAACCAACAATTCTTGTAAGTGGGAAACATTATATTATTCTTTAAGAACATAACAGTTAATTAAAAAATATCAAACATGGGCACATTTATACTTCTTAAGTAGTTAATTTTATTTTAAACTTGGTTTGGGATTTAATTACATCTGCTATGTGTTACAGTTATCATTAAATAAACTAGGAACCTGGCAAAGAGCAGATCTTTTTTAAAATTATTTTTGCAGAGACTGATGGTGGATAAATGTACACAGTTGAGTATGTTGACATTCAGTTTATTTTACATGTATCTGGTTGGGTATTTTACAAAAGTAATCAGATTTACATTACGGTATTGGCTGATTTAAATGGAACAATTATTCATATTTTAGCTGTTTGTAAAAGCTTGAACTTTTCTAAAGAGTCAGATACGTGTTTCTTACAATCAATGATGTTGATATTCTAATGAAGATCTGATGCTGAAATACTAATTAAATCTCCTGTATTTTAAAACAAATTGTCAGCTTGAAGACCAGAAATCAGTTGCTGAAAGTTGTATGTAAAAGACTGATTGCCACCTCTCTTCTTATATCCAAACTAGCTGTTATTCAAAATAAATATTTCAAAAAGAGGATGAAATATTGCTGAACTTTCCTGACAGCTTCGGATTAGTCTGCAAACACTTGTGGAAGAACGAGTTGCTCTGTGAAAGGATGCCACCTGTGCAATAAGCTCAGTCGTATAATTTTCTTGCTACTTCAGATTAGCTGAAGCACAATGATTTAGTCAGAGATTATGGGTTTAACAGTAGCTGTGTTTTTATTAAGCATAGAATTAAGCAATTTGAAATTGGCAAAATAAATTTACTTAATGGAAACAATAAAAAAAAAACTCATGTTTTTTGGTCAAATGTTTACACCTGGTTGTTACAGTGGGATTTCACATGAGTCACATGATTAACAGCCAGATGTTACTACTGGCAGAAATGACAACAGGAACTGGTAGGAGGATGATGGTTTGTTGTTATTTTGTCGGGTTTTTGTAAAACAATGTGGAGCTTTCACAGCATCACACAGTTCATAAAACGTGTGTAATTCTAACGTGTTGAATCCATAGCATTTCTATAAAATAGACTACAATGTCCCCAAAACACCACAAACGTAGCCGTTCACAAGAGGTTTGTTGTTCCAACGCCGGTCTCCTCTGCTGGCTGAATTATGAATATAATCTCATGCAACTGTTTATATTCTTCGCTGACAGGATTTTAAATGACTTATTAAAAGAACAATATTATCCACGTTTGATTTTAATGTATTTTCTCAATGAATGAAAACACTGCAGTTGTGAAATTGTTTTTCATTGACATTAGCAGGATATAAATAAGGATTTGAGTCCATCTGTCATGGAAATGCAGCCAAACGATTATCCACTGTCGCCTCATGCTTGTTCTAGACTGTGGCAAATCAGTGGCTCAATGCAACTGGCTGGACTTTCTTACTGAACTGAATTCAAATACAGCTGCTACCTTATTAATCGCTACAGACTGAACATGGGGTGTGACTCAAGTTTATGTATGAAGAGGATGAGCAAGTACTTTTGGAAGTATTGTATATTTTAATACATATAAAAATGCACAAAACGTATTTATCTTCAAATTAAAAATTAAAACTTTCACATTGCTAAACAGGGAATCCTGGGAGATCTTCAAGCTCTGAACGTTGTTGTATTGCTTTGGAGTGGAATGCTGAAGATAGACATTTTATCTGTTGTGGGAATTAGTATTTAAAACATAAAAAATACATATTGTAATGATATTAAAAAACAATCCTAAAGCTGATATCTGGTTCATGTGGTTACAGATATAGATTATTTGAAGATCAGAAAGATTAATAGAAATCTCCTTAATCTCCCATGTCATCACTTTCTTAAAACAATGGCTGATGTGATTTTGGAAAAAGAAAATCGCCTGGTGTGGTCTCCTGCTGCTGTAGCTCATCTGCATCAAACTTCCAGACATGTTGGCTTTAATAAAGAAATATAAGCTTTACAACACTGAAACAAAGATCACTGGTGAACTATTATAAATGATTTGGACCTGCCTAAGCCATCTTGTGATGTGGACAAACTACAGTAATCTGAATTAAATAAAAATAACATTATTATACATCACAAAGTCAACATGTTATTTTGGCAGCATTGCAAATTTTTGCTGCTATTTTGAATAATAGCAACTAGATAATGTAGGTCAGGGGTGTCCAAAGTGAGGCGCATGGGCCGTTTGTGTACACTGGACTGACTCTGTGCAGCCCCCAACTGCGATGAAAAAATGTGTAGATTCAGAGGGAGATTTAAAAATTACCAACATAATTTTGGTAACAAAATTTTCTCACCAATGTTTAACAAAATGTAAAACCAAGAGACATTTACTGAAAAGCTAAAACAGGTTTTATTCTTTTTTAGACTTGGTTAAATATGGCAAACGTTTGGAAGGAAAGCGTCACAAACCCTGATTTATTCAATTGAGCCAAAAAGAAACTGAAAACTAATTTGTCCAGCTACTTTATTTGCTTGATTTTAGGTTATTTTTTGCTCTGTAACTATTTTGAGTCTACAATTTTGGAAAAAAGTTTGGACACCATTGATACAGTTAGTAAAAAAACTAGGAGAAAATGCTCAGTGTGACAGTAACTGAGACAAAACAGTGAGACCTGTGAAATGCTGCCGGTCTCAGGATGATGTTAAAAATGTGACTTCAGAGGTTAAGTTGCGGGTCCCGTCTCTTGACACTCTCCCGACCGGGTCACAGAGGTCGCAGCCATGGGGGACTCAGCTATTCGGAGAAAACAGGGTGAGGGGGGGGACGCCTCTGCCAGAAACAGCCCTCGCCTCCACCCCTCGCTGAGTTCTGGCCCATAAACTGCATCCTACATCTCAGCCCAAGCCAAAAGCAGAACGCTGTCCGTCACAGGAGAAAGAAGGCAGAAAAAAAGAGACATTTTCCTCCTTTTTCTCGGCACAGCAGCTGTTTTTCTGCGAGGGTTTTGACGTCTCAGTACCTGCTCTGAGATCAGCCGTCCTGCTGTTAGAAAACAGGAGCCAAATGATCGATGAGCCGCAGAAGCCGAGGGGATTCAGTCAGATTAAAACATGGTGGATTTCTCCGTTAGTGACTCTGAGCCACATTCACAGGACATCCTGTAGTTTTAGCATTTATATAAAAATGTTTTGCACTGTCAAGGCAGATGAACACAAATGGACTTGAAGAAAAAGGTCTTAGATAGAGAAATTATTACAGGGGATTTTTATTTAAAATCAAAATGATTTGAAAATGTTTCTGGCACAAAAGCAGAATCTCTCAAATGCATTAATTTCTGATTTTATTTTTTTCAAAAACATGTAATTTTGCTTTTCCCAAGTAAGACAATAGATATTAATGGACGTTTAACGTATTTCAAACACTGAGAAAAAGAAAAAGTAAAAAAAAAGTCTAATTTATAGTAAAATACCGACAGCAAAATTTTACGGTATGAATATGTTATAATTCTGGCCACTACTTAAGCATATATTAGAGACATTTTTGTATTTTTATGTTATGTTATGATTTGGCAAAAAATTGCATTTTAATTTTACTTAAAATGCAAAAAGATATGGTTTTCCTTTTATTTCCAGAATTTTGACAAATATTTATAGTATTTTCTTAAATATTTGTATTTTTATGCACATCACTTATACTTAACTAATATTTTACAGTATAGATATATTAATTAATTAAGAAAAACGTCAAAATATAAAATTTCTTGTTTGACACAAAATGCATCAAAACAGCAGACTTTTTCTACTGCTGTTCAGTACTTAATGTGCATGTTTTATACCTAATTATCAAGGTTCTAATCAATTTCAGTATTTTGCTATACATTTAGATATAATACAACAAAGATAACAATTTAAAAAAATATCTAAACTACAACAAGAAAAAATATGAACTTTTGTTTTAAAACTTTCCCTTCTTCCATTTTCTGCTTGAATAATAACTAATTATTTTTGCATCACATAAAGAAAGAAAAGCACTTTTAAAAAAACTCAAATGAAAAAAGGATTAAAACAAAATGGTTTCTCTGGTAGAAACATCTCTCATCTCTAACTACTAATCGATAGTGAAAAATGTCAGAGTTAAAGATCACTACGCTTTCTTCAAAAATGTGATGAAATCCACTAAATTCAAATCAAACATGAGTGGCTGAAAGTCCAAACTCCCTCAAGTCAAAACAGATGGAAGATTTCCAAGCTCCACCGTGTCTTATTTTTTTTCTTATTTGGTGACGGACAACGATGGAAAGCAGAACGAAAACCTGGCAAAAAAACGTGCAAATCATGTTTCACTCAAACTGGAGACCAGAACATGACAAGGAGCTTCCATCAAAGCCGCATGTGGAGGGCACCTATTTTTCTTCTGTTCGTCGCTCCTCATTTATCCTCCGTTTGAGCTACATTTTAATACGCTCTGCGGAAATCCATGTGGGACAGATTACATGTGGAAGGAAGCAGGTCTGATCGTCCACAAATAAGCACCGCGATCTTTTCCAAAGAGGAGAGGTCAGCACATCGACTCACACTCAGAGGGAAGTTAGCGAAGCGTTGTAACGCAAAACGCCCAAAGTATGTGGTTTTCGAAAGAGGTTTCTACAACTCTGTTGACCTTAACTCATCCAGTGAGAGCATGTGGTCAGGTTGCTGTAATGCAGCGCAGAGAAAAAGCTTCAGAGGTAAAGGAATCATTGGTCATGCTTCTTGATATTCAAGTCATATATTATGCTGCGATGTAGGGCAGTTGTTAGTAGCCCTGACACAATAAGCAGTAAATCTATTAATTATACAATATATTATAATGAGCTCAGTATTTTTTCTCTTTCCTTTCTCTCTTTCTACCAAAAACTGGATGACTAAGTCTAAGTCAAATACTTTAACCCTTTTTTTGAAGGATAATTTTGTTTACAGAGATGCCAGAATTAATTTAACTGGTTGTTTTGTTTGTTTATTTTGGATATTTAAAATGTCTTCCAGTTTTAGTGCTAAATGTTCATTGCATCTTAAAGTTCAGTGATCTTTGAGAAGATGTTCTTGTATTATTGCGCCATTACTGCCATTATTTCACTTAAAAATGCTCTCAAATGCTCTCTGTTCTGTTCGAAACAATAATCGTTTATCGCAATAACTTCTGGGAGAATTTATTTTCCAGCAAAGTCGTTGCCTTGTAAGCAGGAGAGCCAGGATTATAATCCTGAATAGTTTTTGATCAAATTAAATTCAAATTTTGAAAAAAAAAAAAAAAAAACATAAACCAGACAAACCAAAATTTACATATAAAGAAAAAAAAAAAATAAATATATATATATATATATATATATATATATATATATATATATATATATATATATATATATATATATATATATATATATTATATTTACATTTACTACAATGGAGAGAAAACAAACTATATTTTTTCTTCTACTGTTTTGGCTACAATTAATGTTTGAAAAAGACAAAGCTAGAATGGATTATGCTGCACTAAGAGATTTGTGAAATCTTCACTGTATTGTTAATAAAAAATAAGAAATTCTTGCACTCTACATGTCGAACTACATCTGTCTGAAAAATAAAGTTTAAGCCTCATTTTGTAAGTAAAACACAATTTGATCAGCTGCAGGTTTGGCTGAAATTGACATTTATGCTGCTACTTTTTCAAAATAAATATCATAGCAATCGCGTCGCACATTATTTCACACCAGACGCTTCACTAACCTCAGCATGCTGGATGTGAAACTTAAAATTTTGACTAATTTTAATCACTTGGGGGTTTACACACAGCGTAGTTCAGTTGATTGTTAGCAGAGCAGAAGAAATTTGACACCTTTGATCCCAATGCGCTCGCACTATTCAAACTCGGACAACTCCAAAAGTTATTTCACAACATCCAGTCAAGTTGAGCAACGCTGGATGTACACAAAGCATCAAGGAGATTCTGCAAACACCCACTTCAGTACCAGCAGTAATAAACTTCCAGCCTTCAGCGGGTTAACATCGCAGAACCTCGCTGCTCTCCAACACAGCTGCACTCGTGATTGAAATGAAAACAAGGCAGAATGGCTGCTGTCAGACATGTGATATATGACCTGCAATGGGATGTTTCCAGAGCTCCCTCTCCATATGGCTGCCTACAGTCCACCAGACCCAGCCTGAACTGAACTACAAGATAATTCACAATGCACTGTGGAGGTGGGTGGGTGTAGTGTGCTGAATTTGTGGAAATATGAAGTATGTTTCTTAACAGTTCCTGAAAAATGCATTCTGAGTTTTTATGCACAAAGTTTAAGTGACAGAAAGTGTAAGACCACAGATTTGGAACACAACAAAAACACAAATACTTTAGTTTTTAGTGTAAATAACTTAGAACACGTGAAACAAAAGAGCTTGTTTTAAGTCAACAATTTCTTTAATACTGATAAAAAAAAACAGTTCTAGTTTCTCTGGCACTTATTTATAACTAGCACTAGTAGTGTCGTTCTTTGGTCGTTTTCAGCTTGATCAATTTCATTTTTCTGATCACATGCGACGCTCCACTGACACTCTTTAATGTGGATGGTGTTACTGAGTGAAAGAGACTTGGATTTTCAGCAACAAGTTGTTTTGAAAAGTTAGAGGAAGACCAACAATTTTGTTTTTGAAGAAATTGTGTTTTCTTGACATGTTGAGGCACATTTATTCAGGCAGGACAGTGCAAACCTTTCAGGAAGAAATAGGAAGGCAGAAGATTACAATAAAAAAGGAAACTGAACCAGACATTTAAAGGTCAGTGTTTTACAAAAACTGGAGACCCCAAACAGGCTCTGATCGATGAGAGAATGGCAGCAGAAGACCTAAAATACATCAAAAGAACCTCAGAAAACTTGAAAAACTGTTAATCAAAACCAATTTAAAAGATTACAGGAAATCCTGAATGCTCAGACGCAAACTGTGGAGAATTGATTCAAGTCAGAAACCAAGAAACTTTACTGAAAATGGATAGAAATGAATGTAGTCATTAACAGAAATGGCCTAACGCAAAAAAAAAAAAAATAGCTAAAGAAAAGAGCAGAAAGTTTATTACCGTGATATGCATCAACACCACAAGCAAATAATCAAATAATCTGCAAAGCTACACGGGTCATTTCTAACAAAGAAAGCTGACATAACATCTGTTAATTCCACCATAAGTTACTTAAAAGAAGCTCAAAAACTTTCCATTTTTAGCAAGGCATAGATGAAAGAAATAATGGCCATAAATTAAATCCTTTTAAAAAGGCTGAGGGGTAATGTGGAAAAGTTTCTGTCAGCCCTGTTCGCACACGGAGAACTTCCTGTGCGTTCATTACGAGCAGATCTACAGCCTGCGCGCCGGGCGGACTCAGGAAGGATACGCTGAGCAGGTTAATGTCCCACCAGAGGCTCCGTGCAGCTCCATCTGAAACGCTGCCATGAGAAATATCGCAGTTCCACTCCCACGCGCTCAACGCAGAAAGACGGACATGGGGCGGCCAGACAAAACACATGTTAAACAGCAGTGGCTTCATGTGAAAGTGTAGCAAAACACAGCGCAGTCTGATGGTGTGCCAGTTTAAAATGCTACAGTTGTTTAGATGTTTTTCCTGCTAACATCTGGTATTTGCAGGGGTGTACTTTGTGTCTCTTAGAGGACGACATGCGGGGGTCAACAGCTCGTGCAGATTACCACGCCACATTGAAAACACGAGATAAAAACCCAGAGGATTTCTATTTTCATGCGTCTTGAATTCACTTTGCATCTCATCATCCGCCGGAGATGCCTGGGTGGCGAAACAGAGGTAAAGAAAAGAACAGTGTGCTGCAAAAACGCAGAAAAGCAACAATGAAACCAAAGAAGATCCACGACAAAGTATTTCACTCCTGATAAGTTGCTTCTCTTTTTGCTTTTAACCAAACTAAATGTTTCAGATAATCCAGCTGCATGTTCACGCTGCTCAGGTTGAAAAAGAAAGTGTTTTGTTGTTGATTTAACATTCAGAAACCACTTGCTGCTGTATTGTTGGCTGTGCTTGTGGCTCTACTTCTACTTTTCAAAGATGAAGGGTCGTATAATTGCATTTCTCTGCAGCCATTTTCATGTGCAAGCAGAAATATGGAGTTGGGGGTTTGGCCAGCAGCAACTTTTCTGGATTTAAAGTGACAAGAGGCTCATTGTGAAAGGAGCTCAAAATAGGCAGACTAAATTGTTATTGTCTAATAGTGATTTTCCTGTAGGACAGATTAGAGGGACTAGTTAACCTAATAATCATGTCTTTGAATTGGCTCCAGGCTGGGATTTGGACCCAGGACCTTCTGGCTGCAAGGCAACATTCATACCAATTGGATACTGATCAAATCACACCAGGTAGTCCAACTCTGAGGGTCTCTAAATTCCTACAAATGATGTAAAAATACTTATTGGCATTTATTGTAAATACTAATTCGTAGTTATTGCCGTTTGGGGTGGGACAGCCAAAATTAAAATGAAAAATCAATATTTTGAGCATTTTAAATGGAGCAAAGAGGAGACATCGCTGGGTGTGATGCGACTCCAACGACCTGTTAGTGACACATCTTTCCAGTCTCCTGCAATCTGTTTGCTGATACAAAAGAACGCTAGCTGACTCAGTTGTTGAAACGTTTGGGGCCAAATGTTCTTGAAGTCATTTTGTTTTCCTGCCACATGGGTGGCTTTCTGCAGAGTCCAATGAGGATCTAATCAGCGACAATCGGCTCATCCGTCTCTGTCAGCGAGAGTCAAGGCACTGGCACCGCAACAAAACTGGTAAACAAAGATGGATTGCGAAGTTGCAGTTTATTTGGATAAGACAATGAGTAGGACGTCTGAAACAGGATCAGAGCTTCTATTTTGAGGTTGGAAGATTAGAAAATAAAGAGATCTGACATTCAGGAGGGTAGGGCCTGCGATCATGAAGCAGAAAATTAACCAAGCACAAAGCAGATAAACATCCCACCTTGATTTTTCAGCAATGTCTGCGGAGAGAGGGGTCAGGGCCTCTGAGTCGAAGAAATCCTCAACAAGACTTTATTTTAGGGAGCACAGTGAACATAGATGATAGATGATTTTAACATTTTTGTCCAGTCATTATCCAACTTAGGTTTTTTCAATCGTTTGATTTATAAACTTCTTGTCTAAAGCACCCCAAGATCAGATGCACTGCAAACATACTGCTCTTATTTAATTTGAAGTCATGTTTCAAATGTCAGACATCCACATGCTTTCTCATCATAATTTTTAGATTAACTTCTGAAATGACCTCATGACCACATGGTGGGGTCCTGACCTGCTGAGGACTTCTAATGTCTCTTTATTCTCCATTTTTTGATATTTGATGAGCAAACCTTTAGAAATGGCTGCTAACAAATGTAGAACCGTACAAGACGTAGAGCCTCCTGCACAGCCAAGCGATTAAAAGTTTTGACTGCAGCAAGTGGAAAGTCAACAACAAACCATTTGCCTTTTCCAGCAGCCGCTGCACAGAGAATACAGCGGTAAAACCAGCTGACCAAATGTGCTGGAGCTCTGCTGTGGCTGCCCGGCAACAGGCTGGGGTTGCTAGACGCAGTTATGACTTGATCATGAGGTTTTGAAAAAGACTCATTTTTTTGTGTATTTAGGATAATTGTTTCATATCTTTGGCTTTTCTCCCCACATCTTATTAAAGGATTCATTTGTCTAAAATTGTCAGTTTTAGACATTGTGACTGAAATAAAAGATGGATTTATTTTAAAGGTTTTCAGATATTTTTACCAGGACATGTTTCCTGCAAAACAAAGTTTTAAAGTTGATTCGTTATCGTTCTTTTCACTTTGTGCCTGTCAGGAGGCTCACGTTTTATTCAACTGCTACGGTTTGGGTCTGATCTATTTCAATTGATTAATGCTTCCTATTAAATTCTGTTTATTTTATGGTTTTAATTACAAATTATTTTAGCTTTTACAGGCCGACAGGGAGAATGTAGTTGTTTTTCTCCAGTTTTTGTCTAACATCAATCACTTAAAATGTTGCAACACAGGATCTGAAGTCTTTCGGAGTCTGAAGCCCCCCACAGCCTTGCAGATCCTGGCAGCAAGAAACTTTTTCCAGCTCGCTTCAGGCAAGATGCTGCAGCTGGAAACGTTGTGGAAAGAAAAGTGGCCAAGCCTGCACTCAGCAGCATTTTGATAGATTTTCTGCAAATAAAAATTTGCAAAATTCTCAACTGGATATTAATACGTCTTTAATCATTTGCGCTGATTTATAAGCCGCTTCTGCTTTATGTGCATTTCAAAGGAGTTTCCGTCGGGCTCAATCTGCCAAAGCTGTTTAAAAAAATGGACGAATTTCTGCGAATTAGAGCACAAAAAAAAAAAAAACGAAGACAAATTAACAGCAAGTCAGAGTTGGTCATAATAAGACTTTAACTCCACAGAAGCCAAACTAAATTAGGTTAGAAAACTCCCAAAAGGCCACTTGCTGCTGGATTTCTGTGGCTCCACCTGGCAAACGGTGTGACAGCATAAACCGAGCAGTTGCTCTTTGACTGGCACAAACCCCTGCACATCGACTGATAATATTTCACACTGTGTGTACGCAGAAACACCCCGCTGTTTACTCCAGAACAGTCCGACCCGGCGTTCCTATTTCAACCCCCTCTTTCATTCCCATTTTCTCCCTGGGAGGAGATTTCCTTTCCTTTCCATTCCTGTGAGCTCTCAAATGATGTCATGCTCACCGAGTTTCCACAGCTCCAAAGGAGCCTGTTAACCTCAGCGATGCCTTTTGCTACTATTCACTCCTGCTTTCTAAAAAAAAAGGGAGCTCCAGCTAACTTCTCACACCTGAGTTTCAGTGATTGGGAAAGATACGATCAGATAACAGAAACCCTTTAACCTTTGCAGTCCTATCAGCAGGCATGATGGAAAAGACAGGGTGGGATTTGGCATTTTTAGAGACTGATAAAGTTGAAGATAAAGTCCTTTGGTGCTGAGGTGCAGTCTTTGTGTTAGGTATGACATTAATAATATTATTGTGACCTCTACGTTTGGCTGGGAAGCGTTTATCTTTCCATTTTAAACTGTCAAAGATGGTTCTAGTTTGGAAAAAGGCACAAGGATGAAAAGATGGAAAATCCTGGTTGGAAAGTGTTTTTCTTAATTAATATCCTGAAATAAAAAAAAGGATTTCATTGTTTTAATTTTGCCTGCAAAGTGTTTAATTTGCATGAGCTACCATTCCACACCATAAACTCTTTAACTGCAAGGAAACAATTCAGTAAATCACAAAAGAACAACAAACCAAAGCCTTTGTAATTATTCTGTTTGGGGAAAACTAAAAAAGAAAATACAAGGATGACAATAAAAGCAGCTATAAGTCTTGAAGTTAATGTTCATCTATTGTTAGCATAAATATGCAAGAAACATTGTCTCTCTCTCTCTCGCTCAACCAAAGACAGGTGTATTTTTTATGAACTCCCCTCGTAAATTGCTGCGGCTTCACTAACAGCTAGTGGTCATTGAAGAGAAAAGGCTCTGAAGTTGCTGCTGAATGCACGGTGTCTGCGCTCGGCTGCAGAGCTTGTTTTCACGTGCCTTCAGGCAAATCCAGGAGCCCACACAGCACACCGTCCTGGGTTACATTATTGCAACCTGCATGCCACCACATTTACAGACTATTGCAGTAAATGCGCCCTCACACACACCCACTGGCACGAATTAAAGCAAGAGATTACCATCCAATAAACTATAACGGCTCTACAAACACATTACCATCCTGCTACACCCAGTTTCACTTCGATGAATTTACTCGTCAAGTTAAATATAAAAATTATCTAGTTTTGTTTTGTTAATCAGGTTTTGAAATTGGTTTGTTGTTGTTCACATGAGGTTAGAGTCAAACAGAGTCTACATTTTAACGCAGCTTGTGCCGATTCCTTTAATCTTCATAGATCAGTGATCGGCCGATACTTTATATTTGCCTCAAATAAAAACTGCAGTCTTTAATAATTTAGTAGCTTGAAAAATTTTAATAGTTCAAACCAAAATATACCTCATGTATTAATAAAGTGGAAACTGTCTAGGCAATAAAACATAAACATTTACAGTAGCAGCCAATCAGTAGCTACGTTTCCATAAAATATGAAGAAATCTTTATCTTTAATCTGCTAATGTAAAAAAAAAAAAAACATACAAAATTTTTGAAATTTCAGTGTTTAAATAAGAAATGAAAGTAAAATCACACGTGAATAAGTAAAAGCTGTTAATAATAATGGCAGCGACAGACGTAAACAGGCTGTCACTGTCACTCCTCTGATTGTCTATTGGCCAATCAGAGGAGACATCAGCGGCATGTTTGCCCACTCCCAACTGTCACTATCACTTCCTGTCGCCTACTTTGTCATTCCTGCCAGTAGTAACATCTGGCTGTTGATTATGTGACTTGTGATGTGAAAAACAACATTTCCATTGCAGTTTTGTGAAATGTGTCTATTTCAATATGGCTGACAAACCACCTCATCCTAGTGCAGAAACATTTTTATCAAAAAACGTGTTTTTGTTTGTTTCGATATTGACATGTTTCCATTAAGCAAATTTATTTTCATAATTTCAATGTGCAGTTTTACGGTTCATGGAATCACAGTTTACGTCCAGGACAATAAATGGCACTCCTGGATTGGCTGCTTTGTAAACCAATCAGATTGAGCCCAGGTAGTTCAGCTCCCCAAGCTGCATTTTTAAAAAGACTAATTTAGATATTCACTTCAAAACAACCACCATCCCGATGGTAATTAATAAAATTTTCCTCATAATCTGGAGTTAGGTTAAAACTGTGAATACTGAAGGCCAACGAGAAATGCCTTCACATGCACAGAGACTAAAATGTGTCAAAAAAGTCATATAGACAATCTCTCAACATCAGCTGCCACAAATTCTACATCAAATTTCTTTCTGAACTTTGACTGAGCCGTTGCAACAGATGGATAGGTCTTCATATAAATCACAATTAGCTTCCACTCAGTTAGTTTGTCTTGCAGGATTTTGCTCTGGTCCTGCTGACAAAAAGCTTCACAACATGATGCTGCCACCAAAATGTTTCACTATGGCAGCACTTCTCAACTGCGGTCCTCAGGGAGAACTGCCCTGCATGTTTCAGATGCGTCTCTGTTCCAGAACATCTGATTCAAATAATTGCATGACCTCCTCTGCTTGCATCAAGTGCAGCAGAAGCCTGTTAATCATCTACTTGTTGAAGTGATGTGGAGACATGAATCCCTCAGACATGCAGGGAAATGATCTCTGAGGAACGGTGCACTATGGGAATCATGCGGTGTTAGTTTTCCCCACGTTAGAGTTTTGTATTTGGGCCAAAAGGTTTAATATTCATCTCATCTGATCGAGTCAAATACTAGGATTAAGATAAACTGCAAACAGGACCGTCTTCTTCTTTCATAACAGCTTTATTCTTGGTACTCTTCCATAAATGACAAGTTAGTCTGGTGGATTCTCCTATAAGGTATCTGCAGGCATCATGAGTCAAATTTAAGACTTTTTAAGACCCTTTTTTAATACCATCTGGACTAAAAGTTAAGTCCAAAATGATATAAATTCAGAGAAAGGTTGGGGGATTTTGCTATAATATAATCAAGCATAGCAAAAATTGTGTAATTTCTGAGTTTGTTTGTGGCTCTTGGCAGTATTTCTGTGCTTCTACAAACCTTTAACCCCCAAAGTACCAAACTTAAAGTTTTGTTTGTTTGCTTTTTTCTTAGAATATACCAGGCTTCATATGGGTTGGCAAACTTAGGTGATGAAGGTGCAAAGATGACCGTTGTCCAGCTAATTGGCAGAAAAATTACACTTACTGATGATGGACCTAAAAAAAGCTACCAAGCTAGCAAGAGTATGTTAGCAGATAATTAACGGTGGCTTCACGATGTCTGTGAGTGACAAAAAAAACCAAATACATAACACAAGATTAAATACTCCTACAATGACATTCCAGGCCAACTCACATGTTTAAAAGAAAGGCCTTGATTTTATATCCATTCATTTCAGGGTTTTCAAAGATGCACAGACAGCCTGTTCTACCCGAGTCAGGGATTTCTGCAACTCCCTCAGAGCTACTACAGGTCATGTGTGGACGGGTTTGTACTTACTGTTGCAACTGGTTTTCTCAATGCATCTTCACTGAACAAGCTACATTTATAGAGAGAATAAATTACACACAGACTGACCCTATTTACTGTAATAGGTTTATTTTGTGGTGTTAAAAGTAAGGGGTATGAACACAAATGCAATTACTTAAATCAAAAGTTGAGTGTTGGATTATGCTGCTGCAATAAGATGTGAATTTATCCTGTTATACCTTTAAATACAGAACAAGAGAAACTCCTGTTAGAACAAGAACCAAACATGGAGAACCAACATTTAGCTTTATACCTGATTAATCCAGAACAAGCTTAAGATCCAGAGTAACCCTTATTAGTTCATTAACTATGTTTTACTTATTCTTATTAAAGATGGGGAGCCAATATTTAGTTTTCTACTTTACCTTTCTGTCTTTCTTTTGTTTGTATGTCCTTCTAATTTATGCAAAACACTTTGAACTTCCATGTTGCTGAAAATGTGCTACGGAAATAAAGTTACCGTACCTACAAACCTCACCTAGAGTTTTTCTATAT
Source organism: Poeciliopsis prolifica (assembly GCF_027474105.1). Lineage (NCBI taxonomy): Eukaryota > Metazoa > Chordata > Actinopteri > Cyprinodontiformes > Poeciliidae > Poeciliopsis > Poeciliopsis prolifica. The sequence continues at coordinate 3,005,971 of NW_026562400.1, read as the reverse complement.
TTTAATAAGTGTGCAGCACATTCTAAAGGAACGTATGTCAAACTCGAGGGTTGGTGGCCAAATCCAGCCCCTCTTATATTTTTATGTGGTCCTATAGACTCTAGAGAGCCACAAAAAAATCTTCCAGATTACAATTGTGTACTTGAATATAATTGTATTAATCAAATTAGAGCACTACTGGCAATACTGCCAATTACAACTATTTGAAAATATGTTCAATTTAACTTTAGAAAGTATTCAAAAGTAGAGACAACCATTTATTCATATTTTAAACATTTGCTAATGTTGTTAATGAGGTTTTTGTCATGACATTCTGCCACCACCGGCTCTTCGAGGACATTCATAATTTGGCCCAAAATGAAAATGAGCTCGGCATCCCCGGTATGAGGTCTCAGAGACGCTGCTTACGATTAAACACACACTAACTCCTTCACACACTATCATATGAGTGGCGCAGACGTGGGTTTTTCTGAGTGGCGAGTGGGCGGCTGGGAGCGAGAGGCAGCCCTGGTTTACAGGTCAAGCCTGCAGCTTTACAAGGGAAATCTCCAGAGCCACTATAAATACCGCTGTGAGCTTTAAGGGTGCAGTATATCACACCACTGGTTTTGAAGGACCACAAACCGACCTAGTTTTTGTAGGTTTTTTTTCTTCCCCCTTCCTTTCAAACGTATAGTGAGTCTGAACACAATTAAATGTGAATTGCCCCCCTCTCTGTTTCTACAGACTGTTAATTGATTGGCGCAACTTCAAAACCCTCCGCGCAACAAAGAGCTTCAAAATCGTATATCTTTTTAGGAGGCAAAAATTTGGGGGTGGGTTCAATTTCTTTTTCTTTGCTGTACTTTTGAACAAAGGGGAGGAAATATGTCAGAAACCATTGTGAATAAATTGCGAGGATTTTCTCTGAGCCCCCACCTGCAGGCAAGACAGTTATCCAGCTAAACCTGATGTACTGCGACTTGAAATGAGCCCTAATGAATCGCTTAAAGAAACATCTGCACAGTGACACAGCAGAGCAGCATGTACAGCATAAATCAAAAGGCCTTTTTGCTCTCCAGCTGGCTGCTTATGCGCTTCATTTCAGGCGCGCTTTCTGAAAAAGAATTAATTCAGTTTTATTAGATTTCACGGTGAGAAAAAAAAAAAAGAAAAGAAAAGGTGGGAAAACCTTGGGTTGTCATTTGAACACCTTCGCGGCCCAGATGTGGAGTCAAAGGACGTAAAAGAGGCGATGGCAAATCTCAATGGTCTGAGCTAGTTAGTGGCAGACGACACTAATTGTTTCCAGAAGTGTTGCACTGATTCACGCCGGCCGGGACATCAAGCAGTCAGGGCTGTGCAGGGAGAAAAGGAGGCAGCTGGAGCGGAGGGAGGGCAAATAATGAGAGGTCAGCCTCCATCTACAGTCGAGCTGCCAGAGCCAGAAAGGCACGCCAATTTTATGGTCAATTGGGCGACGCATCTGGCCTCGTAGATCACAGGGCTGCGGGGCAGGACTTAGCACCCGGCTCAAACGCGTTTTACTCACACAAAACAGACCACACAGCTCACACAATAGTTAGAAACACAACGTCGAGCAGGAGATGTTTGAAGATGCTCAAGTACGAGTTTTAAGTGCTGAAGCGTCCAGCCATGATCAAAGGAGGAAAACATATATACCCGAATCCACATATATTAAACAATTTTGTTGTTTTTTATTTGTCCTGAATGTATTCATCTTAAAATATGATTGTTTTGTGTCATTGTTTGCTATTTGTTCTCTTATCAGGTTATTTTGTAGATCAATACTTCTTTTTGTTGGTCTGTAATTTTTGTTTTGCGTGCATTAATTGTTGCATTTAAAAAAAAGGGAGTGTTTTTTTTTAATGTTTTTATAGTATATTTGGGCAAATGAATATCAATTTTAAGAGCATTTTAAATAATTAAAATAATATAGATAATAAAAAAATAAAGAACAGATACTTTAAAATGCAATTCCTAGTAAAGAACAGAGAATAAATCAATGAAAATAAATATCTCAATAAACACATATTGATCAATATCAATAGATAATATGTCTGATAAAATATTCAATAGATTTCTGTATGCCGATCCAGAACTGCTCGGCATTCTGGGGGATGTAGGCAGAAGAAAGGCTTTAACCTGGGAGTCGGCAACCCGCGGCTCTTTAGCGCCGCCCTAGTGGCTCTTTGGAGCTTCATCAAAAATGTTTGAAAATGGGAAAAGATGTTACAAAGACGTCAAGATACTGAAACTCCTCCTCTTATCCACTGTAGGCTGAAGGTCGTGGTCTTAAACATAAACAAAGACCACTAATTTGTAGCACTTCTGAGTCCCAAAATGAGTTGTAATTCCAGGACAGAGGGTATGTCTGACATAAACTAAATCTAAAATTCAGGGAAATAACATTACACAACCATTAAAACACAGAGCCAGAAGTAACATTGTTTCAGTGCAGCAGGACCTGGTGCTTAAGAAAAATGAGAAACATCTTGGGAAAAAAATAGCTCAATAAAATTTATACATACATGACTGGATGATAACATTACTTCTTCACATACTATGCTATGCATACAGTTTGTCTGCGCTGATGAAGGTGATGACACAACAAGGAGATCTGACCAGTTTTCACTTATTTGTCCAACAATTATTTGACTGCTTGGAGGAGCTTGTAGACTGTAAACAAGACTGAAACTTATGTCTAAAAAAGGACTGAACATGAGATGCTAAGACCACGAGGACAAGGCCGTGGTATATTTTAAAATCTACACATACTACACATGAATTTTATGTAAAACATGTTTTATAGATCCACCATCATATGTAGCAGCAGTTTATGCGATATATTTACTTTCCAAATATTCTCACATATGCACTGGAGAGAAATGAAACAAAATACTGTGATAAGTTAACTATTTTAGATTGCCAGATACATATTCATTTCCAAGGAGGAGTTTGACATCTGCTGTCTGTAAGTGGACAAAGGCTTTGCGGTCCAACATATTTTCTGCACTATCTGAGTCTTTATACACATAGGACTCTGAAACCAGACAAGCTGTCAAACATAATTATTTTCTCTCAGGACATTTACAAGAGGTGTTATATTCTGAAGGGTCAGAGGACTCACCTGTTTGACAAAATAATCTCAGGGGGCATTTAACCAACGTCATGAACCGTAGATATGCTTTGCTAGCAGGGGTGGATCTGTCATCGGAGTCGACTGCAGCTGTACAGCTGAGGTAAGGTGGGAGTGCAGAGATATTTGAATCGAAGTTTGTTGATGCATTTCATGACAGATGGAGTCTAAAGTATTACCTCAACCTAATCATCTGTAAAGCTATAGCTACACATGGCTAAAATTATGTAAACTATTTGCAGCTGTAGTTAAAGGGACCAATATTTATTGTTCACATCATAGGGAAACACTGAAAATACAATATCATGCATTTCACGCCCACAATGCAATTTAATTGGAGCATCTTTGCTTATTTACTATTCCTTTAAGGTAAAAATCAATAGCAACATGCCATCTGGCGTCGACTAGTTAAAAATCTAACTCGCTGTATAAAGAAAATAATAGAAAAAGGCTTCAAAACTATTACTGACCAATGCTAATTCCATCTAAAATAATCCAATCCCCCAAAAAATATGGTAGATTGCTTTATAACTGTAACAATGAAAATGTTATGTATGCAGCTGAAGAAATAATTGTTTCTTTTCAGTTTCAAATTCAATTAATTTGTATTTTTAGATGAATGTGCAGCATAGTTCCCTTTTCCCATTAGCTAGAAATGTTACCATCACAGCATGGTAATAAAAAATTAACCAGTTTTTAGAGTCTTGCAGTGCACGAGTTGCTTTGGTAATTTCTGTTTTCTTCGTCTTTCTGGGTTTGGTTTCCATTTTAAGGCATTTGAGATCATTCTAGCTCAGAAGCCTGTAAATTTCTGAACTTCTTTATACGTTTTCCACAATGCAATTAACTTCGAAATCAAAGTAGGATGTTATCCTAAATGATGTGCAAAGGCCACCAAATGAATGACATCACTAAACAAACTCAACAGTATTATTCTGTGCACCACCCAGTCAATTAACAATTTGTGTACACGCAGTCATCAGTATATTCTTTTTCTCTTATTCTCCTTCACCTTTTCTAACTTATTTTCCATGTAAAAACAAAAAAACAGAGATTGAAGTGGTATTTTGAGCACAAATATTTTTCCTCAGTGTTCCTGGTGCAGAAACCATGAAATAATTGCATGCATAAGAAAAAGAGCAGTAAGAAGGAGACATGTGAAGTTTGACAAATGAAGTATATGAGTTAGGAGAAAAAGAGAAACACCATAAGTTTGCCAAACCGTCACAGCTTGAAACTTTCCATTGTCTGAAGCCAGCAAATCAAGAAAACATCTTCTGCCAGTAGCCTAACATACCAAAATGTTTGGCCAAAACATGTGAGGCTGAGATGAACGGGGAGAATTTGGTTTGTCGAAAAAAAACAAAATGAAATAAAAACGTCTAGTGATGCCTGCTTTCTTTTAATCTGTAGCACCGGTAGCTTAGCTCACCTCAGTGGGGGCAGAGAGTAAAGGCAAGGGGGACCTCAGGTAGCCGTACCGCATCAGCGAGACCATGACAACGCAGCGGATCGTCTCCAAGATGGCTGACGACGGCCTGCAGACACAGACGCATGAAGTCAGAGGACAGTAACAGATTGTTTTCCCTTTTTCGACAAAATGTTTCACACAATCAAACAAGTGTCAATTTTATTGACACCGATTTAATTTATTGAGGGAGGAAATCTATCAAAACCAACCGGTTTCTATGTGGGAAAGTAATCACCATCTCAATTAAAGTTCAGACTTTGACTAGGCCACTCTAAAACCTTTATATTTCGCCTTAGTTTTGCGACTTGTTGATGTGCTTTGGATTTTTGACCAACTTAAGTTTCATTTCACTCACGCATGGCTGGACCAGAGAGCCGAATTCCCGGGTTTTCACTCAATTCTGCAAACTTTCCAAGAAGTCTAGCCTTTGTGTCACCAGTTAAGAAAATATTTTCTGAACAGGGAACGCAAAAAGTTTTATTGGCAAGTTCTTGCGCCTTTTTTTTTTTTGGTAAGCAGTGGTTTTGGACCCCATTCATAGATGCTTACCCAGTTATTGTTAAGCCATGAGAAGTGACCTTAACTGGGGCAAATAAACCCTGCAGTACTTTCAATGATGCGGTTCACCAGTCTTTTGGTTTTCTCCATTTTTGGATAATGGCTATTGCCGTTATCCCAAAGTCCTAGAAATATCCTCCTCTAAACTGAGCTTGGTTTTCTATCTGTCACTAAATTTTATACTTTTTAAGCCCTTAAGGTGATGCTAAAAGAAACTGAAATAAAAACTTAGTAAGAAATCGATGAATCTGAAGTAGATTTTAAAGGTTTTCAGCAGATTATGTTGGACTGTGGAAACAATACTTTCTGGAGTTATGATGTAATTTAGAATCTGTAGGGCCACTTTAAAAGCTACGGCGTACCAGATCTGGCCCTCGGGCCATGAGTTTGACACATGTGGGTTCACATTTTAGCCTACTTCATGTTGTCAGAAGGTTCTGTTTTAAGTGATGAAGGTCTTGGTGTGGAAAGGCAAATTGGACCAAATAAATGTCAACTTATGAATTAACACAGCCAATTACTTTTCACATAAATTAATTTTGTTTTGAGATCATAATTTGCAATTATTTAATTTGCAAACAGCTGAAGTTCCAGAAAATAAAATTACAACATTTTATATCAACATTTTCAGATGTTTTATGCTAATATTAGAACACAAACTGTACCTTTGCTCGATGATGAAGCCCAGGGATGTCAGGGTAAGCAAAACATAGCTGGTCATCCCGAAAATAGTTAACTGAGACAGCACCTAGGATAGAAACACAATTTCCATGAGAAATATGAGGAAAAAATACATAAAAAACAACTAAAATCAATATCATGGTTGGTAAAGAAACATCTGCAGGAGACCTTCATGGGAGAGCGGCCGTCAACCACACGGCTGCTCGACTTTTACGTGCCAATGCCAACATAAACATGTCTGACCTTCAATGCGAGAGCACTGGCACCCATTCAACACTGCAGCTATTGCACTCAGACATCCAAAGTTTAAAGAGATGGTCTGGTCATCTTGACAGGGGATTTGACCACAGATGAACAGACTGCTGCACAAATCCCCTAAAAAGGAGCCAAAACAACCAAGAGTGGAGCAAAGATCCCGTCCAGACTCCCACTGACCTTTTCCCAGCTATTTGGGACATTCACACAAACACAAAGTCCTGGATCTAAAATGTGTTCTCTAACCTAAGGCCTTGGCTGCGGGCAGCAGCTGGAAGCCGAGCGTCCCCTGAGGATGCTGCGTGCTGTAAACTAAGGTTTATGTTTCTCTGACACTCAATACAAAGACTAACAGCCAAATCTCACTGCTCCCATACCCAGGAGGAGACACCATATACAGTCAGGATGAAATAAACCCATCCACTGGATGCAACCATGCAGTGTGTCTTTACGCTTACCCTAGCATCACAGTCCATAAAATGGGTTTTACTTCATAAGTCTTCATACGAGAGGATACAGTTATGGTGTCAGTGGGCGGGGGTTCTCAGCTTTTATCTGATTAAATTTATAACAGCCACACAGAAAACGTTGGTCCAAGTATTTTTAATCAAATGTAAAAAGTCCTTCGTTTTCGCTTTAAATGTACAGTGGTGTGAAAAAGTGTTTGTCTCCTTCCTGATTTTCTTTACTTGCGCTCCCAACAGGCTAAGAGTAGATTGTTTTTAACATCATTAATAGTAACAGTAAAGACAAATTAAGCTAAGTTTGTGGTTGACGCCTTGTGCACACTTTGTTTCCAAATTATGATCCCCATTCTGCGACTCTGAGCTTTTGTTACTTTTAACAATTTTCAACATACAAATACGGCGGGCAGCCGGTGCACTGTCCTCCCAACCCTACCTCCTTGCTTAGCAAATTTTCTGAAGGAAACCCTGATCAATCATGCTCATGTACGCGCTGATCAATGTGCTAAGAGCAGGAGGTCTTTAGCACATACACAAGGATGATTGACAGATCTAATACCCTCTTCCTAGCTGTGATTGGATGACTCTGATCAGGCAGTCTCATAGGGAGAAGGAAGATCATCATCATTTAAATAAGATCTGCCTGAAAGTGCAGTACAGGAGATGATCCTCAAAAGCTACACTGTAAAACATTTGAAGGTGGTTTAACTTTAAAATGCAATTTAAGTCGACAGGAAAACTGTTTTGGTTTTAACTCAGAAATTAAAGTTTATAAAGTTGATTTAACAACAAGAGACAAGTTGTTTAAATATTGTTTTTTAACTTCCTTAATCTTGAATGTGAGTTTTAACTTAGTGCTGCAATTTAAACCAAATAATTATTTCACAAATGCAAGAAAAAAACTGCCCTCACCTATTTAAAGAGCCACATTTCTCTATGATTTTACTCACAATATCAAGTTAAAATAACTACTTATTTTAGTTTAGAATAATTTAAATTCTTGCTTTAAATTGCATGAACAAAATTTCTAATCTGATAATTTTATTAAACATTACAATGAGCTAACCTAAAAACTCTAGTTTATTCAACTCTTGGAAGTTTGAGAAAATTAATTAAAAGTTAACACAACCTACTACTGACGTTTAATTTTCACAAACTTACATTTAGGTTCAAAATCTAAAACTGGCTAAATTTATTTGATTTAAAGAGCAGAAGACAGCAGACACAACTCCAATGTTTTACAGTGTAGACATCAAAGAAATCCAGAAACAAATGAGGAAGAAAGTAATTGAATCTATTAGTCTGGAAAAGGTCAGAAGGTCATTTCTGAAGCTTTGGGACTCCAGCGAACCACAGTGAGAGCCATTAAGCCTAAATATCAAATAAGTAAAAAAATCTGTTTCCCAAAGTGAACAAAAGCCCTCATATCAGAGTAGAACAATGTCAGACTCTAGCAATATTCAAACTGTACAGGAATAAGTGGTTGAAACTCTTTGTGGTGCAGCATTGTGCCGCTCTTCCAGCTGTGGCGACCCAAAACGTTAGCTCCACATCTGGTGGCAGAACTGAGCTGCAAGCACAGAAATGACTGTTATTACTGCGTCTCCTGACAACAAGCAGATTAACTCGTTACTCAGGCTATTATTTCTGTCAGTATTATGAATGTCGGAAAGCTCGGTCTGTTGGTCTGTTAGTTGAAAAAAAACAATAAAAAAAAGTACTTTGTTCTGAGATGTTATTTTAGTAAGTCACGCTAAAGACGTGCTCTCAGCTGACAGTTTAAGAATCAACAGCGTCAGCTCAGATTTTGTCGTCTTTAAGTTGTAAATTATTGCAGAGAATTAAACCTGTCATTCATTCTGTCCTGACTGTTTAAACCGGGACAGATGGAAAGAAACAGGAGCACAGTTCAACCACCGTTCAGTCCCACAGATGAACAGACAGATGAACCAAAGCTAATTATTACAGGTAAGCTCTTTTATTTACAGCGCTCACAGATGGAAAGCAGCATCGATAATTTGTTTTAATTTAATCTGTTCTTGTTTTTACTTTTTGTCTGTTTGAAATAAATGAATAAAATGTATTTATTTTATTATTATTATTATTATTATTAATTAACAATAATTAAATTATCATTAATTTAATCTTAAGGTCTATTTTAATCTCACCAACATGCTTCATGTTGTTTGTATCATAATGTTTTGGACTGGATCTGCCAGTCACGACTTTGAACGTGGAATTAATCAACTTCTAACAACTCTGCATCACCACAGATAAACAAACAAATTACCAGTGAAAACATGTAAAAAAATTCTCCAGATGATTACATAATGTTAGCACTTTTTTATGTTTTCCATGTCGTATGATCTTTTAAGAGATCGCCGTCTCAGCTGGATTTTAGCTCAAGCATGTCATTAGTGTCTTAAAGTGGTTTGTGCTGAAATAGATTTTGTTTGTTGTTGTTTTTCTTGAGAAAGCTGCAAAACAGATAAAAGATTTTTGATCAAGACGCACCAAGAGCATCAACGCTGCATTAATTTGATTATAACAACTTTATTATACGTCCTATTTTCACAAGAAGAGACCAATTTCCTGATAAAAACTGATGCTGCTGCCTTCAGTTATCTCTTAGCCTGGTTAATGTTGATCTAATGATGACGAAAGCTTCATTGCTTTTAGTTTTTTATGACTTTGAATTAACGCGGAGCCCGTTTTTACTGTCCAGCAGCGTATCATCAATTGTCAGACTAAATAACCGGCTTGAGAACATGTGGGTATAAATACATAACCGTGACATGATTTATTGTTTGGCCAAGGAGTTCACTTTGTTATTTTCCCCTCCAAGTCCTGATTGCTGCATCCTGAAGGCTATTTGCGTTGGGAAATGGTTGACTCGACAATTAAGGCGTTTGTGTTCACTGCCGGACCACCAGCTGGCGTCTCATTCGCCAACAGGGAGGGGAAACCTCAACTCAGAAGGGAAGACGTGTGTGTGCGTGCGAGCGCGTGTGTTTGGAAAGCGGACCGCAAGTGTAAGAAGAAGTGTAGCGATCAGAAAAGAGGAAGACAGGACATTTTATTTTGCCGTTTCAAAGAGGGATGGGCGTGACAGCACGTTGGGGCTGACCAAAACTATGCCCGTAGGAAAAAAAGCAAAAAAATGCTTCCAAAGATAACTCCTGGGGAGACCTGCTTCCTCTATTTCCTCCGGCTGGAAGAAGGGGGTCTCTTGGCGTGTCGAGTGGAAAATAATAGACAAAGGTTGTTTTAAAAGGCAATGCCGATCCGTCATCCTGTCATGATGTTAGGCTGAGTTGATTTTTTTACTGCCAGATAAGTACGGGACTCGACTGCGCCACGAAGAAGCCACAACAAACCGCTTAATTGGACCAAATAATGTTGGCAAACAAACACAGCTGAGCGGCTGGAGTCACCTCCACTGACCGTCTCATGCTTGATTTGAGCAATATCAACATCCAGCACCAGTTTAGCATCGCTAGCATTTCTAGACTGCAAAAACAAAATCTTACCAAGTATTTTGTGTTTTTTGGTCTAAATCATAGTGTGAATATCTTAATATACTTGAGAAAAGATAAAACTAACTTACAAGATGAGTTCATTTTAAGTAAATACTTCCTTAATACAGTTTAAAAATTATTGCATTTAAAGACATTTGTTGTAGAAATCAGACCTGAAATACTTTGAATGATTTTCAATGAAGTTTTTGAGTGATATGTGAAAGAGAGAGAGACGTACCGTTTTGGTTTCAAACAAGTCGTGGTACGTCCAAAGCACCAGCAGGAAATGTAAGCCCACATAGACTTGAAATGTCAGCGACCATCTGGGACCATGAGGTATTTCATTTCCAGTTACCTGATCCAAAAAAAAAAAAAAGATTTAATCAAGGCACTTTAAACATTTCTCTTGTCAAAATTTTCCTTAAATCAAATTCTATACCTTTCAATGCTTTTTCAGACTGTGTGGGAACATTATCAATAAATCATTTCACATGGAACAATTTTTTTTGGCACAAAATTATTCTTATCCGTTTTATTACCTCTTGTCACTTTAAATCCTAATAAGCTGCTTCTGGCTACGCCCCCCTGACTCAACGTTTACACTCGCACCTGAATATGGCTGCAAACAGATACGCAACTAAACAACTGTACATGTTTGAAAAGCATTAGTAGAGCCTTCTGTACAACCAGCAAGAATGCAGGAAGTGGTTTCTGGACGATAAGTCAATAACAAAAGACTTTTCTCTTCCAGCAGCCATACAGCGGTACAACCAGCTGACTAAGCGTTTTGGAGCTTAGCTTGCTTTGCTAGTGACGAAGTAGGGTTCACCAAAAAACATTATTGCCAGAAAATGCCTGGGTGTTTTTTTGGAGTAGTTGGGATGTTTTTAGAAGTAGTAGAGACCCAAAATGCTGAGGGAGCCACATGGAGTGACACCAAACAAGAAAAAACTGAAAAGGCTGACTGAGCTGATCACAGTTATTACCGAACAGCAAAGCAATGCTGTAAAAATCTGATAAGCAATTAGCAAACCGCAACAAGTGGAGCGGTGTGACCAAAGGGAAGCCGTTTACAGGCACCGACCCGCAAGCAGAAAAGATCTCATTCTTCAATCAGTGGTTCAGAGAAACGTCTGGATCTTTAAAAGTCTGAAACATTCATGGGTTTTATGCAGAATAAGCTGCATAGCTAGCCATGAAAAGGCCTTAAACATGAAGCAATAATGACAGACCGAAGCCATACCTGACCCAAACCCTTTGAGAACTTGCAGACTCCTTTCTATCCTCAAATAAGAACCGTAGCTGAGGTTGAGGTAACGGTTAAAATGTTTTATGTAAACTGTAGTGTTTAAACGGTGCTCTAAAGCACCAGCAGTAGCTTAAGATGTCAATAGTACTCAATCTCATAATACTGGACTTTCATGCGAGAGAACAGCTGCACATAATCACCAAGAAGTCCTGGCTCTTATACCATTTGTGCATTACAACAAAAACAAAAAGGAAAAAAAAAACAAAGATGTAGAGAAAATACACAATCTGTACACATCTGGTTATCACAGCTAAATGGTTTTATTTTTAAGGAAAAACGTAAAAAGGCAACACATTTAAGACATCCCTGAATGATTTTTAAAGTACAAGTGGGTCAAGAAGAGCTGAACATTTTACATATGGCCTTAAATTTTCTGCTCCGTTATGTTCTTATGTTCTATTAAAAAGAAATGTGGTATTTATTGGCTGCAGTTTCTTCTGCCAAACAGCGAGGACTTCTCCAACCCATTTGGACATTTTTCTTTTTGTTTTCCCTTTTTGTCCAAAACAGTGAGATTTAAGATAAAACTGCAACCTTTTTGGAGTAAAATGGTAAGAAAAAAACAGATAAAAGAATCGTCTTGTCCTTTAATCCTGGGGGTTTTCCCATAATCTTGAACAACCGCATCCCGCCCTGTCTGTGTAGATATTCCAGCCTCCTGCTCTGCTTATTCTCGGCAGCAAAGCATCCCTTCATTTTACCTGCGTCAGTGAAACCTGTCTTCATAAATCCAAGATATTTCACTGACATTTCAAGCGGAATCTCTTTTTAATGCCTTTAAAGTGATCTGTTGGATGCAAAGTCTGAGCGTTTTTTTTTTTTTTCCCTTGTTCGCTTGTGGGACTAAATGTGTGACACCAAAGGCGTTATTTCAAAGCAAACCACTGAAGCGTTCAACTGGAACCTTTATTTTTTTCTGCTCCAACACACACATGCATTCACAGTTTACTGCATGCGGTTTTAGTCCTGCAAACTCTGTTTAAAGACGCTGAAACTGAAGTTATTGTGACGCCTGTACAGAGGCTGTGCAGCTTTTATTTCATGTGGCAGTTTCTTGTAAAACTTGTAAAATATATGAATCCTTCAACAAAGAATGCTCTGAGTCATTCGGGGCTGTGTTTTGTGTGTGTCAAAATGATTGGTAATGAAGCCTGAGGGCTTTTCAAAAATTTTTCCCCCCTCTTTCTTCTCATTGTTTGTCAAGAATGTTGCAAACCTTGGGATTGTCGACGTGGTCACCGAGACGACGTTTACCGGGTTTCCAGCTCGGCCCTTTGATGAAAGTTGACATCTTGTCACTGACGGTTTTGTAAGTTCTGGATCTTTTCCATAAATATACATAGTAGTGCAACTGAAAGAAAAAGAAACACACGTCAGACATCAGCTTACGACAAAACATTCACCTGAAATGCGACCAAACAAAGAGCGGCTATAATTAATCTGGAGCTGCAGCGTTTCTGCCGTCATTAGGCAGGACATAGCTCACGCTGTGCTCTGCCAACGGCGCGGGCAGCGACACTAATTATAACATCCACCTGGTATTTTATTTTATTGGCCTCTTTCACCTCAGCTGGGCAGTTTGTTTGGAATAGAGTAATAATGTTATGGTTAGGAAAAGGCCCCGGAGCCAGCGAAGGGAACATGAGCTCAGGCTTCACCTATAGAAGTTGCTCATTATCAGATGGGAGGACCAACCTGAACGTAGAGGATCTCAAACGTGTTGATGGGAAACACCAGGCCGTATATGACTTTATCTGACTCTGCAGCAAACGTACCTGAGGAATAAATGCAGATTGAAATAAGATTCTCTCAGAAAAGTATCTGGCTAGATCAGGAATCTGCATTCAGCATCTATGCACTACGTCTGAAACACGTAGTGCATTACCGAACAGCAAAGCAATGCTGTTCGGTATTGCTTTGCCGAACAGCATTTGTTTAAGTCGCTTTTGAACCACGATAAATGTGACACTGACCAACATTTTGATGTGTAATGATGCCACTTAGTAAAATGTCACGCTTTCAGTTCTAAACCAGCTAATATTTTACATATACATGTAATAACAAATGCGGGTTTTTATAAGTTTTTTTTTTTTAAATTCTGCAATATTTGCATTAAATTTCTATGCTAAAAGTACCAGTATTATGCTTTTAATCAGTTTTTCTTGTCAATGGGTTGGAATCTGTGCTGTTTTATTTTACAAAAAAAAATTCATCCTCTTGTTACATTTTATGTTCATCTTGACTTTAAATCCTAAAACTAGAGATGAAATTGCTGTTCTTAAAAAACTGGAACACATTTTCTAAAGTAGATTTTTATCTAAATTTGATCAATCAAGTGTATTTATGCCGCACATTTCAGCAGCAAGGCAGTTCAGAGGGCTTCACATCATGAAAACATCAACAGAGTGCACATCAAATATGTTTTTTAACTGTTTTGGCAAAAAGCTGTGCAGAATTTATGGCTCTAAAGTTTTTTTTTTATCTGGTTTGAGAACAAAATGGCTCTTTGACTTAGAGCATAAAACACCGGAAATCTTTTTCTAATTCTTCGTTCTTTGTTTAGTTTCCATTCATCATTAAAGTAATGGATGATCCAAAAACTTATATTTCATATTGGGGATCATGTGACAGGCCATTACACACATCATACCTGTTTACAACCAGGAAGCTGTAGCAATGCTTTAAAATTACTAGTATACTTTTACTTTAAGGGAATAAAAAGTAAAAATGATCAAACAAGTAGGTTATATTTACATTCAGGATATCAAATTAGGAGGTAAGAAGGAGTGAAATGGAGACAATTATCAGTTTTCTTACCAAACAATCTGTCCCAGATGATGAGAATTCCTCCATAGTTCTTGTCAATGCAGTAAAGGTTTCTTCCTGTTCAAGTCACATTTTGTGATGTGAACATAATTATGAAATTTCCAGACATGATTGGTGGTTTGTGAACATCTGACTGACTCACCATGATGAACTCTGTGATGTTTGGGCGTGTTGAAGATCCACTCCAGAGGTCCAAGGTCCCTGATCACCTGGAAAATGTCACGTACTTTTCACATTGATGATCTTTTAAGTAAAACCTTTGACGGGATTTGTAATCTTTTTGTTTCCACTGGAAAATTTCCAGATGGTGATTTCCTATAAAACATTTTGAATTCGTTCTCAGGTTTTCAGCCGATGTTCTTCCAGTACAATGGATGTTATTAATATGGCCGCCGTTAACTTTGAGCCTATTTCCTCCATCGACTGGGTTGTGTTATGAACCGGATTGATTTGAGTCAATCTGAACTGAATCTGATTGTTTTTAATATGATTCTAAAGCCGTTTTAGCGTTGGTTTTAAAGTTGTGCTGTAGAAAAACTGTAAAGAATTTAATTAAATTAAATTGAATTTAGCTCTGCCCTCACACCCGGTAATGTCATGGTTTCCGGTTCGTAGATAAAGTCCTGCAAATAGAATTGCTGCTGCTTTTATTATGCATTTGGGTGAAATCAATGCACTTAGACGACTTCTATCTTCCCACACAGAGCTGGTTTAGCACAATGAAAAATATACAAAACAAAGCGTTAGGTATGAAAGTTTCTTCTTTAAACAATGTTTCTTTTTCCAAGTTACAATTCTGAACACTTATTTGGATAAAATAATTTTTGTTTTGTCAAAATGACAACAGAGGATCTAATAATCTTTTCATTTAGAAGAGTTGGTTCAACAGGAAAACAAAAAAAGCTGCTAAAACTGTGGGAACTTAACGAGAATAAGAATTGTATATTGTATATTTGAGTGGCTCTAATAAAAATGGATGTTTGTTACGTTCTTCAACAGTTTTGCTACAAATAAAGCAAAGTAAACAATGCAAACAAATGTGTTTCACTGCGACAGAAGATCTGAAACTTCACAGCTTTAATTGTCTTTTGTTCCACAATATCAACTTCAATCAGTCAAATTTAGCCCAGTTTATGTGGCTGTATTGGTGTGAGCCTGATCTGGTCTGTCGGTGCGGATGCGTGTGCGGTCTGGACCGAATGTTTCATTACTTCCACGTAATGGCTGCTGAGCGTGAGAGTTTTATCTTGAATGAAAGAGCGCCGCTTCACTTCAGCTCTGAAGCAGCGGCCAATAGCGTGCCAGTAAATTTACATGACATCAAAAAAAAAAAAAATGAAAGTCTATAAATGAGGTATAAATTACATCCTCTGAGAAAATTGTGACTATTACAACTTTTTTCACTAATAGTGCACTAAAAGACGGAGGGAGGGCGTTCCAAATCCTCCCGCTGCCTGTAATGGTCCTGGGGATTGTAAACGTGATATTCCCAGTCACTTTAAAGGCAGACAGAGTGGTTGTGCTTCTGTTTGGAATCTTTCGTAAAATCTCATTATTTTTTATTGAACACAGGTTCCACACTGCACCGCTGAGACGAGAAAGCCCGACTTAACCGACAAATTGCAACTGGCATAAGAAGAGAGATAACTTTAAAGAGTTTTCAGTTAAACATTAACTCTGCCTAGCGTCAGGAAATGGACGCTCACACATTGCAAACGCTGAACAGAAAGTATATGTATTGCTTTTTTCACCCCCACAGAATATTCCTGACTGCCATGTTTAAAATTGTGTAGTAAAAATGTCTTTTATTTTTCAATTTAAGACCTAAATAAATACACAAATATTAATATTTTGCACATTTGAGCTCATTTTGGGGTAATCCGAGGTGTTTAGCTGCAGCTCAATAGAAAATCCACAGGCTTGTTTGTTCATTATATTTATAGCATGTCATAATTACCTCAGTGTGGATCCAGAACTGGTAGAGAAGGTTTAACTGAATGTGAACAGCAAAGACGGAGGGAGGAACAGCGAGAGCCATAGGAAGATAGAAGATCTGAAGTGGACAGAAGAGGTGAACAGGACACTGTGTCAAACTATTTAATACACAATCATGAGCAAAAAACTCTATTTTATATCATCTGCAACTGAGAACGTGCAATTTCAGAATATACTTACTGTAGGACAGGATCACTCAACAAGATCTCTTACTTATTGAGATTAATTTGGTTCAGAGTCTTTTCTTTTTATGTCTATTTTTAGGATTTAAAATGAATATAAACATAGAATTCTGTAAAAATAGGATGGATAGTGGTTTTTTTTACCTCATTTTCATGTAAAATGACGTAAAATCTAAAAAAAATCTCAGCTTCCGTCTTAATGACAAGAAAAAAAGCATCTTATTGTTACTTTTAGTGTCGTACTTTGCTGAAATTCAATGCAAATAGTGCAGAAAAAAATTTTGTAAAAAATCTGCATTTGTTATTATATCTATATTTTAAATGTTTATTTTTTAGCAAAATGGAGTGACGTGATTTGAGTGTCAGGATTACATCCAGACACTCGTCGACACTCGTTGCGGCGCTTCTCGCATGTCTATTGTTTCAAGCCTTTGACTTGTCCAGCGTTTGAAAATCTGAACTTTTGTTCAATGTCTAAATAAGACTCTCACTGAACTTTAAGTCACTTTAGAGGTTTTTAATGTAAGTCAGTGTTTGTAGTGGACAGAGCTAAACACCAGTGTGTGGTCTTATATCTGCTGGTCTAAAGACTACATGACGGCTTCTCAGGTCAGTAAAGTGTGAAGTGGAGCGCGAACTGAATTGCGCTCGTCACTGTTGATAAACACTGACAAGGCTTTGGTTTGGTCCACCTTTCTTCCTCCGTCGTCACCGCAGCCAAAAGGGAAACCGTAATGTTCACAAACATCAGGCTTCAGTGGTAGCTGGTTGTTCTCCTGCTCTGATTTGTTTTGGTGTCGCGTTTTAAAGCCACCGGGCGGAACGCTGAGTCCCAGACATTAAATGTTCTGGTAGTGATCAGGTTTAAAACAACACCACATTCATTCTGCACCAAAACGTTTCAGTGTGAACAGATTTATCGCTACAGCTTTCGAAGCATCACTCAAGTTTCATTGTTTGCAGATTTAGTGATTATTCACAGCAGCAGATAAATAAAGTAGTTGTGTGATTTCAGTAATGAACAACAAAGAACATTTGGAAGAAAAACAATTCAGGCCACAAGGACGACGCTTATCAATCTGTTAATAATTAGTGGATTTGTTGAGTTGTACTAGAAGAAGGAGTCTTACCCAAGATGTAAACTGCTGGGTGAGCGACTGTCTGAGCGCCGTGGTCAGGTTGTAGTACTCTGAACTGTGGTGAACCTGGTGAGCAGCCCACAGGATGCCCACCTCTGAAAAATACACAAACAGAACATCGAGAGGCAACATTAATGAGTTTATTCACCAGAGATCTGCTGCATCAACCTTCCAGACCTCTCAGGTCTTCATGTTCTGGTTCTGCTCTGAATCCCCAGAACCAAACGAGGAGAAGCAGCATTCAGCCTCTATGCACCCCGAATCTGGAACAAACCTCCAGAAAACTGTAAAACAGCTGAAACACTGAGTTCCTTTAAATCTCAACCTGATTAGAGTTGTATATGAAACTTAATCAATTACGAATTTAACGATGGAACTTGACTTAATGTAATGTTTTGGCTGCTGATTCTATGTTGTATGACTTTGTGTTTTTGTGTTTGTTATAATGTAAAGCACTTTGAAATGCCTTCCTGCTGAAATGTGCAACACAAATAAAAATTGATTGATTAATTCATAATGGAGCATCAGCTTCCCTTGTAATCCGATTGGCCAGTCTACCAATCTACCAAAGCCATTAATCAGTTTGCTCATGTCATTAGTGTTTTGTTCACACTCCTCGTCAGTAGAGAAATAAAATGCTCCTTTTGTTGTTTCACCATCAACGCTCCTTCCTCATCAAATTACAGACTTCACCTCAATCCTCACCACATGATTTATGTCACTGTGTCATAAACAGTGTTTCCTTTCCACCGGAGCAACATTAAAAACATACAAAAGACGAGATGCTAACCAGCTAAGCTACACAGGCTAGTCATGTCATGTGTGTAGTATGCAGAACTACACAAGTTTTGCAAACTACTTTGTTGTGCCATCAGCAATTAGCCTGTCTGATGGCACAGGCTAATTTTTCTAGTCACTTAACATGTTTAGCTTAGCGTAGTTTGGGTAAGTGAATGGTTTTGTTATTCAAGCTTTGGGCCACTGTCTGTTGTAATCCAAGACTGCAGAAGCTGCAATTTAATGAGGCACCTTTCGACAGTCTGTGCCCTCGACTGGCCTCCTTAATACAAAAAAGTGTTTTTACACTCGTAAGTGCTAAAGAACAGTAAACAGCAGAGTAACGATATGAGATTCAAGCATGGACTCCAAACCCCAACCGGTGATTTATCCCAACACAAAGCCCAACTCCCTCCCTAGGTGAGTAACTATAAACCTCCACCCACAGAAGGAGTCATTTTAAAACCTCTCCTGGCCAGCTGTGCTGAAAACGTAACGCTTGAAACTGGCTGGCCATTGAAGGACTGGTGGAGTTTGAGCTATTATGACTATACGGGTATTTGGCTGCAGTTGGTTCGCGTCCAGCTTGATGTCCCAGTGCTCCAGTTTGCATTCCTCTACTGTGTTGTGATACTTGCTACATTAATATCTGTGTTACACTTCATTTTAACATCCAACGGGAACATGCTTGTTAAGTTTCACTGGATCCCCAGGCCGTTTCCGGACCACCCCGTCTGGCCTGTGCTTTTTGGCACCTTCCATCCCACTTCTGCTTCTGCTGCCGTCTGAGAGAGAACTGTAACCTTCAAATACTAGTTTGAGCTTTAGTTACGTAAATGTGGCTCTTTGTGCCGAATTTTATTGAATGCGGTCTTAATTTTATAGCAAGATAATCTGATTAACAAGCTAATTAGCCACTTAACTCTGTCAACTCAGATTTCATTAGCTAAAGCAGCTAATTAGCTAGTGAAAAATTAGTTTGTCTTTGACTTACAAAGACCAGAACAACAGAGTAGAAATATTTAGCACAAGCAGTATTTCTGTTTCAGTATAAATATTTAAATTTTTATGTCTTTCCTTCAGATCTGAGGCTATAAATAATTACACTACAGGCGATAACAATAAGAATAATCCATACGGTTGGATGTTTAGAAGAAACACCCACTATTTGTAAAATCTGAATTATTAAAATTCATTGACATAGTAGAACTACAGACAACTGTCTATAAAAAAAATAATTAAAGGAAAACATTAAAAAAAGTTTAAGGCTGAAGCAAAATTATAAGAAGGGAAAATACAGTTTGAATATCAAACTTAGACAATATCCAAACAAAAAAACTGTTAAAATTATTATGTAAACATATGATTATTGATAGTGTTTTGTAATTGATGCTAGTTTTGTTTTTGTGTAATAATTGTTGATCCACTGTAATTAAAGTTAAACAGAATAAATGTAAGATTAGGTGAATAATTCAACAGTATATTAGAGCCATGCTCAGAAAATGAAAAATAAAATAATGACCATAAGGTCAAAAAATTACAAGAAGAAAGTTGTAATTTATTCTTGACTTCTCATAGTACTTTATTCTCGTAATTTTATTTATTTTTTTATTTGCTTAGTGTGACCCTAAAACTCAGTGGTAGAACAAGGAGTGGGAATATTGATAAGTTTATACTTTATCTCCCTTGAATATGTAAAAACCAAAGTTTAAACATTATGTTTTGTGCTGTATCTTTTCCACATATGTTCAAAAAATAAACTTTATGTTCTATTTTTATTTCGTTTGTTTTCTTTTTTTTTATTTAGTGGCTTTCTTGACCTTCAAAAAACAGTAAATCCTCTGGAAACATAGTGGAGAGAGAAGGTGAAGACATGCAGCAAATGGTCCGGGACCAGGAACCAAACCCAGGACGACCGCCGCTGCCTCCGCACGTGGCTCCGCCCAGCGCCTCCTTCGTTTCTGTTTTATTGGCCAATATTATGAAATCTGAGAGTTTTTGTTCAACAGCATCACTTAAAAAACACCAAATCTATTTATGGTCTTTGTTCTGGTGCAAATATATTAGTACAGTTGAAATAAGACAAAAACTAACTCATAAGTATCTTTTCAGCAAAATATTTGCAGTTACGTCGTGATGGACATCGGAAGTGAGGAGCAGGAGTTTTGAACAGAGCGACTGAAGTTGTTTTGCCAGTTTATTTGTGAACTGGAAGAAATTTGCACAGAGGAAGAGAAAGTTTCCTTGTGTTTTCCTTGTGTCTGCCTCGGTCAGGATCTGTTGCGGACAACGCAGCCTTTTCTGTCACGTCATTGGTCACTTTGCTGTGGCAAAGATGACGTCACTGGCCAGTCCGTTGTCCTCAAACATGAGGGTCCCTTCTCTCCAGAACAACAACGTTGGTTTTTTTAGAGGAGGCAGAAGCGTTGGAGAGGAGGGGATAGCAGAAAACAAAACAAGCAGCTCTTTTGATGCAGGTCAAACTGACATGAAGAGCTCAGAGAAAGTGTGCCCCGAATTGTTGAATTACGTAAATATTCACAGCCAAAATGCAAAACAACATTTATGGTATAGATGTCCACTACTAACCACACTGTTCTATGCTCTCCTTTGCTCTTTTGCTTTGTTAATACTTCCACATTTCACATCTTTTGATTTGTAGGTTCTCTTTGTGCTTCGACTTCCTGTCACAAGAATCATAACTGTTAGATTAATTGGTTTCTCTAAATTCTCCTGAGGTGAAAATAAAACATACATTTCATGAATAAATGAAAAATTTTGCTAAGTTTTGTTAGTTTTGTCTTAATTCACATGTACTTAGATATTTGTACGAGAAAAACAAATACTTGGTAAGTTTCAGTGTTTTTGACCATCTTATTTAAATTGTAGTGTTATGCAGAGTCAAATGTGTTTAAACGTCTTTTAATGTGGAACATAACACTAATACATGTCACCTTTTAGAACAGTGTGTTGTCGGCTCTAGTGTGTACGTCACTTCCAACGTAACCTTACGCATAAAATAGTCCCATTACATTACAGAAATCACATTCGTAATGTTAAAACTATGAGAAGTAGTGAGCAAATGTTGCAACATCTCTCAGAAAACAGAAGCTTTACTCTGACACAAACATTTAAAATTACAATCTTGAACTCCTGCGATCCATAAACTTAAGAGTGAAATGCAGCCAGCAGTCAGGAAACCCTGTGTGGTGGGTCTGCAACACCTGAACAAACACACAGCTGAGAACTGAAGGTAAGTGTTTTGACAGCAGAGACATGCCACCATCTGTCTGTTCATGCTTTAATAAGTTTTAATTCCTCAAGTTTTTGGGATACCCCAAGTGAAAGCTACTGCTCCCGAATGTTACTTCACACCTTTCTTATTTAAGTGTTAAGACTCGATTTTAGCAGGTGTGACTGAATGAAAGTCACAATGATTGTTATTTTAGGGAGAACATATGGTGGCTAAATGCTGTGCTTTTTTCTTGGGATGATTAAAAACTGAAAGGTCTAATTTTTCAAAAAACTTCATTGGACTTTTCAGTACAAATCACATTTCTTCAGAGAAAGCATGAGTGAGGTAAAGCAAGAGGGAAGAAACCTGACTGGATCAGCGGCAGCCAAGAACAAAAATTATGATATTTCTTCCGCTCTGAACTTTGGGGGATTGGACGATGAATAGTCCCACTACGGGACATACTGAGAGGATAATCCAGCCTTTGTTTAATTCCAGCAGCCTACGGCATTCACAATCTTTCACTTCACTAGAGTCACGCTTGGCAGGGTCCAGGACGGATGGCGGCTAAGATTGATGCTTGTTGTCACTGATAGGAAGTTGGAACTGCTAAGCTTCACTGCAGGTCCATGTCCTCATCTGAGGACGCAGTGGGACGCTGCATAGTTTGGCCGGGCTGATTCAGGAGGGAAGCCCTGCTGACGAAGAGAACCAGTGCCACAGAGCCCAAATTCAAAGCTACAGATCTCTGCTGATCTCTAAATCTGGATTTCTTGAGAATAACAAGGATGAGTGGACGTTAATCAGGTGAAGGACATTTATGGCACCGTGCATGAGATTTAGAGACAATATGTAGGAAACTGTAATATTTCAGCAAAACTCAGCTTTAAAAGAAAGTATCAGCAGCAAACTGGGTGTCTTTTGCAATTTTAGCTGACTCATGCTGACAAAACACGGCTAGTCATGGTTTAAAAATCATAAAATCGGTTACAAATGTGGTTTCCACATGTCATAACACTGCAAAAACATAAAATCTTACCAAGTAAATTTTAGTCCAAATACCGACACGAAACTGACTTACAAGTATTAACATTACTTTAAGTAAATAATTCCTTAACATAGATGAAAAAGTATTAATTTGATTGTCAGATGATTTAATTTCATCCATATTAAGGAAGTTTTAACTGAAAACAAGCTCCTATATCTTTCTGTAAAGTAACTTAAAAGTCAGAAAGATATTTGCAACAGAAACTAGACCAAAGATACTTTGTAAGGTTTTGAATTTTTGCAGTGAACTGACAAAATTCACACAACTTTAAACATGATTGAAGATAGTCATGCTAACAGCATTAGCCATGCCAGGTGGCGTTAAAAAGCAATTCATTACTCCCTGACAAGCAAAATTTCACGTTTTGCTTACCTAACAAACAAAACTGCTTGTTAAATAATCGTCTTGATCCATTTGCTTTTCAGAGACTTGATTACTCAAGAAACGTGGTTTTTTTTTAAATTATTTGTCCTGAAGACATTGTTGTTAATGTAGTAAAATATGACTTGTATCAATTGGCAAGAGGATTACACCTTTCTGGTGTGCACCGAAATGAAAATTGTAATTAGAATGTCTTCATGTAAATGTGTTGACAGAAACAAAAAATGACATTTTTGTTGGATCATGTAAACATCTGCCTCTAATCTGAAGGTTTTTGAAACGTCTCGTTTTCCAAACACGACAAAACATTCACTCATTGCCAAAAATGGTTGTATGTTTGTTTTTAGAAGCAACTGAGACCCAACTGTTGTTCTGTAAACGTACAGAACAAAAGTGCAAAATGTGCATGTTTTGTATTAGGAAATGTTTGGAAACGTTTTGAGTTTGTTTTACAAAAATGTGCACAAAACTGTCAATATTTCCCTAATGTTGAAAAAACACAATTTTTCAAATTTCAATGTTTCGATTAAATAAGAGATACAATTTTAAAAATGACATGAATAAGTTTATGCGAAGTCACAAAAAACATCATCCTACTTACTGTTGTCTTCTTCTTCATGGTTTGTGCCAGTGGCAAAATCAGATTGCTAAGTACGTAACTTGTGTGATGCAGAAAAAGTTTTTCCATTGCAGTTTTGCGAAAGAAAAAAAAAACCCAAAAAACAATTTTGGGGCAGCCAAAAAAATAAATAAAAAATCACATCATCTTGGCACCAAAATACGGTAAAACCAGCTGAACAAACATGCTGGAGCTCTGTTTAGGTTGCTAGGTTTCAGCACAATCTGTCCAGTATGACTTAATCTGAAGGTTTTTGAAACGGCTCATTTTCCAAACACAACAAAACATTAACTTATTGCCAAAAATGGTTGTATGTTTGTTTTTAGAAGCAACTGAAACCCAATTAGAAGAAGAAAAAAGTGCAAAATGTGAATTTTGCAAAATAAGTCCCCTTTAATTATTCATCAATTGTTAATTTAAAAAATATATAATTTAACTGTGAAATTTAAACATTAAAAGAAGCTGTAGAGTGTGAATAATGTTTTACATTTTTACTCTGCACTATTGAATGGGAATATGACACATAATCAAGGAGCTACAAATTATCAACAGTCATGTGGCGTTGCAGAGTTAGACTTTGATTGTTTATGTTCAACTCAACTGTGTTTGCAGCAATGCTTACATAACCAGAGTCATATAAATGCAGGAACCAAAGTCCTGCTGAGCTCCATAAATCCAGCTCCAGTAAAGTGCAGCTCTAAGTGGACACGACTACAGATCTGCACCTTAAATAACGACGCTATAAAAGAAAAATTGGACAAGACAAAAAAAAAAAAAAAATAGAAAATAATCATTTTGGAAGTAGATTCAAAATGACATCCTTATAAAACGCTTTTATAGTGACATCAATCAGCTCTCTAAATCATCACCCCAAGCGACAAACTCCTGGCACTTATATGCAACACCCTTCATGCGCATTCCTTTGAATGGTGGGCTGCGCTGTCAATCAGAGGAGTAATGGGCTGTGAACAGGCCTCCAGTGTTTGGACTGGAGGGCTCGTCGGACAGGGTGCCAACCCAAACAGGCAGCGCAGGACTCCTCTGGATGGCGGACCGAAGTCTCCTCAGCCGCTGCCATACTTCATGCTGTCCACACAGCTCAGTCACACACGCTAATCCAAACAAACTAACCCCGGTCAGGCCCACTTACAGCTCTGACAAACATGGCATGAAAACTGCAGAGCGACAGAGACAGGTGAGGTAGGAACATCTTTTATCCACATTGATATTCCCTTTTCGAATAATGAAATCCAGAAAAAAAACCTTCACTTTGCTCTCTAATAAATCTTCATTCAGCAGGTTTCATGTTGCTGTTTTATATCTCCATCCAATCTTTTGCTTTTCTTTCCCCTCTGCAAAAACACCAAATCTTACCAAGTATTTATGCAAATATCTTATTACACTAGAAATAAGGCAAAACTAACTTACAATCATTAAGATTTAAGATTAAGTAAATAATTTCTTCATATTGATGAAAAACAACTATAGTTCCATTAGCTGATAAATTTGCTTATAACAACATTTTCCCCATGTTATAAGTGAAATAATCTATTGCTTTTTCATCATAATTACAGAACTATTTACTTAAAACCAGCTCCTACATCTTGCTTTTATGTTAGTTTTGTTTGACATTCTGTAATCTCACGCCAGATCAATGTTAGGAATAACTGTCATCTTGTAGCGCTTTTTAACTTTCATCTCATCTGTTGAGAAAACGAAGAGATTTGAGAAAATTATGAATCTCTATAAAATGACTGAGATGTTTCTGTCAGAGAAAACTTGTAAAATCAGATTACAGCCAGATTATTATGGATATTATGTTTGTATAAAAGCCAAAAAAATTGCTTTGAGACTTTCCTGTGATCTCTGAATAATTAATAGAGTCCAAGAGACATTTTGTACGAAATATGATCAAATACCCTTGAGGCATTGCTGTAAAATATGCACACAAAAACTGCGGTCAGTCCAGAGGCAAAACAGTCTCTAAATTCACATATTTCTTGCTTTTGTTTCTGCTAAGGCTAACATTACAACTTACAAAGATAAAGAAATGGTTTGTGTTTATATTTTACACTCCCTCCTCCCATCGGTTGGACAAGCGGAGGTTTTCCCTCAGCCATGTCTGCAGTCCAGATCAGCTCGTCCATCAGCACTGCTGACACAGGAAAGTCTGTCCGTGCAGCGCGGGGAGCGCATGAGGGCAGCAGACAGTCGAGTCGTGGCCTTTGCTTAGCTCAGCAGCCTTCTCGCTGATCATAACAAGCCTCCTTTTCAACACTTTGTTAAAGTCGTTGGCTTTCGAGGCCCGGCGGATGCCATCTCTCTGTGATGTCTGGGGCTTCATTCTCGATGAAGGGAAATTCTTTCACCTTCTTTCAACAGGCGAACCGGCCTGCGCGGAGACCTGTATATAACTGTTAATGTTGTCTTTGCCTCTCAGGAGGCTTTTCACTTCATCTCCTGTGCTGCTGCAAGCGAAAGTCCCACATCCTGACCAAATCAGACCAACAGGAGCAGCAAACCAAGCCAGGGGCCTGAATCTCGCTGTCAGACCGTACAACCTGTGCAGAGCCAGGAACTGGCCGTCACAGGGAAGATTTATGGAGCCCCGGCTGCTGGGGGGCCACGCTGACCCGGCCCTCCGTCCCACAGACAGGAGCAGCTCCGTTTTTAAACAAAACACTGCAAAAAAACAAATGATACAAAGTATTTGTGGTGCCGTTTCTAGTGCAAGTACCTTAACACCATTGCATTAAAACAAACCCAACTTACAAGTAACTTTTCAGCAAGATATAGGAGCTTATTTTAAGTCAAGAATTTCAAAATATAAATGAAAAAGTTCGAGTTCCACTTCTAGTTATCACTTATAGCAAGACATTTTCCCATAAGTGAAAGAATTTGTTCCTTTTTCATTAAAATTAAGAAATTATTTCCTTAAAACAAGCTCTGATCTCTTGCTGATGAGCTACTTTAATGTTAGTTTTGTCTTAATTCGAGTGTATTAAGACATTTGCACTAGAAACTAAACCACATGTGTCAAACTGAAGGCCTTGGGCCAAATTTGGCCCACCATATCTTTTTATGTGGCCCTCTGGACTCCAAATTACTTCACTAAGTTCTTCCAGTTTTTCACAAATCCTCTAATTTCACACAAAATCAACAGACCCCCACATGTTTTCTGATTTCACTGCAACGTTTTGTCAAAATTGGTCAAAAACATTGGGCTTAATTGACTCAGCCTTACTTGATGTCAGGTTTATGATCCATTGTTGATACAACAAGTAATAAAAAAGAAGAAGTCACGTTGAACATCAAACATTAGCGCAAATATAAAAAGTTCTTACATACATTTCTAAATTAGCATCACAAAGTATGTGGTTTTGATTACAAAAAGCCACAAAAGCAATCACAAAATCCTGGAGGGACAGTATTTATTAATATGTCAACAGTTTAATGGGCTTTATCGATGTGTACCGGCCCTTTAAGAGTATTCAGCTTTCTGAAACCAGATTTGACGCCCTTGAACTAGACGAAAAAATATTTGTTTTTGCAGTTTTCATCTTACTTTGCTCAATACCTAGAAATTACATTTATAATCTCAATACAATAAAAAAAAATTTTTAAAAATCATGCACTAAAGTTGCAACATGTCAGAAAACAGAAACTTTCCCGAAATATTTGCACTGAAAACTGGAGAAATAAATAGTAAGCTTGTGTGTTTTTGCAGCCTAACATCCATCGGCCGCGTCTCAGTTGGAGGACAGCAGAGGACCGCTGAACACATCGCAGCTGGTGTCTGCAGGTCCGATGAGATGAACTGGTGTTGGCACATCAGTGGATGGTCAATAATGGATTAAACAAGGTGAAAAAGAAGACAGAATACTTAGAGGTTTGACAAGAGAGAAGCTAGCATGTTGCCAGGATGAATGTTATGGACTAATTTAGCTTTTTGCAAGTAATAATCTGCAAATATCCCAAAAAATGTACACAATGAAAGAGTTTGTATGCTTTTCCCCACAGGAAAATTTAAGAACTTTGTGAAGCATTTTCAAACTTTTCCAGCACATTTTAGAAACCAAAACAACACAAATAAACTAAAATAGAAAACAGGCTCAATTGACTGTTATATAATTTATTACTATTATAATTTTTGTGGTGGTTTTCTACATTCTACAGCAGGGATGAGGTAAGTAAAATATGGCAACATTTTATGTTTTATTAAATGTCTCTAACAGACTAAATGCACCTGCCTGGTCACACTAATTAAAAAACAGCTTTTATTTCAATTACACTGATCAATAACTCATCGATCCATTGTGAATTATGATAAACATTCAATACACTGAAGCAATCCAAACAAGCCTTGCAGGTAAATTATGTTTCAGCTCAAATTAAAAACTGGAATATATTTAAAATCTACAGAAGAAATCTCTCTCACAAAGTTTTGTAAATGTAAATCAAACATGTTTTAATATGAAACCAATAAAAAAATGATCACTTTAACAAAACCTTTTTGATAACATGAAGTAGCCCAAAAGTTGTAAAAAAAAAAAAAAGCTAATACATCTGCTCTCAATTTAAAAAACCAGATAAATCAAGAACAGATGAGAAACAGTTTCACTGACAACTATCAGTTTGGAAAGTGTTTCTGCAGCCATTAAGGATTTCAGACCCCAGGGAGCCACAATTAGAGGACATTATCCACAAATGGAGAAAACATTAAAGTGGATTGGGTGGTAAAAAGGTGTTAGGGTGCAATGGGCCACCAAAAGAAAACGCTGATGTCCGGCTTTAAGCACTAATATTATTAATACAAATATCTTTAAATGATGAAAACATTCATTGAAATGAGAAGCTTTCCAAATCAACCTGGCCCCATTTGAATTCCCGTTAAATCAAGACTTAAACACATTTTTAGATAGTTGAGTTTAATGTCGTATCCAGAACCGATTACAATCACAAATAATTTAAATACACTTCAAAAACACAAAAATCTTACAATGTAATTTCTAGAGAAAATGTCTTAACAGTTAAGATGAGACAAGTTAAATTAAAAGTAAGTTTTCAGCAAGTAGAAGCGTATTTTAACTCAATTTCTTATTAACTATTGACAGATAAATCAACTTATAACATTGGAAAAATGTTATAAGTTAAATAATCTACCAGTAGAATTAACACTTTTTCATCAATATTATTTACTTAAAACTAAAAGGTTACTTGTAAGTTAGCAAACTTGAAATAACACAAAACTAAGATATTTGCACTAGAAGCTAGACCTAAATTAGTTGGTAAGATTTTGGGTTTTTGCAGTGTAGAACCTGAATGACAACAAAGAGTCGACTAAAAGACGTCAAACAACTAATTATAAATTAATCTCAGGAAATTCAAGAATAGATGACACAATTCGAGATCTACCCTCCTGGAAAGTTATCAAAGGTTCAGGAATAACAGCGAGCCATAAATGAACAATAAACTTTAAAAAATTACTCCAAGAGGAAAACCTACCAAAGCCTCTGCTGGTCATCAATACCGTCATTATTTAGTCTTTCCTGTTTTCGTCCATCTTTATTTCACTCATTATGAAAACAGGACGGATCTTCCCTCCATCCAGGACTTTTACAGTCTGGATCTATGTGCAGACCCCACACATCCTGGACACAAACTGTTCAGACTTTACCTTCAGGGAGGCGCGACACGGCTCTGATCACAAAAGCACGTCGCAACGCAGAAAAACACCTGTAATGAACACCTTACAGCCAGAGGAGTCGAGTATGTAGTGAAAGGAAATGTTTGCACCCTGACATCAAACCTTTGTTTTCTGAAAAAAGAATCAGAAACTGATCCTTTATTCTTATTTTATGTCCTCTGAAATTTATGCAAAAGTCAAATTTCTTGTTTGTCCATAAAGCTGTTCTGACTCCTGATTCATCCAGAAGGTGAGACCTTTAATAGCCTTTAAGAGCCTCACAACCCTCAAAGTTCGCAGGAAGAGACGAAGCAGAAGAGGCACCAATAGGAGAATCCATAACCACTGATTCAAATGAAAATAAACATCTCAATATCAGATGATTAGCAAACTGCCAACAAGGTTCGGGGAGGAATTACGTTTTCCCGTTGGTTTAAGACAGTTTTACTCCCATTAAAGGAGCAGAATTTTGTATTTTCTGACCACATAGTGACATTTTATAGCACAATCAAGTAGTTATGTTACCTTCAGATGTCATAAAATGCTATACATCTAAACAGAAATTTGGCTTTGTAATTTAGCACCTTGAAATTGGGCCTCCGTCTCTTTGAAAACTCTGCCTTCGGCAAGTCATCACAACATGATTCCTGTATTAACCCTTTAGGAAGTTTTTTACCAAAGTTGCATAATGAAGTAGCTCCCATAATGAGGTCACAGATTCCCAGTTCTACCAGGTGTTTGCTAATTGCTGCTGGCTAGTCTGCAGGGGCTGATCGGGGAAGTCACATGGTATGACTGCTCTCTGAAAACTGGAAACTGCTGCTGCGTCGTTGAAGGCGGCGCTCGATCCACCCAGGCATCATGTGCAGATGAATGGTTGCCAGGGAGATTAGAGGATTTCTCAAACGTGCATGAAAGAATCAAAGCAAAGCTCCAGTTTTGTTTTTGATGAGGAAATAACACAATATGACATAAAGCTCAAAAAAGATCTTATGTAATACTGCCCCTTCAATAAATATAATTATTTAAAAACTCAGATTATGTCCGTCTGCAACTAAAATGGATCATCTGAAACATGAACGACTGAAAAGTACACTCATCACGCTTTAGATTGTTTTGATCCTTATGCCTAAACATCTGTTAATTATCCTAAATTCAGAAAGTTTCCATGTTTTGTCTCACATTTAGCTGAAACCCAACTTTGTGTTTCCACAGATTGATTCTACTATAGTTTATCATGCAGCGCCGCTGAAAAACAACCAAATATTTCACCCAGCTTGTCCTGTAATAACCGGCTTTCATCAAGAGACCCTTCAGAAGCGGGAGAAGAAAAACAAACCCCTTTTTTCTTTTACCAATTCAAGCCCTTTTCTTTTCTCTAAAATTACATCATTTTGAGTAGGTAATGATACCATTTCATGTCTATAAGTGATACTCTGATGTTTCTGTGCTATAAGCGTAACAGCGGCGACCGTTAGTGCGGCGAGACGGCTGCAGCGTAACTCCATTACCTCACATATAATCAGAGCGCAGACAGCTGACTGGCTGATTAATGGCTTCAACCTGGCCGGCACGCCTGCACCAAGATGCAGGCCGAGCGCAGAGCTGCTATTAGTGGCGCTAGCGATACGGGTTTAGGATAAACAGAATCAACAGGCCTGTCAACAACACAGCCGCATCCGAAACAAGCACCCAAAGCTTCAGGAAAGAAAAGACAAGAAAACAAACTTTTATCGATGGTGGGAAAAAAAAAAAAAAAAAAACATCAGGTAAACTGGATTTCATGGCTGTTAAAATTAAAACAAGTGAGAAAAAGCGAATATAACTTCATATATAAGTAATGTAGCTAAGTATTTGTTCCTGGGACGCGCACTGATGACATGGGTTCGTGCAAATATTGATAATAGGAGCAAAACTGGAAAGGCACTGTGTGCACAAAGGTCATTCAAATGTTTGAAGTTCCAGATTTGCCTCAGCTTTAACCACAAATGCTGTTTGTCTACGCCGACTGCAGCCAAATGCAAAGAAAGGCCCATAAAAAACGTCTGGTCACAGGCTTTTAGTATTATTATTATTATTTTAGTGAGTGTGTGCGTGTGTGTATGAATGTAGAAACCTGAATTTCATTAAGTTCTAAATCTGAAAAGGGCTTGCTGATTAGGTGGTTTCAGTTTTCTGTTTCAATCTGCTGCTATCTCCAGAATCAGTGTCTGGCAGCAGAAATCCCCAACAGTAATGTCTCCTGCACATAGATGGCATCAGCGCACATGACTGCCAAATTCCTTCCACTTAATTATCTCTGAGCGATCCTTTTTATGTTGAGGTCATGGGAGGAAAACTATGAAATCAACCATAAAACTGCTCAAACTCACAATTATATTTTACACTGAGAAAATGTATTTTTTTTACCCCCCAGCCCCTGAGCACAGGGTGTAACTTTGCCTCATTTTGAGCGTATGTATTGTAATTTTTCCTTCGTTATTCAAATGGAAGATTTATTGCTCTTATGCCTCGACGTAATAGGATTAAAGATGCAACTTTTCTTCTGTTTTGAACTACAGAAAAGTTCTTCCAAGAAGTAAAAGTAGTAAAGCAAGACGCAGCTCATAAAGTACGATTATCCAGCAGTCAGAAGGCAGCTCTGAGCATTAATGGGCATCTCTGACTTTGGGGTATTCTGATCAGAGCTTCCTTTGGAAGGAGAAGGAGGTCAGATCTGTTGACTGAGACAACCTCAGCTGACCAGAGTGAGAGGCACGAGGACGGAGGCGGCAGCCCGCTCCTCTGCGGTCGCAGAAAGCAGCTTCCTTCTGGTAACAAGAGGAAAAAGCGTTTATATCCCGAGAAACTGCAGCTGCTCAGGAACTTATGACTTTGTGACCTCAAAGGGTTCCAGAAAAACATCCTTAGCTGGCGGGAAAAACGACAAAAGAACAGTGCGATTCTTTCACACTTCTGAGACATCCAAGAAAATGGATTTTACAATTCAAAAATAAAATTACTACAATAAATACATGAAAACTGGCATGTGACGATGCAAGGAGAATTCCGGTTTTCATGAATGATAGCCACTGAAATACCTCTGTAATGTCGCAGCATATTGTCCAAAAATTAATTTACAGTGGACCCCAACAATTGCTAAAATCCATGAATACTTGTGACCACCTCAAAAAACTCTCAGCCTTATTCAAACACACAATATCACACATCCATTGTTACACAATAAGTAATGGTTCTCTAATAGTTGAGATAACTTTAGTTGTTCTTACATTCATTTATGACATCAGTCTGAACAAAGCTCACCCACTCTTCACTTTCCTCTGTGAGACGTTTGAGGGATTCTTTACCAATTTTTAGTTGCATTGATTCCTGCAACAGTGGCGACAAAATAAATCAATCAATCCTCCAGCTGGTCCAGAACGCTGCTGCTGCTGTTCTGACTGAAACCAGGAAGCTAGAGGACATCACACCAGTTCTAAAGTCCCTACACCGGCTCCCTGTAGCTCAGAGAATAGACTTTAAAATCCTGCTGATAGTTTATAAATCACTGAATGGTTCGGCACCACAAAACGTTAAAGATCTGCTGTTCTCATAGCAACTTTCCAGACCTCTTTGGTCTTCTGGTTCTGGTTCTGCTCCGCATCCACAGAACCAGAACCAAACACGGAGAAGCAGCATTCGGCTTCTAAGCACCACAAGTCTGGAGCAAACTTCCAGAAAACTGCAAAACTGCCGAAACACTGAGGTCCTTTAAATCTCAGCTGTTTAGAGAAGCTTTTGAGAAACAATCAGTGAAACATTGAACTATTTTTAATTGTTGACTGTCTGTTTTATGACCTTGTAGAGTAAAGCACTTTGAAATGCCGTGCTGCTGAGGTGTGCTACACAAAAAGAATTTGATTGATTGATTGATTGATTTGATTGGAAAAAAATTCTCACTTCATCAGTGAGTGACTTCAGTCAGGAGAACAAACTAAATGTCGGAGGTTTGAAGAGAGCAGGACATCTTCAAAAGGTTTTCTCAATATTTCTGAAAGTGGTATTAAATATCTGTGTATAAATATGTTATAAAAACATGCAGGTTTTCATGGGTGTCTAAGGAATAAACACATACAACATGCTAAATTTGTCACCTGCATAAACATTTTAATTTTATTCTAAAAAGTTGGGTAAAACTCTTCTGTATCAGATTTTTTTAACACACACAGTGTGACGTCGCCTCTAAATTAATACTAGCTGCTCAAAGCAGGATGGCTAGAAAGCATGACATTGTATTCAGTCCCTCAGCAGGTCAAAGCATTTTTTCTCAATTTATTCTATTATCATCCTTGTGCAGCACTTCAGTGCAGTTTTGCACCTGTTTTTAAAGTTCTTATTTAAATAAATTTCACATTGACAAAAGATTGGAAATAATGATGCATAAATAAATACTAATGATAGGACACTTCAGAGCACTTTTCATCATTACTAGAAAAAAAATTACTGATTTAATCTGTTAATCTGTCTTATGAAGACAATACTTCATTTATAGTTTGACAATAAACCATGTGTGTATAATAGAGACAATCAGCATGTTATTAATCATCAAATGAGAAGTCGGCACTAGAATCTAACTTTATGATTTAACATCCATTCCCTGCCTCTTATTATTATTATTGACTGTGTAGAACAACTTGTTTGTGGAGACTTGCACCTTCATAAATAACCGATGAAGAGCTCGCCAACATCCAATCACATTTCCTGCAAGACGATCTTTAGGTTTTGGGATTGTAAACACATGCAGTTGTATCGCCACCAGGACAATTTTAATGTCCAACGTGCTTCATGACATCAAAGTGCAATTAAGAATGACGGCCGTAATTCCAACGGTATGTTCTCCCTCACTTCAAAAAACGCTCTCCGGCCAGCAGTGGGAAACATTGTGAAGGCTTCTGTTTAGCCAGAGTCTAATATCAACACAGCGGCGGCAGACTTTAATCCAAAACTATGAAGGCCGATGTGTCACTGACACAAATAAACATCACCAGAGGCCACAAATACCTACCTCTCATCCAGCCGGCTGAGTGGCAGCTGAACATCTGCCATGTGCATCACTAAGCAAACACGGAGGAAATCCTTGTAAAGGAGAAAAAAAGCCAGAGCCGTGACCATATTTTCTGCTTGTGTTCTTTCTAAAAAAGATGCTGCAGGACGGTGGAGATTCAGAGACATTACTATATGCAGCCTGTTGCTGTGGCAGCCTTGGGTTGAGACCGCAGCTCTCAGGAGGCTGAGGCCTCTTACATCTGGACAGCACTAAAGCAGCTGGATGTAACTCAAAAATAATTGCTTCCTCTACAGTGTCCAGGAAAACACCAAGTGACTGCCATGTTCACCGCTCCTCCCTGCAGGGAAGGCAACTAAATCAACATTTTTAGGCCATTTATCATCCGCTGACTTTGTAGCCTTTGTTTGGACTTTGTGAAAGCAACAAGAAACTCAAAGATAGTCGTTTTGCTACACAATGAAGCGCTGCGGAAATCAATGAAGCTTGATTTCATTGATTTCATGAAATCAATAAAATTTCCAACCATTTCATCGAAATGGTTGGAAATCCAACCATTTCCAGAAAGTTTGGATTCAGCATTAAAGGCTCTCATTTTTGATTAAAGGTGAAAAAGAAGGTCACAACCCATTTATGCCTGAAAGGAACCCAATAAGCTTCCTTTGATGCAAATAAGCTGTTTCTGGCCACGCCTCCTAACTCTGATGCAAATTTGTACAGTTGTACATCTTTGACCCCGGAGACCTTCAGCAAACGGTTTCCAAATGGTAAGTCAACATCAAAACACGTCTTTTCCAGCAGCCATTAAGGAAAAGGATAAAACGAACGCCAGCAAACATGAAGTGAATATTTGTGTATTTCGCTTCTTTTGCTCAAAATTTTATGTCTATTTAATCATTTGTGCTAGTTCTATGCATTTATTGACTTTATTTTAAAGCATTGTTTGTCCTTGTTGCATTGAGAAAACCATCAATTCAAAAATGTTTCTTTAATCTCCTTAAAAGTATTTTAAACAGTGGAGACAGTAGGATGGAAATTTTGTAATTTTTTTTAAGTTTACTTCTGAAAGTCTGTTATATTTTTATGCAAGCTGATGCTTAGCCATTTCCCTTCTTTTAAGACAAATTTCTTCCATTAGAAACAAAAACAGTTGCTAGGGCTCCACTGGAATAAAAGTCCCTTTAGTGAGCCTGGATTTCTGCTGTTTGTGGGCATCAGTGTAAGGTTTTCATCGGTACCGTGAGCGAAGCGATGGACCCAGTAGTAGCAGAAGTCCACTCCGAGGAAGGTGAGCCACCAGGTCCATGCAGAGTCCCAGGGCAGCTCCAGCAGGCGGAAGTGATCCCACACATACAGGTAAGCCGACAGCTCACAGCCTCTCATCGCCAGCCTGCAGGATGAGACGGTCAAAGCTCTGCATCAGCAAAATGGCAGTTTTTGTTTTTCCACAATGAGGAACTGGAGGGGCAACGGTGAGACAGTGGGGTATGTGCTAGTTCTTGGTGTTTACAGGCAGATGGATCTACATAAAATAACAAAACGACCTGCTGCCACAAAGGACTGCAGAGACAGATGCTGCAATGGTCCAGTCAAAGTCCAGCTCTAAATTCAGTAGAGAATCTGTGAAAAGGTTCTGAAAACGTATCTGACTTATTACCACATATGGAAAAGAAATGAATGGAATTGTTTTTTGTTGTTATTGATCAGAAAAGGGTCGTTAAATAATCGGATTAGAGCCACATTTTTCTGCCAGCAAGTATTTATTCAGACTTGTTTCATTTTAATTACAAATTTGCATAAAGTAAATTGCTGCTTCCTGATTATTTTTTATTTTGCCAGTAGCCATATCTTTGGTTTACTTTGATCAACAATACAATATATTCTGATGCACAAGAATTGGATGTTTTTCTTTCAAAACATAAAAGTTAAAATAAATTAGGATCAGCTGCTTTAACCTTCCCATTTCTTCTGTCCTCTAGGCCCGTCACAATAAATCAATTAATCACATGATAAATTAAAAGACACTCAAATTTCATTTGCTTGATTTATTGTTTTCCTCTTTCTTCTCGCTTTTCACCAAAACCTGAATGATAAAAGTCATCAGTCTGGTGTTGTATTTATTTTGGATATTTAAAAAGTCTTCCAGTTCCAGTGTTAAATGTTCATTAGAGGTGAGAATATGTTCTTGCATTTTTATGCCATTATCACCAAAATAAATGTTCTCAAAACAGCAACATTATTGTTTATGCCAATAAGTTCTGGGACTATTGATCATCCAGCAAAATGTGCCACCATGACAGGCTTAGTGGCAACTAGTTACATTTACTTGAGTACATTTTTTGAAAAATAAAATACTTGCAGGAGTATTTATACTACGCTGTACTTTCTACTTTTACTTGAGTAAAACTTCTGGATTTTCTACCCACTGAACAACAAACCAGACACAGACCTGCAGTTTTTGTTAAATTCTCATTTGATTTTTATTGAAAGAAACTGATTTGGAAAAAAAAATATTTTAACTGATTTTGGTATTTTTGTTACTTAAATGAGTTATTGTCAGTTCTGTCCTTAAAATAACAAAAGTTCCTCTTAACTTTGCATTTTGGTCCACCTAATGATGTAATTTTTAAATATTACATTATTGATGTTATTTGGTGCTTTTTACCAAATACTTTTTATTTACTTGAGTAAAAACATGTTGAATAAGTGTTATTCTTGGGGAAGTACAACTCGGATCCTCTGCCTGAGTTTGTGACACTTTGTGACACATATTTACGTCTCGATGGGTGCAGCAGACTTACAGCGGGAGTCTGGAGATCATCCCAGCAGAAAGGGAGGTGAGACCGTCACTCAGCGTAACTACAGGGCTTCCTGTCATCAGCGCACCCACCACCAGCTCCAGCAGCATCAGTCCCACAAAGTACGGTGTGGCCTGCACACACACACACACACACACACCCACAACACACACGCAGTCAGGACGCAGCTCGACAAGAATAACACCATTTCAAGTCCACTGTTGCTTTTACTAGTTGTACTGAAAGGGAGTATTTGTTTTGGCGGATGAGCTGAAACCTTTCAGGACTTTCATGTCTTGTGGTCCGTGATGTTTGTTTCGCTGAACGAGACCAGAGCGGCAGGTCTGAAGCCACCGTGATTTGGCAGGTTTAAAAACGCAAACATTTATGCGAACAAAGCAGCGATGGAGGGAGGAAAGAGCTCAGTGGATGAATTACACATCAGTGCTAACAAACTGTAGAAAGTAGTAACGTCAGAGGGAAGCCAAGTGAAATAAATGCAGGATGGTCAGTGATAAAATGCAGCCAAACAAAGTAATCTGTCTAACATTCAGTTATTTCCAGGATATGTTGCTTTTAGACATATTAGAATTCCATGAAGTTTCCAGAAAGGTTGGATTTATATTGTTGGATCTCACGTATTACAGAAAATCCTCACCAACACTCAGTAAATGTGACAACTTACAACTTAAAGAAAACATGGGAACAAAGAAACAATATAATTGAACAGATAGATAGATCTGCAACTTTAAGTGAAAACTATTGATTATTGGTGTGGAGTTTCCATTGGGTAAAATATGTTGGTCAACATTATTGACCTACTGATACGATATAGTTTAATTCTACTTATTAATTTTAAGTTGAGAGTATTTTTTACAAAAATAAGTAAATGCAATTTTATGAAATCAGCTTAATAATATACCAAACTACACACAGTCATTCAATTTTATTGAATATGCTTCAAGTATTATTTTGTAATTAATTTAGCTTTCTTTTAAATGAATCAGATGGAGTCATGCTATCTGTTAGCAAGTTAAAAGTATAGACTAGTTCATTGATTTAACCAAATGTGATTGTGAAAGCAGATTTTCCTTGACTGCTACTCTTGATATCCAATTGGAAATATGTTAAATTTCAGATTCTTCCTACCACAAGTCAACCTGAGCAAAGCGATTGACCTGTTTTTCCAAGTTTGTTCTTAAGAGTAACCTGATAAGAAGCTGAAATTTTAGTCATAAGAGCCTAAAAGCCATTTTATTGTGCTTCTTGTAGATTTGTGCATCATAACGCATCATAAAATACACCATCAACTACTGGCCATCAGCTGTAAATGCAAGAAATTATTTTTATTAAATCCAATATGGCCGCCAGAGAAAACAGCCTGTCAACCGACCCGGCCCGCCTTTCTGCTGTTGACGACTCTTGTAGGCAAAAACAATATTATGACATCAGACGACCGCTAGAGAACAATACTACTGATGTGTTTCTCAAATATCTTTGATTTTGGAGAAAATTACAATTGATCACCTAAAAAAAATA
This sequence comes from Poeciliopsis prolifica, assembly GCF_027474105.1. NCBI lineage: Eukaryota > Metazoa > Chordata > Actinopteri > Cyprinodontiformes > Poeciliidae > Poeciliopsis > Poeciliopsis prolifica. The sequence goes on along the minus strand of NW_026562400.1, from coordinate 2,967,307 downwards.
AAAACTTTTTACAAAAAATGTTTTCCACTGTAAAGAAAATGAAAACAAATTTGGACAAAAATTCAGACACAAAGGATCATAATTCATGCATGAAAGGGTTAATTACAGTCAGATTTTATTCATTTGATTCTTGTTTTGAAATTCAAAGTGTTTTTTAAAAGATAATTTAATCTTTCTCTTCCCTTTTAATAACGAGGATCCATATGAAAACATGGTATGAGTTTATGGGACAGGAGTTCATTAGTTAAGATTATTATGGTGCAAAATATGTGTCTTTTACATTCCTGGTTCATTTTATGCTGCCATCATGTTTGAAATAAAAATTCATGTGTCTAATTTTAGAGAGCTATATATAAATAAAAATATTTATTTGCCTGTTTGATGTTTTGTAACCATTTTTCACATGCAAACTACATTATTTCTGAGAAAACACCAAAGGTTAAACCGTGATCATTGGACACACCTATGGATTTGTCCAGCCTTGTTACGTTAATCGTATTTGTTCTTAATTTCTCTGTATTTAGACTCGAATGACATCTTGAACACTTGCAAGTTTCAAGCAATGCAATTTGTTTTGTCCCTTCAGAGTTGATGTAGTTTGACCAGGAAACTACAGCAGAGGATTTGGAAATGTCAAAATTACGACAAAACATATCAAACAGAAACAAGGAAAATTAAAATGCGACAAATATTAGATTTCTCATTCAAGCTGCTGAACGCTAAACAAACAACTGGTGACATGTCTTTTTCTAAGGGTTCTGGAAACTTGCTCTAACCTCTTAATGGATCCGTCAAACAAGGAACAAATTAGTGAGGGAGGGGGTCAGAAAACGGGTGAGAGCTGCGACCTAAGCAGTATGCTGGTTAGCTCCACGCTGAAGGCTCTCACAAACCGAAGGAAGATCAGTTTGGAGGTTGGACACCTGGCTGGAGCGAGGCGGGGAGGCACGGTGGGACCGCAGAGGAGCAGATGTGCAGGTGGAGCTGCAGGAAGTGAGACCGTGCATGCAGGTGTGTGTGTGTGTGAGCAGGCAGAGGCGTGAGCACCACCAGAGACCCGTGATCACACGCAATGTTCCAACATCTGGCAGCTAACAAATGGACTCGCAACACAGGCAGACCTCCTCCAAACTCTGCGAAAAAGAAAGAGATTATCGTCCTGGCCGAGAGCCTTCCTTCCTTCTTTTCCTCCACTTCTGTCCTGCAGGAAGTTTCACCACAACAGTCGAGTTCCTGTCCGCTTTTTGAGCGATCTCATCCGGGCTGGTTCTCATGCAGAGCGATAAGTTTGTTTTTGTTTTCTTTAAAGCATGCATGTGTCAAACGTTCCTTCTGTCTCCTGATATTTTTCTCTCTTTAGTAAAATGTTATTTTTACCCCATTTATTGGGATCATTTGAGGTTGATTCTTTCTGATCTCGAGTCCAATCAAAAGTTCTTTCCTGCATTACTTTGTCTTCCTAACACATAAACTAAAAATCACAGTAAAGACTATTTAATACGGCAGCAGATTTAGTGCAACTGTTTGTTGTGGTATCTAATAATTGTGTTTTATTTCCTCCTGAATTCAACCTTACATGCAATTGGACATTTGTGGACCAGATGTCTGCTTTGTCTCCCAACGAGCCCCCTTTTTTTTTTTTTTTTGAAGAGCGTAAGGTCACGGATGACTGATGTTGGCAAAATTGCCTGTTGGATGTTTTGTAACCATTTTTCACATTTTTTGTAACCATTACAAAAAATGTGAAAAATGTGAAAACACGTAGGCTGACAGTGCACTTTTATCTGAGAAATACTGTTTGCTTTCAAATCACCGAGCAGCCGGGAGACCTGGCAGGGTCTAACGAACCCATAACTCCAAACAACTCCCAAATTAGAAGATTGTGTTTTGTTTTGTTTCTAATTAATTTGGCGTGCTGGGAAGAAAAATTGATGGCAGATCTTAAACTGTAAACAGTTGGGAACTAGTCAGGCACCATCAAACCCTACAGGAACAACAAGTTTACCTAATCATGCCGGGTAGTGGATTATAAGAGCCCCTGCTGTTGGGGTAATTGTTCTGCTCCCCCCAATGTGCCCATAAAACCCTAACAAAGTTGTTTTTTTAAAACCTGCTGCAGACATTTCCCACAATAAAACGCAAGACAACCATATAAAATAATAGCTCAGTATTTTTACATAAACTGCACATTAAGAACACTATAACTCAACCCAAAGCTGTCATTCTGCAGGTTTGGGTCATCAAAACTGCGTCTCATCAGCGGAGATCCTCAGGGACGTGTGCTTAGCCACCTGCTGTAAACCCCATTTAAAAATAATTGCACAAACTCAAATGAAACAGTCACTGAGTTGGAAGACGGTACCGCCATAATCTGCTGAATTTTAGACGGCGATCAGAACTCCTGAAGAAAATCTTGATATCGTCACGTTGCTGGGAAAATACGGTCAAAACGACGAACACCCTCATTTAGTTTTAGGGTTTATTAAATAGCAGCTAAACCAAATCAACTGTTTTCACATGCACTACATGAATTGGGCCCAAGTGGTGTTGTCTGGTTCAACACCTGGGAGAACCGGCAGAAATATCTAAGCAATAAAATCTTTTATTACGTAAACTGAAGTTAAAAGACATTTATTTTGACCTGTGTAGTAGTAACTAGTTACATTTTCTCAATTACATTTATACTTCAGTAACTTTTTTTGAAAATTATTCTTGACCTTCTACTTTTACCTGAGTAATTTGATTGTGAATAATTTCTACTCTTGAGTAAAAATTCTGGATTTTCTACCCACTGAATGAAAAATATACCAAACATTCACCAGACACAAACACACACCTTCAGTTTTTGTTGAAGTGTCTTTTCTTATTAAAAGAATTTGGAAAAATGTTCTTTGGCCTGATTGTTATTTTTTGTTACTTATATGAATTACTGTCTTTTTCATCCTTAAGATACCAAAATTTCCTTTTAACTATATGCTTTGGTCCTTTTAACAGTATAATTTTTAAATATTAAATGATAATCAGTAGACTTTTGACCAAATACTTTGTTACTCTTACTTGAGTAACTTCTTGGACGGCAACCTTTTACTTTTCCTTGAATAAAAATATGTTGAAGTCGTGCTTCTCTTGCTCGAGTAATTTGGGTACTTTACCTCGTCCGGTTTCGACTTAACTCTTAAAAATTTTCACCAAACCGTGGCAGACGTCTTGAATGATGGACTTTTACGAATTCTTTTCTAATCCAGATTAGCTGTCATTGTCTTGAAGGTGACCTGGTTTGGACCAAGACTGAGTGGATCAAGACAGATTCCCTCACCAAGTGACACAGCAGCAGCAGCTCTGAAAAACGCTGACTAATGTAAAGGTTAACCTGCTTTCAGTCCCATAGGTTTGATGTCGCGATGACGGACGGTCAGAGCAAACCGAGCGCTGAATCATTTACTTACATTTGCACACGACGGGTCAAGACATAACCCTTAGCTGTACTCTGAGGAATTTGTGATCAAAAACAGAACAAAGCATCACATGTTGCTGTTGAGTTATACTCTTTAAAGCAGAAGACGTTACACATGTCAAGTAATGCAATAAATCAATCGTATCTCCTTTGGTTCCATGGCGTTGCCTTGATGTTTTGAAACTTCTCATGTCTGCAGAATATTGCTACTCTGATTGGTGATTTATGGACCAAAGGAAATTCGGAGAGGCTTTTGTTTTGGCAGCTGTTTGACAAAGCTGTTTTGTGAATGAGTCTTTTGAGAATATCCTGGCGAGCTGCATCACAACCTGGTCTGGCCGAAGGAATGCTCTGCATGAGAAATCTTTACAGACAGCGATTCAAAAGCATTAGCAGCTCTGAGCTGCAACCATCCAGGACAGAACAAATTGTTGATGTATTAAACTCTTTCAAATATTTAATATTGTTGTATTTGCTGACTGTCATTACTTCTTTTTGTAGCTTATTGTTTATTGATTTTGCATAGCTTTAATGCAGAAGACATACAACACATTACACTACTTGTCTAACATTTATGTCCTTCTTTTTATGTAAATTGTATATTTTGCCCAGTTCTGTCCATGTGCTTCTTGTTGTTTCAACTTGTGTGTCAGTTTCTCCATTACAAACATCTTTTCCACTATTGCAGCCCATTGGCTCCTCAATGGTGTTTCCACTTCCTTTTTGTTGTTTATCACAGTCCTGAATAAATTCCTCAAAAGTGCCTCTGGTTTTAGTGGAAATTTGTATCCTAAAACTTTAATCAAGTCATCACAGATCATTTCCTGAAATATTTCAATCATGCGCATATTGACCCTTTACATGTGATGCCACGCCCTCCAGAACCCCGCCCACTTCGCCATGACGGACGTCAAAACAACTTGTCATGGCGCTTTTAGTCAAGAAGAAAGCTTGACTAAAAACAGAAATCTGTAACCTAACATGGCTCCTATTTAGTTGATTTCACTTTAGATATGGGTGCTGCGTGGTCGACTTCACAAACAGACCAGGATGCAACCCAAACTTATTTTATTGTATAACTTTCAATGAGGAAAAATACGGCAGTGATGGATAGCAGCCATTAACCATAAGGACCGTCAGCCCTTTGTGTAACCGTTGTTGAAATAAGAATTTTAAAATAGCACAATAGTACATAAGTTAACTTTTAGGTTAAGATAAACTTAGATACAGATCCAAACTGGGACAGCTGGTGACTCTCAGAACTTACAGAAATTCCTAATCAGAAAGCAGTCTTAGACTCCTTGGATCTCTTTAGATGGGGAGCCTGTCTGCCAGGCAATTAACAAATTCCTGAGCATGGTTCAAAAGTTCACTAGGATCTTAAAACTTTTTATAAATAATTTTATCTATATTAGAATTAACTATATTTCTTTAAGCATGTTTTTAATTAGTTACTTATTAGATCCAAACTTATAGTCATTATTTAGCATTACATTGTGTGCAAGCTTGGTTAAAAATACAAACTACTTTCTTGTGGAAACATTTTGAGGCAGAGATAGCGCTGCAGCTGCAATCATATCAAACTGGACAGCGGCTGGTACGAGAAGATCTAGGCCGTATATCTGCTTTTGGGGCTCTTTAGCAGGAGGTAATAAAATTAACATTAAGACAGCCCACACAAAGGAAAAGAACACACCTCCTAATGCATATATTTAAGTGAGGAGAATATGCAGTCTATAAAAAATGGTTTGTTTCACAGCAGAAGTTGGAATCTCTTTGTGCTGAGTGAGAGTTTCCCGGAGGATGCATCTTCTGTTATTCTTTTGTCTTTTTTTACTCAGTTCTTTGTCTCTGTTTTGTAATGTCTTGGACTTTTGATAATCTAGGTGAGATGATTATTGTAACATTCTTCTTGCATTGATTTTCTCTGGATAAAACTCTGAATATCTGAAGTCTGACGTAGTATGATTGCTCTTTTCTCTCTGCACACGTACACAGACACAGGAATTCGGGACAAAGAATTAATTAACGAGCTAAATCAAGTTATTCCTCTTTTTAATTCTTAACACCGTGCATTTGCAGCGACACTTTGTACTAGGTGAGATTAACGTTCAAATAAACTAAGCATTTATTAGAAAACTATCAAATGTCACGTTATGGAGAAGGTACATCTAACAATTAGTAATCATACTGTGTGAATCCAGGTAAAGTCGGTCATTTGATTAACACGTCAGAGATTAGTCGGTTTCTAAGCTAGCCGTTTCCATTCCAACTGCTTTATATCCTATGAGCCCCAATCAGATGTGTTATGACCTCGACTTCAGCAAAAACAACTTTGGAAAACAATTTTCGTCACTGCGTTCAAAACTCCCAATCCTCACTTCCGACATCCATCATGGCACCTCAAACGATTAAGTGATGTAGCGGAAAAGGGTCAATACTTTCCCACATCCTCTCCAACAGTTCTGTCGTCTTTAATTTTAGTGTGATAAAAAAAAAAAAAAAAAAAACTCAAAGGGTTCTTCCAGAAAAACTCTCTCCCTGTCCAAAAATTAGCTGATTAACAATTTCTTGTGTAAATTATAATTATATTAAGTGTCGATCATAATCTGTTGTTACATATATCTTGATTCTCAGATGTTAATTTATTTAATGAGAGACAGCAGTAGGAAGGTTTTTTTTCAGGATATTTTACAGTGATTCCTGAAAAAAAAACTGCAGCTTGAGGTCATTCCACTGAGAAAAGTTAAAGTTTTACCACTTTCCATTAATTTATGTTTGCTCTTTCTGTGCATAAGTTGGAGTTTGTACTTGAGCTAGAAAGATTTCCACCAAGTCTTAAAATCTCAAAACTAAAGTAAACTGAAAAATCCAAGACACTCACTGAAATCTGTCAACATTTAGAAAGTATTACTCAGTTGTGGGTATAATATTAACTGATGGCCTACAAAAAGGTTTTTTATTACCAGAGTATTGAGTTACTGGATAAAACAACAACAAAAAAGTCTGCAAAACATGCCAATATAAATAATTACAGCTTTGTTCCTAAGTTTCTGAATGTTACAGCCACAGTCCAGTAGAAATGGGCAAAATAAACAGTATAAAGTAGAAATGATGGAAATTTGTCCTATGATAGACATTTGCAGTCTACCGGCTAACTGCGGTGATGTTTGTTGATGACGTAATGTCCGGCATCAAAACAGAGGAAGCAAGGAGCGTGAATGAGAGTGCAAGGGAATAACTTGTTAAAAAAGCAGGTGCAAAAAAACCCGTAAATAATCAGGACCTGGTTTAGCATCCCGTGGTCTCAGCGTGACATACAGGAGGAGCGCGGCAGATGTCACGGTCAGACAGCAGGGAAGCGAGGGATACAGGATCTGGACCCTTCCCGGGTCGCAGAATAAAGGTTGCTGGTTCCAATAGACCCTTTCTCTTAACCCTCCAGCAGTCTTAATGCGTTACTCAGGGGGTTACACAGCAGATGTCACGGTCTGACGGTCTTTCCGAAACCACAAAAGAAAACCTTGTAAAAGCGCACAGTGCAACTCTGCCGGACCAAACAGAGTAAAAACATGTACGGGCTCAATGACCCCGTTTCTTAAGACCATAGGAAGGCTAAACAGTGAGAGCAGGAGCAGGAAAATGTAATCTGCAAAGTGCATGGAAGAGACGAAATACAAGCGATTTCTTTTACCACCTTAAATCGAAGAATGTGTTTGAATACCAGCAATGCATCTAACTGCAAGCTCCAGTTGCAACTCTGTGACTAAAAAGCAGGAATTGACACAGACATCCCTTATATTAAAGTTTTGTGCGTCTATATAGAGTTTTATCTTCATTTAAGTTTGATTTAAGCAGGTAGTCACCATTGAGCTTAAGCTGCTGCCCATCATTACCAATAATAATAGGCAGTAACATTAAATATTACGTACAAATAAAATGCGCAAAAACAAGTTTTAACACATACAAATAGATACAAGCCACTCAGTATGCGATTTCATTTCTAAGGTAAGTTTTATATAAATCATATTGTGAGATACATCATTACCACCACTTATGACAATATATCGTGATATGAATTTTATGCCATATCGTGCATCTGCATAATCCATTAACAACCTTTAAATAGATATGGACGGATATAGTCTGGTCACTTATGGCTTAAACTAAACTCTTTAGATGTTTAGCTTTCGTCTTTATCCATGTTTGGAAGGAGAAAGGTTCTGTGCTTCACCCTGAAAACCCAACGCCAAAAAAGAAGTTTACAGGTAAGGAATATGGTGGTTTGAGGGAAGATGAATGGAGAAACGAACCAGAACCTACTTGATAAGAATCTGAAGATGAATCAAGCGTGCAGCTCCAAGCAAGATGATAATCCCAACCACACAGCCAAAAAAACTCTTAACTGGTTTCAGAGACAGAAAGTAATACCCAGTAAATCACCTGGCTTGTATCAAATTTAAAATCTATGAAAAGAGCTGAAAATGAGAAAGGAACTCCAGAACATTTACGATTTGGAGACAGTGTAGAATAACGAGTGAAAAAATAAAATAAAATCACATTTGATTTGTCTCCATTATGAAACTACTTGAAATCAACACTTTTCCACATAGGAAAGCATTGAATAATGACTCCAAACTCAAATGTTCTACCCATAATTCCCATCACTCTGATTTCTTATTATTTGTGAGAAATTGTTGACCTTCGTCACAAAACCACAGTCTCTCCACGGCTTTGCAGAAGTGTTCTGCTCCTTTAAGGTGGACTGTGAGCTCTCATGCTCCACCGTTCAACTCTGCACAGATCATCCCTTCTCTCTGGCTGATTTTTAATTTCATGGCACAGGCGTCATGTGAAGGGCATAAGCTCCAAGTCAAGATATTCAACATTTGACATGCAAAATTCAATGCAGATTCTGTGAAGCAGTTTGATATTTTTGTTAACTTTATTCTGGTAGAAAAAAATTCAAAACATTTTTAGTGTTTTGGGAATCTTAAAGTTGTTCTGTGCACAACATTTTTATTGCAAGGATTAAAACAAAAAAATTTAATAGAAAATGTAATGTAGAGATTGTTTTGTCATATTTAGTTTGTGCCAAATCTAATTTAACCTGGAAAGTAAGAGAAGAAAATAACATTTTCTGAATTTTGGAGTTTTGCTGGAATGTTTATCTGGTCTTTAATACCAACTGCTTGTCTTTGTACCACACCTTAACATTTCAGATCGTCAAACTTTTGGTGATTTGGTAACAAATTTTGGATGCTTTTCTCCAGCAAAGACAAAGAAACTGATGGGTGTAACTAAATACAAGTTAATCCTGGAAGAAAACACGTTTAAAGCTGGTAGGAGCTTTAAACGCCTCCGGACCTCAGAGGCCGCCGTCCTGCAACCTGCAGATGTGCATTCAGCTTGCGCCACACCTGAATAGAATAATTACGTCCTTAGCAAGGCTCTGGAGAAGTGATCTACACAAGAATGAGGTAATTAAGCCATTTCATTCCAGTGTTTTGTACCTGTGGCACATTTAAAAACTGCAGGCCCTTCAGGACTGGAGTTTGAAAATATAACAGTGAAAAATATAAACATTTGTGTTTCTATGATGAAATTTTGTCTTCAGGTAAATCAGAAATAGTTTTTGGTTGACTGGAGAAGCTGTAAGATAACAAAATTCTGTCTAAGTTGAAATTTCACATTTTGAAACATTAAGTCCTGGTAAAGAAATAGTTTTTGTGGGGAAATTATAAGCAGTTTGCCTCTCGAATGACGTCAAAATGACTTTGTTTCTCCTCTATTGTTGAAGTTCATCAGACCGGGACATGATTTGTTGCTTCTTGAGATCCGCCAGCCTACTTCATGTTGTCAGTCGGGTTCTATTTCTGAGAGTTTATTTTTTTATTGAATTTATTTATTTGATTTTTGTGCTCTTACAGGAATCAGATGTGGATGTGGCTGATAAAAAATTAGTTTTCGACATGTTACGGTATATCTCCGCTAATTTAAGTAGCCATATTACTTTTTCACACTGCAAAAACACAAAATAATACTAAGTATTTTGGTCTGGCTTCTACATCTTTGTACACTTGAAATAAGCAGGATATAGGAGATTGTTTTCAGTCAATAATTTCTTACTATTGATGGAACATTTTTAGTTATAAGTGAAATATAAATATGATGTGGGAAAAATGTCTCGTTTCTCTGCAAGATTATTTTAAGTGTAGTGGGATATAAAACCAAAATCAGATGTGTTTTTGCAGTACACATATGGCCAGGCTGGCTTGTAAGGGTTTTCAAATTAATAATTAAGCCTTTTGACAAATGAAATCATCTCTTTAAATCTCATGTTAGCTCTGGTGATTTACTGTCATAGAGAAATGCTAAGAAATTATTTCAATATGTTTTTACGGCCAAAATTGTTGGTGCCACCGAACATAAGAGTTTGGTTGTGTGTCATTGTAACTTCATTCCCAGCTGCAAACTAGCTAATAGTTCTGGCAACAGAAAATGAACCAGAGCAATATTTGTTTTATACATGACTCTAAATTAGGTAAATATAGTAAAAAATATTTACTATGCAAGCACAATATACCAACTATACATTTTATATTCTGAAATATATAATCAGCTGCCTTAACTTTTGACCTACAAACTTTATTTTGATGCTCCTCCAGATGAAATTATTTGTTTTGACACAAAATAATTTGACAAACTTCCTAAAGTCTCAAAAACTTAATTTTTAATTTACTAAAACAGATTTGATTTTATTTTTTAAGTATATTAGCGTCCACCCACCTGCTGAACATACTGAGGCACTTCCTCCACTTTCTCAAAGGAGGATTCGTTTGGAGTGAGCAGGAAAAACATGGCCCGGAGACCCCTGGACACAGAACCGGACCCCGCCGCTGCAGCCATGGCCGGGACTCTGTTTACCTGTGCAGGTGTTGCAGCACAAAGCGCTCAGTCTCAAGCGCGTCACCTTTTAAACTCCTTCTGTTTGTTTTTGGTAACTTCCGCAGGAGGGAAAGTAGGTCAGCTGTGACACGGATCCGGAACCAGCTGCTGAATAAAGTTCCGAAATGATAAAAAAAAATAAAACACTGTGACGTGTTTAAAGCGCCCGCCGGATCCTGCCTCTGCCTTGATCCACGTGTTAATCCAGATTTCTCAGGACGCCACTTTGCCTTTGGACGCCAGGGTTCCTCTCTAAATCACGCTATCAGTTTTATCGCGAGAATCCGCGGTGCAAAGTGGCTCTTGTCTGCAGTGACTCTGTGGAAGTTGCAGGAAATGATTGAGCTCTTCAGGAGGGAAGGATGTCGGTCCACCTTGTCACATTGCAGCTGTTTGTCACGGTGCTGGGGGGTTTCCACGCTTTATCCTGTAAATATGAAACTCGTGAATCACTGACGAAATTCTGAAAGAAAAAAACGAAGTGTCATATTTCAATGTGACACTTCAAAGGTTATTTTAATATATATATTTAACAACAGCTTGTATAACTGGATTTGTTTTTAATACACAGCACAGAGACTGTTTTAACTGATAAAGTGATGGAAGTTGCAGGAGATAAAGTTATGCATATTGAGCTTTAATACCACAAAATGTCACAAGGTCGAGCATCACACCATAAGTGCAACTAATCAGCTAAAGCAGCACAAATCCATGCACTTTTTTTCTTTATGTAAAGGTTTACAAAAACCTTCTGTGTGTTGTAATAATTCAAGGATTATATATAAAGTATTCATGCCCTTTTTCACATTTTGTCACTTTACAACCACAATGTGTTTTATTGGGTACTTGTGTGGTAGACCAGTAAGAAAAACACATAATTGGAAATTTTGCTAAAAATGTTACATGGTTTTAAATGTTCTTGCAGTTAAAAGGCTGAAAATCGTGTCTAATTGCTTGCAAAATTGAGAGTGTGGATCTCGGTGTAGTAAAAGCTGTCCAGGCAAGAGAACATGTGCGAACAAAAATGTCCAGTCAGAGTCAGCGGGAAGGTTACTGAAGGTTTACATCAGGGCGATGTAAGGAAGAATTTAACAACACTTTCCAATTTATTCAGTTTAGAGTTGAAGGCGGTACTTTTTTTTTGTAACTGTTTTTTTATTTAGAAAGAGATTTCCATCACATGTGGTAATTATAGCTTTAAAGTCGTACACGAGGTGTCAGGCATAGAGTCCAGGTGATTTTGTCCATCTTGCCTTTCGTGTAGTTTCTTTTACAGATTTTTAGTTGTGAACAATAACAACATTGAACAAAACAAACAAATAAATAAAATGGAAAATGGGGATTGCACCACTTCAAGCAATAGAAAACCACAAGAATATAAAAGGGCAGTACACATAATACACAAGAACGATCAAGTGAAGTCTGATCTGATTGGTTTTACATACTCATTTGGTCAAGATCTTATAAAACAGTTCATAGTTCACAATTGTTGATGCAAGGAGCAGCCATATTGAAATGAGGGGAGTAGATCTTCCAGTTCTTACTGGGAAAACCGACTTCCCGGGTCATTCCAGTTGATTTCTCCGACTGGCAAGTTGGAATTTCTGTCTTCTGACACTGAATGGATTTTACCAACATCCCTGAGTTGCTTATGACGTCTGTAGCTCCCTCCGGGTTTCAGAGACTTATTTACTCAGCAATACCAGAACCAAATCCAAACCTTACGTTCAAAAAAGCATTTAACTTCCAGGCTCCCTGAAAACTTCATATGAGCAGAAACTGATGAGTTATTTACAGCAGGAATGAATATGTTTCTGATTAAAAATGAATTAACCATTTGAAAATCTTGTTTATACATATCTTCTTCTTTCATGCAATAACTATATACTTTGTTATTGTCTTTCTATCTTTCCTTTGTGTAAATCACTCTGGGTGTAAACATGATAATCTCCACTATGTTTTTCATTTATTCTTCACTTTGAATTTTGTAAAAACTTATGTAAGGTTAAATTTGGATTTAATTCTGATTGAACTGAGCTATATACAGTAAATGGGTTAAAACTGCATAATTTTCCTCTTTCCATGACGCTCTGAGATGACTTTCCTCTCTTCATAAACAAACCGCTGCTTCAACGAGACCAGCATAAAAAACAGAACCATCATCAAAGCTATTGATTTTAAGCGAGTTAAAGAGCAAAAAGTTAAATATATTTTTGTCACAAGTAATTCACGCTGAATTTCACAATAATTTCCACAGACCGAATCTCTTTTAGTCACAGCCCAAAGTGGAAAGAAATTGTAGCAGAAAACAATGAGAAATGCTGTTATTACGTCTGTCAGTGAAGGAGACGAAAAATTATTATTCATTTATTGTTAATTAGAATTTATTATTTAACATTTTATCATTTAGTTGCATGGAAAAAGATCATCCAAAGGATCATTTCTGGCTAAAAATTGGGGCTACAGGGATCATCATGTGAAACATGGCGGGGGCGGCCTTATGCTGTGGGCATGCATTTTTCTACAGCGAGGGAGAAAAGCTGGCAAAAATGGATGAATCTTTACTTGGTTCACTTTCCACCAGCAACACTAAACACACAGCTGGACTGGAATGGTTCAGATCGAAGCCATATTTAAAAATGGCCTAGTCAAAATCTAGATCTGTTTTCAATAGAGAACCTGTCCAGACTTAAAATGTAATGTTCACTGATATTAAAAGTTGTCACAAACGTGTCCCAGAGTGCAGTGGTGTGCACTGAAATATGAATGTATGCACTTCTAATATACAACAACGTGCTACTTTTTTAACACAATTAATTATTGTAAAATTCTTCATGTTTTCATGGCGCTGTGAATCCACTCATGATGAGCTCTATTTGAACGCATTTGTGCGCATTGTTGCGGAGCTTAGAGGAAAATTAGTGTTTGCGTGTAAACTTGACACCTGGCCTGCGTTCGCTGCGTGTTAATCCCGCATTTTGTCAGTCAGGTGACATCTGTTTGTCTCTGCGTGATAAAAAATAAAATAATTTCTTAGTTTGTCCATAATTATATAAATGAAAAGAAGATGCAGCTGCATCCATCAAGACAGGTGATAAATTAAACTTTAAAAAAAATGAAAATACAGCGAAGTTAAAATAAAACCTCTGATAACCTCTAAGTAATTTTATTAGCCTAATTGTAAATAGTTCTAGTTAGAACCATGTGTTTTGAAGAAGACATGCGCAGTAGAGTGGCTGATGACGCAACATGACGTCGACTACAAGGCGCTTTGGGAAAAGTTCAAATCTTGTAACTTTTAAAAGGAGTACATTAATATTATTTCTATTTCTGCTGCCCTTTTTAATTACGATTCTCATTATGCTCACCTACACTGTGCTGTCTTATTTTATTTTAAACCAAAAGGTAGTGCAAAAATTAAATCAATCAACAAATACATTCTCAAATCCCAACCAGCCAATAAAATGTGTAATAATTCATCCAGTTTTAATGTTTTTGTCCTTCATGAGGTTAAAGCAGGACGGCTAGCCCGTTAAATGCGTTTAAAGGTGCACACCAATTCCTCTCTGGACAGACATACTTACATTTTGTGTAAAGACGGCAGCTGACAGTCAGCAGTTGGGGGCCGCAGTAGAACTAACAAGAGCACATTTGTGTGCGGTTACAAATACTGTTTGTTCAAATTTAAAGCCGAATGGAAAAACAGGGGAGCCCTCGACACTTGTGAATAATCTGCAGTGGTAAAGCAAAAAAAGAAAGAAAGAAAGCTGGATCCGATTCAGGATCAGCGGGTTATGCCTGCAGGGGCTGCAAGGAAAAAAAATTATAAACCTCAAATACCGTGTGAGGACCCTCTAAGACAAATTAGCATGCACAATCACAACGTGGTGAAAGATGAGATCAAGACACTAAATTGTTTTCAACTGGATTTGGTAACCGGATCCCATCCTTTGTGGGTTCTGCCGAGTCTTGGCAGGAGTCCCCGGCACCGGCCCTCAGGCGAAGGTGAATTTAACATGCGCCCACATCGCCAGCTTTCTGCACTCTCTGCAGTGTTTAATTTATTTTAGCCTCACTTGGTGGAATATGCATTCATCAGTCGGGATGAAGGACGAAAAGCTGCAGAAATGGTGGAGAGAGAGGGGGAGGGGGTGAAAACTTTTTTCAAGAAACTTTATTAACCACTCTAAAAGTTTTATTCAATTTGCAACTGTCCCCTGCTTCAGGCTTCAAATCATTTGCAAAAAAAAAAGAGTCATCTCCAGGCAGAAAAACGCCAGCTAACGAGCTGTCAGTGTGTATTACTGCATGAGCTGAACAGTCTGGGTATAGGCTTATTGTTACGGTAAGACAAGACTAACAGTTATTTACAGATCGCTCATGTTTGCGAGGCAGATCAGATTTCCTGGCACCTGGTTGAGTCAAACACTTAATTACAGCGTAATTTACATTTTAAACAGTAGAAACCAATCGAGGCGCAGACTTTAGGTTCAACAGTGCAAATTAAAGCTTCAGGCTGCGCCTGCAAAGAAACAAAACATGGAATGTTAACAGCTTATTATTTACTTGTTTTAGTCAATTTCCATCATCAAGATGCAGTGAAGTGAAACAGTATTTGTCTCTGTAGAGATTTCTTCTTTTTTTTTTGTCACACCTAAAGGTTTCAAATCACACGAGTGTTTATATCAAAGGGAGTAGAAAATGTATGAATTTATGTATTAACCTGGAAAAATAAGTCAAAGTCATCCTCAGTAATACGTCAACAACTTTGGAAATTACTTAAATAGACCATGAAGTTAGCCAAAAGTCATAAGAAATTCAAGGATAAAGGGGAAAATCGCTGACATTTATCTATTGGTAACGAGTTAAAACCCTCTTTCAAACATGGTGGTTATGTGATTATCTGGGGCTTTTATGATCTGAAATATATAATCAAATCCACATCTGAATGTCTAAAAAAACAAGGCAAAGATTATGGAGTGGCCTAGTCAAATTCTGGACTTTTCTGAATGCTGTGATGGCTGGTTAGACTTGAAGACAATAAATGTTTCTCTAACAAAGAGGGAGAAAAAATTTCTCCACAATGATGGATGTGGGTGCAAATGCTCAAAGCTGGCTTGTAGAGCATTCTTCCCTAAATAAAATAAATCATAAATGTAAAATATATCTGTATATAGTTTATTATTTACTGAGGTTATGTTTCATATTGAGAAAAATCTGATTTGTGTGACAAAAAGATAAAAAAAGAAATCGGCAAAGGTTCAAACACTTATTCAAAGCACTGTATTTTGTTCTTTTTTTGTCATTTATTAATAAAACTTTCATCGATTGTCCTCGGTTCTTCAAATTTACATGATGCCTGCAGCTATTTTTTCACTCCTCTGCGTTTGTACACTCGTTTAGCGTCGTTGTGTGACACGGCGGACCATCCAACAGCAGTTCCCTCTAAGGAAGCTCCCAAGGCGGATAAGGGTTGGCGTCCATCATAAGTGAGCATGCTCGGAGCTCTGATCGCTGTCATGACTGTCCTCGTTGGCTAAGGAGTCCGTGGAGTGATGCAGCGCCGCAATGCCGGAGAACTCCGATGGCAGAAGCGTTCCTTTTTTCACATTCACCAGTTCCTTCTCGCGAGCTGCCGCCCCCTGCTGGCCGCCTTTCACTCTTTTCCACTTCATCCTTCGGTTCTGGAACCACACCTTCACCTGCAAAGGGAGCAATGCGTTAAATCAATGAGAATCCTCCATTGGAACTACGACGCTGTACGAATTAGGGTCAGTGTATAGAAAAAGGAGTACAAAAAAAAATCTGAAATTTTCTAGTAAAAAAAAAGACATTTATTCCCAAGTTTCTAAAATTGAAAATTTGCTTTAAAAACAATCAGAAATTTTTACATTAATCTTAGAAAATTTCTAAAGAAATTTTTAGTTTGTAGTCAAAAAATTGCTAGAAAAGTTCTAAGTTTTGACATTATTCTTGAAAATGTTCTAGAAAAAAAACACCAGGACATTTCTGAGCTCTAAATGTCAAAATTGTGCCAGAAAAAAACCCTCAAATGTTGAGATCAGTCTCAGAAATTTTCTATAAGAAATCAATGACATTTCTGAGTTTGAAAAGTCAAAAATTTGCTAAAAATTAAAAAAATAAATTAAGATTACTCTCAGAACTTGTCCAGTCAAGTCCGAAAGACAAAAAAGTCTTTTCTAGCAGATTTTCAATTCTAGAAAATCAGAAATCTTCTTGTTTTTCCAGAAAACTCCAGAGATTAATCTCAAAATTTCAGAAAATTTTCTAGCAAATTTTTGGCTTTTCAATCTGAGAAATTTCATCGTTTTTTCTCAATAATTTGTAAGCTAAAGCTCCCTTTCTGTTATAGGGTTTTATAGATAATACCAGAAGGAATCAAAAGAATAAAAAATTAAGAGTTACAATTTACCTACAAGTGTGCAAGATATAATAAACTCATTTAGTTTAACAAATAAAGCAAAGTTTGAAAGCAAAGTGGTAAATTACCTAGCAATAGCTACTACCTTTGGCAGGGATAACTTGTTTTCTGTATGACCTTATCATCCTGACACTATTTTTTAATGTGTTAATAAACATTTCTGTAAATATTCCATCTCAGCCAAACAGGTTAATTTTCAGCTGACATGAGCAAACGATATTTCAGCGTAAAATAAAAAAGGAGTGAATGATCAAAAGCTTGACCATCACACAGGTTTGCAGATTTTTGCTCCTTTCAGGTCAAATCACTGAACTTTGGTTTGTGATTAGAAAGCCTTGATTTCTTTCTTTGTAGAGAAGATTAGAAATAATTCTGCTGCAGTTCGAAGGCCTCACTCCTGACCCTGGCGAGGACTTCAGGGTCAGCTCGGAAACTGCAGCATCCTCTGGTCCTACAGCTACAAAACAAATCCAGATTGTCGTTCCTCCGCCTCCATAAATGTCAGCTGGTGTGAAGTCTGTTCTGCGTGACTACGGTGCCGGTCCAAATGGGTCTGGTCTGTCCAAAGCACATTCTTTCTGAGGTCTATTGGTCCTTTTTTAATTGCCCTGTCAGGAACTTCAACATTGATCATGTGAATTTGTGAGGCCTGTAGAGAATAAAATAACGCTCTTGGGTTTTTGCCACTTCTCTGAGAATTGTACAATCTCATCTTGTAAAGTACATTTGTCGCTGAAAAATAGTTTCATACCTATTATAGGTTACCTTTTGACCTTTTAACCCTTCCCAGATTTATGGGGATGCAGCATGTTTCGTTTTCACATCTGCCTTGGATTTTTTATTTAAAAGGTTTTGTTTTTATAGCCTCAAGATGCAATCATCAAATTTCTCCAAAACTTAACAGCATGAATCAATCCTTGTGACCAATTGATTTTACTACCAAGCTGTTACCTTGTAGTTTTTGCAATTTCTCAGAGCATTTCATTGTCTGAATTGGCAGACCACATGACCTGATCTGAAATATTGTTCTTTCAAATAAAAAAATTTCCCTGCAGAACAATTTAATCTGAGATGAGCCCTATAGCCCTTCCTAGACTGATGGGCAGCAGAAGCTGCTTCTCTAAAGCATCTGATCTCTATGTCCCTCAGCAGGAAACTGATTTTATCAACATCTATGATGATCAACTAATGAACTGTATTTGCAAACACATAATTTGCACCTTTTTGTTAAAATAATGCTAATTCTGAGTTGTTTGCGTCTTTTCATTTGATTTAAACTTGTAAGGCGTTGGAATTGAACGGGGTGTACTTTCTTTACCCGATGCCCTTATATGTGGACATGCGGCTCCACCTGCCACTCGGCGTCTACCTGTTTTTCCCTGACTCAACAGTCTCTCCCGTATTTGATGATTAAGCTGTTGCTTAAAACGGTTTACACATCGAGCTGCAGCAGAGGCTTCCAGAGAGCCGCCTCATGGGTCCTGGAGGGGCAGGAGGGGAGTCCTCTTTGACACAGGTTTATTTTTGGGGAGCAGAGCCATCACATGGTCAGGAAGTTAGTCGACAACACAAACGTTTGTCTTGAACATGCGGGGTGCCGAGTATCTGAGCGGATTCTTTACAAGCCTGAGGCGGCGACACGTTTCTGGCTCTGATGTCACACAAACCCGTCGCTTTCAAAGCAAACTGGGGAAATTCGGATTCCCTGAACGACCCAACTCCACATATATGATGATGTCAAATTTTGCATCAAAAACTCAGAGGTCTGTGAGTCACTAAACACATTTCAGCAACATAAAATCTACCATTAAAAACAGCACAGCATGAGCAGAGTGGCAGAAATGAAATAAGCTCCTCTAATTTTATTTTAATAGGAGCAATAGGTTTTAGATTTTAATACTAAAGTGGTAATATTACCAGGGTGAGGCTGAATTTTCTGTTAACCTTTGCCAGGATCTAAACTGGTCAGACTTCCACCATGTGAGATGTTTCTGCTTTCTGACGCCTCTTTAAAAATAATCCGGCTTTCTCAGCCTCCAAACACATTAAAAATCCATCGAATTTCTCCAGACAGCTGATGCAGCATAAACCAAGCCAACCAACTTTAATGCCAGTATTTACCTCAGAGTCCCCTGCTGCGTACACTCACACACACTCAACCTATGGCGCAATATCCATGCACATTTTGATGCCACTGGAAGATTAATTGCAACAATGTGGGAGAGCGACGAAGGATGGTAAACTCCGTGCCGTCTGCTGAATCAGAGTTTTCTTTCTTCTTAGCTTCTGAGACTTTGTAATTTGAACCGAAAGGACAGCATTACTTCAAAACTTTATGAAGCCTGTGACATTTTCCAAGCTGGACTTTGCAGGTGTCTTCACAGAGCTTTGCTTTACTTTGAAAATCCCTTAAAACCTGCCAGAAAAAAACAGATTTTTCTCAGTCTTGATTTGAGAGTAGAGCTTCTTTAATTTTATTATTTGGATATTTTATCATTTAATACTTTTACCTAGTGAACATTTTATCGAATACAATTTGGAAACTTGCATCTATATTTATTTTTTTTGCCTTTTAAGAGTATTTCCACAAAAAAGCTGATTTTATCCTGTCACTAGTTGAGAAATCTTGCTAATTCTAGCTAAAAAGTTCAATTTTAGTGAAAATACAAAGAATTTTAATTTGAAAGGTGTTCTAAAAAAAGTTTTCACATTGAATCTTAGTTTTGATTCTGGTGCATTAGTATCGCTTTTAGGCAAGTTAAATCCCAATGTGGTAACACAACAAAAAAAATTGCTTTTAGCATAAAAATACATATTTGAGCCTCATATTTTGAAGACAGGTACATTTTATTCCCTTTCTTTTGGTGTCCAAACATAAGTTTTTGGTGTTTTTAGCTGCCGGTTCTTTATTTTTACTTCCTTGTTGTAATGAAACACTTTCTGTCACTGGCTAACTTTCAGTCGTCCAGGATCATCTCTAATGGTTTTGGAAGCTTACATGTAGTTGATCAGACATCCTTCATCCTGTTAAAGCTAAAATTTGACACCTTAAGTCTGAGATAAAGGACATATATTAGTTTCAGCGAACAGACATGTTTAAAAAAGTGCAGAAGAAGGACTGAATAAATGAATCAACAATTCAAGACCTGATCAAATTTAGTTTATGTATGGAAATATGGACTGGAGCTGATATTTTATATATATTTAAAATATAGATTGTGACATTTTAAACTTTCTAACACTGCAGGAAACATTAAATAGGCTTCCATACTAATGAGGAAAAACCATACAAACAAAATCTCTAAGAAATGGATTTATCAACTCAAAACAAAACAAATTATATGTTTCAACTCATTTCCTGTTAACTTTGTACAAAAATGTCCAACGGAGAAACAAAACCTCTTCTACCTTCAATACACAAAAAACTCAGCTTTGATAATTTCTCACCAGTTTGACCATTTCTTTATTACACAGAGACATTTATTTAGTGCCTATTGGGAGCAAAAAAATTTAATAGTGTTCATTATTAAACGTCTATCAGGCAAAGTTAGACAAGCCATGAACTAGAAGGAAAAACTGAAGAGGATTAAAGATGAAGGTTTCTGCACCATTGGTCACAGACAAGTTCTAGAACTTTTCAGAGATTTTCTACTTCTGATTGTGTATAAAAAATATAAATCGAAAAACAGGATACAAAGAAGCTAATTAAGTGGCCAGTTTGGAGAAAACAGTCTTAAAAATTAATTGCTGTACAAAAAAATGCATTTTCTAGAAACTGCTACACCTGTTAAAATTACACAATTTCTCCTTAGAAAAGATACGACTCCAATAACCAGACCTGGTCGTCTAAGTGATGATGACCAGGTCTGCAAAGGCTACTCTATAAAATGACAAGTGGGTGTGCCATACCCCCTAATTCCCTTCAATCACTGGAAATCCAAAAGTACTCTCCATAAAAACGTAAAGGTGCCATTATTACCATTAACTGTTGCATTGGTTTGGTGTGGAGTGCTTCAGATAGCAGTTTACTCTGCATAGTTTCTACTGAAAGGAAGAAATGTACCTGTTGTTCTCTTCTAACAGACAAAGATACTGTTACTAAACCAAAGGGCCTGTGCTCCAATTTTTGAGATTATTCTGAATATTTTAGACGTTTTCCTTCTGAATAAATGCGTTTTGATGCCGTGCTAAATCTAAAGTTTGAAAAACACCAGCAAAGATGTTGGCCGCTGCTTGAAGCATTCACTTTTGGAGTAATTAGGAGTAATCCAAAAATATTAAGGACGATCTAAAGGAAATGGTGTCAAACTCGTTTATATTTTGGGCCGCATTGGGATTGAAAATACCAGGATGTATTAATAAAACCCATTAAAAACTGTTCAGCAACTGGCCACATAAAAGTCTACAGCAGGCCGGAGTTGGCCCCCGGACCTCCAGTTTGACACACCTGAGCCAAAGGAACCAGATAATTTCCACCAGTTTGAACTGGATTATATGACATAAAGTCAAAGCAAACATGTTCACCTCTTAGATTTGCCTCCATGGCATCAGCTAAAAACTCCTGATGATTTTTACGATGGATCTGCGTTCCGTCTAACCACCAAAAATCACTGGCGGCGCGTCAACTAGGTGTGAGTTACGGCTTCCAAAAGGTTGTCACAGAACGACAAGCCGCGCGCCGCTTCCTTCCTCCAACCATTTGTCTCCTGTTATTTATTTCACCTGCCTGCGTTTTACAGCGAGCGGCCCACGCCCGGAGAGGGGGAAGCGACTTGCTAGACAGCACTTCCTTCAACCTCGTCTGCAGCCCGCCTGAAAGAATAGACGGGAACATCTGGAATATGATCGTCCAATGACGCAGCCACATCTGGAGCACAATGAGCCCCCGCAATGGAGTTACCAAAACACAGTAGCGAGTGAAAAGCCTTCCTCTAGTCCTGAGGGCGCCTCTGTTTTCACAACATGGCATTAATGTGCTAATGGAGGGTTCGGTAATGCCTCCAGAAGCAGGGACGTACTTGTCTTTCGGTGAGGTCGAGGTTCACGGCGATCTCGTAGCGCCTTAGCCGGGTCAGGTAGTTGTGGTGGGCAAACTCGGCCTCCAGCTCGCGGATTTGCTCCTTGGTGAACGCTGTCCTCTCCTTCCTGGGCTTGCTGCTCACGTCTGGCTTGTAGTTCCCATCCTGGGACTCTGAAATCAAACACCACAGGGGTTTCTCTTAAGCTCAGGGCAGAAAGTGAAAACGAAGACAGGTGCAAGAAAAAAGATGAGGGATGTCTGTCAAGCTTAACTGTCCAGTTGTTGTTTATAAAGCTTCAAAGTGAATGGAAGGACTTGCTTTTTTTTCTGCAGTTTATCAGAAAAACTAAACAGGAAACGTTACTTCCAGGCTCTCTGTTTGCTTTCTTTTTAGATTTGTTTTGAAAGTTGTTCACAATCAGCGAAAAAATGAGTCCCCAAAGAGCGCAAGAACTCTGAAGTAAGGCCTGAATTTAATACAAGA
This sequence comes from Poeciliopsis prolifica, assembly GCF_027474105.1. Classification (NCBI taxonomy): domain Eukaryota; kingdom Metazoa; phylum Chordata; class Actinopteri; order Cyprinodontiformes; family Poeciliidae; genus Poeciliopsis; species Poeciliopsis prolifica. Next base: position 2,944,959 of record NW_026562400.1, on the reverse strand, counting down.
AAAACAAATTGTTCACTTGCATGAGACATAAAGGAAAAAACTTTAATATCCAACATCGTTTGAGTTCTGCACAGCTGCTTTCCTTTGCTTATGCACTTCAAAATGAGCTCCAAATTGTTAATTTGCCTTTCAAATCTTCCCTGTTTTATAGTGTTTTCTGCGGCTTTGCTGGACTCACTTCACATGCACATACCAGTCTTAAAGGAAGCAACAATCGCCATGGAAACTCAGCAGTGGTTCGGTTCTGCAGCGTGCATTAATCCAACAGGTCTGCGTCAAACTAAACTGTAAATAGTCCTGCAGACACATCTAAGGTTTCTTCTCCTCCAGACGAAGAAATCCCTGTTGGTGCTGTCTTTCTGTCTAATTAGAAAAGCTGGTTTTACATACCACCTAAACAGCCAGAAGGAAAGATGCAGAGGCTGATTGAGAAGCCAAGACAAACAAACACAGACGTAAACTGCAAGAATTCCCACATAAATTTTGTAAAATTAAACATGGTATTGCTTCTCCCCGCAGCTCGTGCCTGGCTCCCCTTTGACCCGGCTTTCCCCTCCCTGTAATTTTAAACCGAGCAGCAAGTTGCCGATCCTGAAGCAGGGCCTTCAGACAAACTGACCTGCTGCCTTTTCTTTACATAGACATTGCGTAAAAGAAGGGGGGGGAAAAAAAAGAATAAAATGAAAGCAGAAGACAGACAGCCGCTTTAGAGCAGGCGGGCCTGCAGTTAAAACGAGCGGGGGAGCTTTTATGGCACCGCTGCTGCACCACACCAATTAGGTCCCCGCTGTAACTTTCATCTGTCCACAAAAAAGGAGGAATAATGCGGGCAAAGCACACACACCCAGACGGGGCATGCCGTTTGAGGCTGCCAAATGAACTTGGCAAAGTTTACCAGGGATCCTCAGGGGAAACGATAGAAGAATAGATCCTCGAAAGTAGACCCCTCTGCTGTAAAATTTGTTTTTTAAATTGATTTTGTTCACAAATTCCAGCAAACTGAACTCAAGGTGGCCTTAAGAAGATTCCGACTCGTCATTCCTGCTTTTGTAGACAACAGTGTCTCAACAAATTAAAGCCATTTTATTGTTCCACTCTGAAAATCTGGTATTTTTTTACAGGACAACCACTCCCTTGACAGCCCTATAAACTGGGGATAGACACCCGAAGCCTCGCATGCCCGAGAAAAAATGAGCAGGTTACCCTGAAACCAGAGACCCTGACTCATCTCATTAGCTCAGCCTGTAGCCGAGCTCGAGGAAACAGCTTCAACTGGGTACCAGCAGCAGAAAACCCTTTCAGATAGGAGGGGGGAGAATGAATTCTCGGGTTTTGTTTTCATTTCTGCATCTAAATTCAAGTTTCCCCTGCAGCTCCTGGTCCAGATGCTGAAACCCAATCAGAGCTGCATCTCATGCGAAAGGCAGCGGTCTGATATTTAGACAGCTGACTGAGGCGGCGGCACAGCCAGCCTCCATAATCAGAGTGATTGGTCGCACAGCGGCGAGGACGCGCCGCACTTCTGAAGCTGCGGGGAAAAGCGGGATCTGGAAGCAGAAGCTCGGTTTTCGAAGCAGCGGAAGAAAATTCGAGGTAGTTTGTGGAATTAGTGGATTAAATATGTGATTGCACCACTTTCCATGAGTATAACAGATCATTCAGCAGAAGACAAACAAAATGATGAGTTTGCGTTGCCTGATTGTACCATTTTTCCGTTTGCTGCAGTAAATTGTTGGATAAATTTGAAATCTAATTGCTCCCAGTTGTTTTGTTTTCAAGCCTGTTCAAATAAAACCAGTAAGGGAATGCAAAGAAATATAAAAAAAACAAACTTTATAAATTAGATTGTGATGTGGCACATTGATAATGAAGGAACTGGTTCTGCTGGTTTCATGAGTGCGATTATTTTGTGTAGCCTATCTTATGATCAACATGTAAGTGAAGTGACATATTAATTGCCAAAAATCAACCTTTTGTTGTTTTCACATTAAATGCCACAAAATGTCCTGATAACATTCGAGTCTCCTGCCAAGTTCGCCTCCAATTTGAGCACAACCATCAGACAAAAATCAGTGGTTTTGACAATAAACACAGATTGTGGATCAGTTCTGAGGACTTCAGTTTAAACGGACAGAAAGAGCAGGGAGGAGTAGTTTCCTTGAAACTCTGACTAATATCACATTCCCAGCAAGCGGCTCGGTGACTCAAACATCACCGTTTGTCATGATAATAATTGATTATCATTGTCGAAATGCTTTGCATTTTCCAATTTCAGCCAGGTGAAATTTAGAAAGAACTGTTTCAAGTTTATTCAAAATAAAAAAAGAGTTCAACATGTTGGTTTGTTTTAAAAAGCTTGAATAAACAAATTAAGTAAATTAGCTTATTAAAATTCCCATGATTTAAAAAGATATAGACTTAAAACACGTACTAAATATGGCATTAAAAGGGCAATATTTAGGATTTATTTTCAAATGCTAATAAATCTTTTTTTTTTATTGTCCCACCTTCCTTCTGGAATTTTCTAGACTATTGTATATTTTTAAGAAACGCCCCAAACTGTGATTTATATTAACCACAAGATTTAAACAGGAAAAGCAGGAAAAGTCTGCATCTGCCGGGCGTTTAGTGCGGCACGCGGCGCCGCTGCTGCCCTTTTACAATCCATGACATCAATTCTTTACCGTGCACCTCATTTTCTGCCCTCTGAAGAGTGTCGCAACAAACCAGATGTGATTTTTTTTTTTTTAAACCAAAACACGGCGGCGGTAGTGAGAAGTGCCTCTGCAGTTATGATATGGCCTTTTGCCCCACGCTTCGGTGCGCCTGCAGCCTGAATCAGCCAACACCTACAAACTGCTTCCCAGACACGCTTTTTGTTTTTCTATCCGAGCTGCAGAGCTCCCAACAGCTGAGCTGTTGAATGATCCCGACTGACGTGTACAGATGTTTGTGGTATCCTGGAGCTCTGGCTGGAAGGTTGATATTTATGTAAAAGCGTTTCCCTTTCAAAAAGATCTCCAAAGAATTTCAACTGCAGTCTTCTGTTTTTCAATTTGTCAAAACGGATTATTTTCCCCAGATGTGTGGGAATGAGAAGAAATTTCTCCAGTTTGCTTCCTTTTTCTCCCAGAATTCATCTTACCTGAGCTGTCGCTTTTCCTCTTGCCGTTCCTCTTCTCCGCTTCAGCGGGTGACATAGTCTGCCTGCCGAAGTCTGCAGGCACACAGGAAGCCCCTGTTGGGGTGCTGCCGCTGCCTAGAGTCGGGGTGCTGGCGCACATGCTGGGCGGCCCGGGGTGGCCCAGGTCCGGCGGTGTGGGCCCGTTCTCGTGGGACGACAGGGAATGCGGGTGGCAAAGGCCGTGGCGTGAGGCGGTGGCGCCGCCAGGTGACGGCATTTGTGGGATGTGCCAGGATCCGTGGTGCTGAGGCTGGTGGTGATGCTGCTGGGAGGACAGGTGGCTCCGGTGGTGGTGGTGCTGGCCGGGAAACAGGCCATCGTCGCCCGAGTAGCTGGAGATGACGCACGGGGACGGCGAGGACGTGGAAGAGGAGGATGAGGAAGAGGCCAGGTCGGGGTAGGAGATGTGATCCGAGCGTCCGTGGAGGGTCAGGGGGGACTGGGTGAAGGCGGGATGCAGGGCCTGCGCCGGGGCGTGGGGGCTGCGCAGGCAGCCGAACAGCGTGTGATCCATGGAGCCCAAACGCACACACGGCCCTCCACTGAGGCTGGGATGAGTGAAGTCAAGAAAACCAACCAAAAAAAAAGGAACAATCACAAGCACATATCCAGGTTACTTTCCCAAAACTTTTCCTTTAAGCTCAAACAAAAAAGAAAAAAAATGAGAAATGAAATAGTCAGAAAGCAAAAGGGGCTGAGAAATGGGCGTCCTGTGGTAATCCAGAGCATGCGGCTGGTTGGCAGGCTGTGCAGGATAAACAGAGAGCCCAGGACAAGCTGCAGCAGAGCTTCTCAGATGTCAGGAGGAACAGAGGACTGGAGCTCGAGGCTGGAAGCACAGGAGGTTCCTAGGAGCTGCAGAACGAGGGGAGTCAAGGAAGGGGATGTTATAAATAGGGTGTAACGTGAGAGGGAGGCTGGGTCACAGGCTGCATCGGCTCCACTGACCACATATATATGATCATCCTCCAAAAAGCACAGCACAATAAATCTGCACTATTAAAATGGCTGAGCTTTAGGAAAGTGGAGGCAGTTTGATCTGGACTCGGATTTGACCTCTGGTGCCCACCTTTTCTTCTTTTTTTTAATATCCTCTTTAGGAAATCGGCGTTGGTACGTCACGGGTGGGGCGGAGGGGAAAGGAGGTCGCATGAGGGGAAGTGGAAGATGGAAGGGAGAGGTGTCAAAGGTTAACCCAGCATGTTACCCTGTGTTTGTCAGCATGGACTCAAACCAGAACGTAACTATCCTCGGGTCACGCTCAGATTGTCGTAATGCTTCCTGGTTTCTTTAACTTTTTTAAATGATGTTTTGCTAATTGTTGCGTTTGGTTTCTGTGCTGCCCTCATTTTGCTTCACATCACATCTGCATGCAATCTTGCAGATCATGTGTTTATTACTCACCACGAATAGGGAACAAAGTGCTAGAAAACTGGGAAACAACTGAAATACTGAGGATAAAAACCCACCTGTTCAGAGTTGATTTGATTCCCATCAACAGGAATGTTAATCAATACGTCAGTTGTATATTTGGTTCTTGATGTTGTTGACAGTATGTGACAAAATGTAATGTTTTTGCTTATTTCATAATTGGTTACTGTATAAAGTTTTTATGACGTAAAGTACTTTGAACTGGCTTGTTGCTGAAATACAAATAAACTTGACTTTATTTCAGGATTTCATCATTTCTCTACTCTTCAGTTATTAATGTTTCAAATAACCTAAAATGACCTGAGGTGTACCTCAAGGTTTCAAACCAGGCCCAGTTTTTTTTCCAATTCTTAATCACTTATTGCCTGAAGTTATTTACAATTTTATAAACTTGTAGAACATATATACATATTGGCGCTGAGATTTTATTGCTTGCATTTTAGCTTAATTACATTTAAATTACTACATTAAAAATATTAATGCAATTAGTTAATGCAATTAATTTTTTCTTTTTATAAACCAAAGTCCAGAACTGGAACCTTTGTATTTTGTTTCTAGTACACCTGTAAATCTGATGCACAAATGACATCCCCAAATAACAGCGATTTGAGCAGCAAAACTGCTTTTTTGGCACAGTGGTGTTAATTTTTGCTTCAACAAATGATCTAAAGGGACTGGAAAAGACTATTGTTGTGTGTACATTGAATAAAAAAAGGAGTTGGCCTGTTAGTGAAGCTTTTCTCAGCTAAAGTAGCATTTCAATGCTAAACATGTAGCAGCAGCAGCAGCGCTGACGTCCCCATTGACAATGCTCACATTGCTAAAAAAGAGTTTTTATCAAAGACATTTTATGAATGATCAGGTTTTCCTGAAACTGATGGTTGAATAACCAAAATAACAAATTAAAAACAATAAATACATTTTTGTCTCCAATAATTCAGAAGCTTTAAAGTAGGTATGGTGCAAATTAGCAACAGTAGGGATTAAACTTAATTTCCACGTCCCTGGTTTTTAGATTATTGTTTTGATATTGAAATTTAAACTTAATTAAAACACAAGTTTGGGGCACTGGAATATGCTTTATGCCGATGACACTGAGGTTTATTTAGAAGTCGTAACTTTAAATGCAAAAATATTTGGCTTGTATGAAATGCTGGTTTTGGAAAAGATTGCTCTGCCTTCAAAATAAAAGTAAAACAGTTTCTTAAATGTCTTCCGATTTCTTTTTTTTTTTTTTTTTGTTCTCCTGTTTAATTGGCCTGAGTTGTTTTTGTAGATTTTTCTTCTTTTTGTTTCATTCAAGCTAATTTTTTGTTTTAAACATCAATTCATGCATTTCATCCATTGTATCCTGTTGAATTGGTTTTCCTGCAGTCAGTAAGCAGAAAGCACAGTACACTCTGGACAGATCAGTTCTACTTACTTTAAGATTTATGATTTTGTTACCTGAAAAAAAAAAATATTTAGAAATATGCTTGTTTAATAAGATTTGATGGAGTTTTATTGCTACTGCTTCATGTTGAACCAGTTTTCATGCATCTTCATTTACTTTTCAAAAGCTGCATTTCTTAAAAGTTCATAACCAATATTTATTTGTATTAAAGGGAAAGTGTCGTGATTTTATGCTTCTTAGATATTTAAACATATTTTCATCCTATTTGTGCAAAAAATATTTAACACGACAGAAATATTCTTTCAAATCTTGCAAATTAAAATCAAACTACATCATCACTGTCTTTGGCATTTTGCACCGAATTAAATAAATTTGTGTTCCAGAATAGATAAAAGAAATTGTAATTTTATAGCTGCCGTAGAAACTTTGCAGCTCAGTCAGATTTTACAGGGGGAACAGTCACAATACGGCCCACGCTCTGGGGATCCAGCTGGACGTCGCAGGCTGTGCCACAGAGTCTGTGGGTCGCCTGAGAAAGGAAATTAATTCCTCTTTGAGAGAAAATTACTTTAACAGATAGTATGGCGGAGGCAGGCAGTAACTTTGCCGCTGTCGGCGTCCCCCCGCTGCCCCCTCCAGTCCCTCCAAGGCTTCAGCAGGCAGCAGAAGCAGAGACGCAGAGGAAAAGCACCTTATGGTGAGTGAGTGTCAAACTTTTCTACTGTTTATCTTGCAAATTAAGGCTATTAGCAGGTTAGTCCAGGCTATATATTTGAGCAGGTATTAATGCACACGTGTTTTCAATCTTGTCGCTGGTCTCGAAGCACTGACGGCCCGTGGCGTGGGTGTTTTCCCTCAGTCTCTACCTAGTCGTGGGTCCAAAATATGTCTATTTTTTTAAATTAAGTTAAAAATACACCCATCATTCTGACCAGACCTGAAATTCTTTGCTTTATTTAGTATATGTTGAAATATTTGTCGCATTCTTAAACATCTATCTCTCAAGTCAAATGGTGGATTTTGTGAGCTGTTAACACCTAAATTAATTCATTTTCTCCAGCTGACATAAGTGTACATTTCACACAGTTTTTTTTGTGAAAAGTGATATTTGTGCTTTACACACACAAACCCAGACGAAAAGCGAGGGATAAAAAGAGTTTCCCATGGATTTGTGGTTGTGATGAGCTCAACGCTGTGATGGGCCGCAGCAGTTAGGGTGGCAAGTTTTCTTTCACAGTCAACAGAATCCAATAGGAAGGTGTGTTGCAAAAACCTGTGGCTGTCAGTCACAACAGCAGGGAGGATTACAGCGAACGCAGCTCAGTGTCGCTGTCACGGAAAGAAAACATCCATCCACCGCCTCCTCACTGCTTTTCTGCCTCCCAAAATAAGCAAACTTCACTCTGCAATAAAAGTCAAAAAAGAAAAGCATCATTTAAGTTTTCAAAAACATAAAGTATTCAATTATTGTGCCTTTTTATGCGCCAACAGCTCTGGAAAAAAAATAAGACACCACAGAAAGTGATCAGTTTCTCTGATTTTACTTTATATAGGTTTATGTTTGAATAAAATGAACTTTGTTCTTTTATGCTATGAACTATTGACAACATTTCTCTGAAATTCAAAACAACAGTTTTGTATTTATTTGCATAAAATGAGAACTGGTCAAAATAACAAAAAGATGTAGCGCTTTCGGAGCTCAAATAATGTAAAAGAAAATAAGTTTGTATTCATTAATACTAATGTTCTAATCAGGAAGAGTTCAGAGTCAATATTTGGTGGAATAACCAGGTTTTCCATGGGGTTAACTGCAGAGGGCTCTTAACTTTCTTCCCCAGAGCTTTATATATAAGTATGCATTAAATTTATAATAAAAACAGAGTTAGCAACATTTTTTGAGGATTTTTTGATGTTAGTAACTGTTTGTAGTAGAGATCAATTAGACTGGGAATGAAATCATATTTTCCCTTTAACATCTGTGATCACGAACCAGCGGGTAAAATACACAGAATCATTTTTTTTTATTAATCTAATGTATGAAAATCCTCTTCTACTAATTTTAGTCAATACATTAATCAACCAAAAGTATATGCTTTCATACCCTTTACTAAATAAATTAAAAAACCAACAGAAAAAAAAAATCTGAAACAAGGTGAATATGCTTTGATGCATAAACTGTGAAGATATTCTTGAGTTCTCAGATCAATTTGAAACTCCTGCAGCACATTTATTACTTCTTTTGTGGTTTATTTAGGAGGGAGTTTGCCCAGTCCATGTCTAGTTTATTTTATCCCTTGTTCTTCTAAAATATTGTACAAGTGGATAAAAATAAAGTGTCAGTCTGAGAAGAAGTGGGAAGAAGGTTTGGTAAGTTTTTTGCCCCAAATTTAATCCTGTGTCTGCTTCCTTTTATGTTACCACATTTAACAGCTCTTTTATTTGTGTTTGACGTGTAATTTGCTCCGTGGCAAAAAAGCTTTGATGCTGCTCCTGACTTCACACTGTATTAAATTAACATTTACAAAGACAGAGAGTGTGCATGTGTACAGAGACATTATTAAATGTTTTCGTTCTTATTTTAGCTCACAGCTAATATGGAAACATTCAGAGATTTTAGTGCTCAGGAAACCTCATTTAATACATTAAGTGCATAGTTTCTTTTAAAGCAAAGCCTTAAGTGCTTATTTTAGCTTGTCTGAAAATCCTCACTAATTTTTACAATAATGTTTTTTAGTAATAGTAGAGTAGCAGGAGTCCTCACGTCAATATATATATGTATATTTGTCACTTAAAACTTCTTTTCATCTGCAGGGATAAATCACAATTTCCTGACAGAGCAGTATTTAGGGTGTCTGGATGAACACATGTTGGTGGTGTGGAAGCTGTTATTGTCGCTGATTTCCTTTCATATTTTAGCCGCAGATTTACAGCCACTGTACCGAACAGATTGAAGTGTCGTGTCAGAGGTATACGGCAACGTCAGTCAGTTAATGTTTACGGCTCGGTTACAGGAAGAGGGACAGCCGTCTTTTTCAGGGAATGACATGGAGAATACTTCGGAGGAAAAGCTCTACTAATGTCACCTCCATTTAGTTGAACTTTGCTTTTATTTTTTTTATCAGTTTGCAGGAAAATTTAAAAAATCAATCTAAGGAAGAAGATTTTAAATGTATCATAAGATGAAGTTGCCATAAATCTATGAAAAAACAATGTGTCCTCATATTATTATTTTGCTGTTTTACTGATATAATCCAACACATTTGCTGCTCTTAGATGGTCATCTTTTAAGCCTGTAATGGTCACAGACAGCGAGTGTGAGATCACCGTCTATTATGGGGGGAGTTGGAGTTGCCTGGTCCCCTTCGTCTCCAGCTTTAAAGGCTGCGTAGACGTGTGTGATGCTGTGCAGGAACCGCCGCGCCAAGGCAGACCACACCTCAAACAGCTTTGGGTCGCTGCTCTAAAACCTTCATTTAGATCTGGCCCTGGCTCAGCCACCAAAAAACCCCCCAAAAGTGGCATCTACTTTGGTCTGTCGCAGCGCCATAGGCCCCAATTCCTCAAAGTCGAAATCTGTGGACGCCTTCTTAGCGCTCTGGAGGTGCCAGGCAGGGACCAGCTCCAGACGTTTTAACAAACTTGGCTATTACCGATTTCCATTTGTTCTGTGAGATCCAACCCACCAACCAAAAGCAGCCTTGCTCACCAGCTTTTCTACTCCACACTACAACACATACAGCAACTCTGTCAAAGAGCTCTCTGCCATATTGCATCAATCCAGCGTCCCAGTGAAAGTCCAGCTTCAACATGTTGTTCCAATAAGGCAAATCACTCAGAAGAGTGAAGTCAACCTTTTATGATTTAACTGCTTCCTTCTCTCTTTTGGTTTCTGGGGATTTTTTGGATGATTCCCAAGGAATTTGTTCCACTGAGTTAGCATGGGGGTGACCGGCCTGTTTTCTAACTAATGATAAGTCAATGTGGCGAGACTGGGGAATCTCATTAACACTTAATTCCAACTCTGCGCCAATAGTTTCATTGCTAGTCGACATTATTATGTGGCTGATCTGCGACAGTTGTGTTTGTCTCCTAGAAATTACATTTATACCTAACGCATGAAACTACTTTGATCCAGTTTTTCAGCTTTATTAAGATACGACGGTGTCAACACAAGCAGTGACCAATAAAAGACTAACATTTAATCGAGGTAAATAAATCAGAGGCAAATCGACATCAAGAATGTTTAATGTAATCAAATTGTTTGTGTTTCATTGAGCAATATTTATTTATTTTGCATGTTAAACTGAACAGTAAAACATGAAAAATTATTTGTTGATGAAAGTTAAAGACTTAAACGATTGTTAAATGTATACTCGTTAATTAGACAATGCAGTGTGAATGACAAACTATGTTTAAAAGTGTTTCCACTTTTAAACATTGAAAGTGGAAACATTATGGACATTTCACATATAAAAGATATGCAGAGTGTTAAACTGACTCTTTCAGGAAATATTATGGTCAATTCAGTGCAGTTACACATCTTATTACCAGGCTTTTTTATTTGTTAAAGATTTACAATTTGAGGCACATCCAGAGCAACTTACTGTTTAGATTCACAGATGATGGAGCCGCATCAATAGCCTGCAGAGAGGAGATTTGGCGATCTGGTGCAAGCAGAACAATCTGATCTTAAATACAAAGCAGAAGAAGAAGAAGGACATGATGTCAAAATTCAGGAAAAGAGCAGAAAGTGGAAAAAGTGAGCTGCTTTAAACATCTCGTTAGATGACCTCACATTGAGCCTCAACACTGTACACCAGAAAATCAGGTTTAGTAATTTCCAAATTCCCTCCAACTGTGGGTACATTCGCACCAGCCCGGTTTAGACCGCTTCAACCGAACTCTTATTTTCTTGGAAAGTCCAGTAATTGAACTCTTGTCCGCCTAAAACCCCAAGTCTCTGCTCGGTTTTGGCGCGGTTCGAACGCACACGTGAGCGCTAAGTGGACCAGGAAGAGAACTGCAGCGCAGTGCATTCTGGGTAAATACAACCAAAACAAATACGCAAGCGGGAGAAATTGGTTATGGTCTAATACCGAAGACTAAAGAGAAGTCCAACAACCGCTAAATCTGACGCCACCCCATTTTTTGTTTACTTTTTACGAAGGAGGATGTTGTGCTCATGTCTTCTTCAGAGGTTTTAATTTAATTTCCTTCAGGTGGTTCTTGGTGTGCAGCGCCACCACAGGCAGGAAGGGGAACAGGCGAAACGTAACAGCAGAAAATGAAACAATTAGTTCAATTTTGGTCCCATGATACTCTGTGGATGGGCTGTTAAAACTCCCACTCTGAATATTGATAGATGCAAAATAGAGAGAAATGTTATTCTCAAATATATGCAATACTTTATCAATATATTCAATACTCTGTAAGATTACCTTATTTATAGAGTGTCTATGAATGTATTCTATACACATTGTATTTTCTTTACACTCTATATTAGCAAGCTTTACAAGCCAAAGAGCAATTTTGTGCTCACACAGGCTAATAAGACAAACATAGAGGCATCATTTCTGATAAATAGTACATCCTTATCACTTTCAAATTGGAACTATTTTTATTTCTATTCTTAATTTTATGAAGAAAAACAAAGAAGCTTTTCAAAAAGATGCTGATATTGATTTTTACACACTGTTTCCAGCCTACTAACAACAAAAATAGATGTAAATAAAAACAGCTGGTACTTTTACTGTCATTCTCTTGAGAACATCAAGTATAAACTTAAAAACCAAGAACCTAATAGCTAAAATTTGAATTTGTTGTTTTATGTATTTTTAAAATTTTAGTTGTTTTGTGCCGCTGGTCCAACAACAGATAAAACTACATAGCAACAATAATAAAATAGATATAAATGTTTTGATCACCATGACTGAGTATTACATTCTTGATATAATAATAAATGAGATGAGGTGAAATATGTTGTGGTCAAATTATACTAGAACTTTTTTGAAATGAAACTTTTATTGTCAAATTTCTCAAAAATAAACAAAGTAATCATTGCATTAAATTTGACTTTTCTTTAATAAAAAGTCTAATTTAACATGTAACTTTAACTATAGCTTGGTGTCTTCCATTATGTTTATCGCATTCTCAAAACAATATTTTACCAACTGGTAACCATTTTGATTATTTATTTGTTGCTATGGTTTCTGGGGAGGAACGTTTTGAGATTAAAATTTTCAACAATCCACTACAAAAAAATGAGCTTATGCATCTTGAGTGATTCTTCCTGTTTTAATCTAAATACTGCGTTCTATTAATTATTAGTTTAATTTAATTAGTCAATTGGAGAAAAAGATAACTGAACATATGCATAGTGCCTGAATTAAGCATAATATTTTTTAGTTTATCTCATGGATGTGTTTCGTTGCTATAGGTACTCACATGTTTAACCAGCTGTGAATGTTGTTGTTGTGTTTTTGTTTTATTATTTGTCACATTTTTTGGTGTTGCAGTAGTTGCAGGTGCAAACCCCAGTAATTCCTCAAACGTGAATGTGTCAATGTCGTGACCTGAAGACCTAAATGTGTTGCAGCCACCCCGGTTCAAAGGTCAGTGAGCAGCAGAAGAACAGCGACCTCCGGTGGTCGCCCATGACATTGATCTTTTGTTGATGTCCTGTTGAAATATAAAATAATATATTGATATTTTCTTAAAAAACATTCAGAATGTAATCAATTGAAAACGACAAAACACAAACTATTTGGTGTAAAGTTGTATACTTCATTTAATGACTATAAAAATCATTAAATGAAACGTTTTAATTTCTGATGTCTTTCATTTCTCCCCACATTAATTTTTTTTACTTTGTGTGATTTAATTTTGAATAAAGTACAGCACTTTGTGTCTATGAAAATACACTTTCCTAACTTAATTACTGAAGGAGTTTTATTTGTACAATATTTGGGAAGTATAAAACTTTTCTTTTTTGAAGAACCTTCAAAAATAAAACACCATCAACACTTGCTGTAGTACAAACTAAGTTTGTCAGGGCCACAAATTTTAAAAGGCTTTACTTTTGCTTTATTTAATATGATTTTTCACGTTTTAATTCTGTTGCCTTTTTTTTCTAGCAATTGTAAATTGCACAGTTTATTGTCTTATATCAGTCATTGCCATTTTTGTACTTTAATAACCTTTCAGCTGAGAATTCAAGCAATTAAAAGTCATTCTATGTTTAATTTTATACATATAGGGAAAGGTTAAGTTTAAAAGTTTGAAATTGGATACAACATACTAACAATTTTCATGGCTACATGTCTTTAATGATTCAATAAACCAATTCCTAGACTAATGAATCCTCATCCTTATGAAATTAAGAATGTGTGATAAAGTTTGTCACTTAGAAGTGTATATCACAGCATCACCAGCCTAATAATTAATAATTATTCCAAAAGTGATAAAAGAAAAGAAACTTAAATCTGAGAACAATCATCAAATCTGCTTCTATTTTTTTCTGTTTTTTTTTTAAATATGAATCCAGTTGTAAAGATTTATGCCTCTCAAAATTTGATTGTATGATAAAATGTTCAAACAGATCTAAATAAAGAATGGTTTGTTAGTGGTTAAACTTGGTGTTCAGCTAAATCTGTGGTGGTGTGGCACAGTCTGTAAGTTTTTCTCCAACCTGACCAACCAAATCTAAATGTTCTGTCATCATCTGCATGTCAAATACAAGACTAACAGGGATAAACACTGCAGAAGGCTTGGTGAGTCGTGAAGAGTGAGAGGCTGTTTGGCCATAAATTGTACCACTCACTCTACATAAGATTTGTCAGCAGAACAGATAAAAGTATGGAAAAAATATTTCTAAGAGAAAACAACTCAAAGTTTCTTATAATCATTTTATTTTCCTGGTTTGAATCTGATTCAATTAATGAATTTCAGAGATACAACGCAGAATGAAATTATGACGCATATTAGATCACAAGCAGAAACACCATATGGGATAACAAAATTTAAAAAAATGAGATCAAAAAAGGGAGGGAGTAAAATACAATTGCAAACATTTGCAAGCGGTGCAAGAAACGTAAAAGCAACAATGGACGCAAAACAAAACACAAGGTTTATTAATAGAAGCCTTTTTTAATTTAGTAGTATCTTCATGTTTCTGTTTCAACTTCTACTCTTCAAAAATGGAAAAGACAAATAATCACGCCACTGAAGTTATGCACATATGTGTGGAAACAGTCAGGAAACAGTTGAGATTGAAACCGAACAATTTCAACCAATCAAAGTATTTCTTAGAAATTGTTTGGCTGAAAACAGTTTTAGTGGTGGGATTAAAAGATGAGACACAATAGTTTTCAGATGAAGAATGTGATTTTATCCGAGTCTTCCAACAAACATCTAGAGTGAAATTATTTTTGTGTTACTTTATATGTGCTTGAAGAAATGCAATCCTTCAAATTAGACAAAAGTTTATCCTCAACTGAAATTATGAGCCACTTTGAATATTACATATATGCACAACCAAAGCAAGTACATTTGCATGCTTAAGTAAATAAAATTAGGAAACAAAATTAAATATTTATTTTATTATCTTCCCATTTTTTGTCATCGCCTACAGTTTAGTTTTATAATTTCCGCTGTTTGGCACAGTGTTTTAATATTCTGGTTGTGATTGGCTGTTTTTCATCCAAACAGTGCCATATTTGCCAGGAATACTTTGATTAGACAAAAACAAGGGGTCTGTGATTGGCTGATGTTGTAGTTAATTTACATACACTTTGTTAGTTTGAGGCAGACAGAAGCTCCAGTGCAAACACAGAAGGAACAGCCAGCATTTTTTTTTGAGTTAAGCTTGTGCCAAAAATATTGAGTATGAGTTTTAAACACACCATTAATTCTTGTTCACTCACATCGGTCTCACCGATGTGAGTTCAGGTTGGAGGCTCTTTTTTCAGAGACAAATAGCCAAGGTGGGTCTGACTTAAAGGAAATGATGAACATAAGGAAAAACATTTTAATGCTCACATGGGGAAATGTTGCTCTTCAAAAGACTCTGGGAGCCCGTTAGAGTCCAGGGCATCATGGATTCTTTGGAAAATCAGGATGTTTTAAATAAAATCTGGTGTTTTCTGTAGGAGAACTGAAAGTGGGACTTTTAGCAAGATAAAGATTGAAAATACTTGATGAAAGAGGAAGAGAAAAATATCTCAAAAATGATAAAAGGCACCTTGCAGTTTGGTATCTTATTGGCATCAATGAATGTGACACTGGTACTTTTGAGATGTAAATCTATAAATATAAATATGGAGAGATATTTGTGTTGTATTTTTCCTCAATAGCATTTTAAATTTTATAATTAAACTTCAGCAATAAAAGTTTAATTTATTTTAGGGCTATAAACCACTGGTGTCAAACTCAAGGCCCGCTGGCCAAATTTTGCCCACCAAAGCTATTTATATGACTCTAGAGAGCCTCATAACTTCAGGATAAAAGATTTGTGTTAAAATATTATTTTATTAATAAAATAAAATCAGATTTTATTTGTGCCAAAATTACAATCATGTGATGTTACATTTTACTCATCAACTGGAGAAAAAGCTACATTATGTTGAAGAATTTAATATAATGTTGCATTAATTTGCCAAAACTGGCACATTAAGGACATTGATGCTTTGATATTGCGTGAATTGAAAATCAGTTTAAAACCATCTCCACCTGGAATGGTGGTGCAAGTAGAGGGCTACAGATATTTGGAAAACATTTTAGTATTTATATCTGGCTTTGTGTGTTGAATCCTCTTTTCTGAACATCGGCGGAAAAGTATGCAATGGATATTTTAAGTTAAATGGGAAAAATTTCTTTTGATTCATGTAATATGTTTTAATGCTATGTTAGAATCATGTTCAGCCCGTCCGACTTCTCATTATGTTCATATATAAAAGGTAATATTAAGAATGTGCCAATGAGGGAATAAAAGGTTTTAGTCATTGAACATTTGTTTTATGACCATAAAGAGAAACAAACTGCTTTTCCAGTGCCAGCTCTGTTCCTCGCTGTGATGGAGCTAAAATTCCTCACTCCCACTCTTTTACATCACAGATTGTTTTCCGCTGAAGGCATGTTTGAAAACTCTGAATCGTGTGCTTGACATTTATTTGTCTGTAAATAAATAGCGTGTCTCAGCAGCAGTTATGAAGTCATGGGTTATTGCTGCTCAGTGTCAGTCAAATTTAGATCTTGCCTAACAGAAACCCGGTGACCTCTGCATATTTTGCACTCGAAGGGGTCACGGTCCGGGCCTCCGGGGAGCTGTTCTGCTCTCCATCTCCTCTCACGCTGGGGAGTGGAGTTCCCAAGCATTTCCCCTGACTGTGGCTCAGAACAATCCCACGTCGGCGCCCAATCAGGAGAGCGGAGCAGCTCGTTTCATCAATGTGGACATGACTCATGGCCAGGACAATGGGAGGATACGAAGGCATGCCGTAACGCGCAAATGCAGCCAGTTGTTTTACTGTGTAGTGGCAATTTCCTGAACTTTATGGTGTAACACTTTAAAACCTCTGAAGTCATCAAGTGTTTTGTCATATTAAGTATGATATAAAAAAAGGAAGTCTGATAATAAAGCTGTAAAATCTCGCTGCCTGTGGGTTATTTCCATGTAGAGTCACGCTACAAATGGACCGGAGTCGAGGCTTTCCGCCTGTGTCGTGACATCTGCTGAAACCATAGACCTGTTTTCAACAGGACCCCGTCCCGTCCTGTTTGCAGTTGCCGTGGCTACGGGGCAGCCCACAGGAGGCAGAGCGGGGTTTGGTCCAAAGCTCGCTGGGACCGGAGAGGAGGTGGCGGTTTGGATGGGATGGACTGCGCCGAGTTCCAGGGCTTTCCAGAACCTCCCTGGGGTTTCATTAAAACAAAAGGAGGAGGCGGCGGAGGAGGAAGGTCTTCCTGCTGGAGTTAGAGGTCCACATGCTGCAGAAACAACATGTGTTTCACAACACAGGATCAAATTAAGCCGTTCCTTTCCAAGCGGACAATCAAAATCCATCAAACTGACATTAGATAGTATATTAGGCTACTGATGAACTTGGGAAACTAACACATTTCATAGTATCTGCAGACAAATCAGACCTCAGAGTTGCATAAAGCTTCACTTCTTTTTTTATATACATCTCCATGGGTTTCGATGAGATTTTTAAAGTTTAGTAAAACTTAGACTGCTCATTGATTTACAAAAAGGGATTTACTTTTATTCCAAAAGGAATAAACTGTAGATTGTGCAACAACCTGACATTAGCTATTTTTTAAAAAAAAATATGAAGCTGTAAATAAATTGAAGTATTCCCTGAGTCCTGATCTCAAAAAGACATGACTCCACAGAGAAAAAATGAAGACAAAATACCTGCAAGTTGAATTTGTAGAAATTACTATATTTAACTTTAGAGTTAAAGTGTTTGGATTTACTAGAAATGCTGTGTATGAGCTGAAATAGTGACATGAATTCTTCCAAACTAAAATAGTTTTTATTGTGTTAAAATAAAGCACATTCAGGTGATTGTTTCCCCTTTATTTCTCTACAAACCTCTGCAACTTTAAACAGAATAATGGGGTTTCCTGTCCAAAAAGAAGCATTTAGGATAATATAATAAGCTATAATAATAATAGCTTATTATTTTTAAAAAGGGAAACTAATGTGCTTAAATCAATCAGGCAGCTGCCAGAATCCTAACCAACACCAGCTCTTTAATCACTGCTATTTGTCCAAGGATATAATTTCAAATCTCTTTATTTAGCTTAACACCTTTCAGAGTTACTGGTCAGGTATGAAGCATGCGGATCCCTCAGGTCATTAGAAACCTCATCGCTCTCTGTTCCCAAAATAAAACCCAAACAAGGAGGATCAGCTTTAAGTTTCTGTTCTTCAGCTATTCAATCTGTAACCTGAGAAACTCCTCAATCTTTTTAATAAGGACTGAAAACATTAAAGCTCACCTTATCTTATATATTTATTTGCTGAACGGGGACATAGTTATTTTTTTGGGGGCCTCAACTGCTTCTGAAAACAACACAAGTGCTTAAAGAAAATCCACCCAGTTGTTTTTGGGCAGTACTTTAATGTTTTTGGTGTCTGAAAATGGCCGACTTCCAAAAACCTCCTGAAAGTTAACTGACGTTCAACTGGCACTACGATGTTACCTAGCAACCTCAGGAGCCAAGCCTCGCAGAGAGGGGGGCGTGGCCAGCAGCAGCTTATTTGGATTTAAAGTGACAGGACGCATTAAAAAGGCTCAATCTGAAAGTAACTCAACATAGGCATAAAAATCTCATTTTCTAATAATGATTTTGTGCAAAAAAGTTAATGTTTTTTATGACCTACTGAAGCATATGTCTGTCACCTTTACATATTGTAGTTTTGATATTTTATTTTCCTTTTATATAATCATGTTTTTATGCTTTCATTTGATGCTTTACATGTCTTTCTGATTTATCAGCTGATTTTATTTTACTTCAGTTTCTTTGTTTTTCCTGTGAAGTATTCTTACTTGTGTTGTTATAAATAAACTTGGCTTGTCTTAAAGTTATTAAAGTTATGCACTGTATTAAACGGAGCTATGTTGTTATGTTATTAAATATTAGAGGAAAAGATTTTACATTTTAACTAGTGCAGATTTGCAACTATTGCAACTCGCAAATAATATACTGCTGTATTTTCCAGACATAAAATGTTTCCTTTTGTGGGAAATGAAGAAATGTAGGAGAGACCAACATGTTCAGGAAAGAAAATATGAGGAAGAATAGAAAACAGAGGCAAACATTTGGAGTCGGACAGCTGCATCAGAGCATTTTGTCTTCCAGTAGGAAAGGATGTAGTCTCAGTACAACAGTCTCATTCAAGAATTATTGCAGGATTTCCAGCACTTGGATTACAAATAATCACTGATTCACATTTAGAGATCAGTTTCTGAGCTGCAGCTACACAGAGATTACGTGATGTGTTGTATTAATACATGACTTGTGGGTGAATGAACTTGGGGTTGAACAGATTTTTTTTTTTTTTTGACGTTTTTGACGCATGGTTTGAAGCGATTTGCCAAGTGTGCAAACAACATCTGAGTGCACTGAAATCCCTCTGCTGTGTGTTTATTTTTACTGACCATCTGCTGAAAACTAAAATCTCTAGTTTAAAGAAAGTGGGTGTATAGTCACAATTAAACACATAAAGTACAACAACTTCTGGAGGAGTAGAATGGAAATATAACACTACTTTTAACAAATTAGCATTCACTTTCAGGTTGAAAGTAAGCAATAAAGTACATAAATCAACTTATAATTAAATATAAGAGATTTTAATGAGTAGATTTATTAGGAATACAACCTTATTAGGTATTTAGTGCCCTTCCTGCTTATTAGTTAAATATGGCTGTTACACCTTCAAATAAATTAATCTTTTATTACAGTGAAGTAACCTCAGGATGACCAATTTCATGGCTCATTTCTCTCAGCCGCTCTTAAAACTGGGAAAAACATGAGAAAATCCAATTCAAATGAGAGATATAGGTGGAGTCTAAAGATTCAGGAAATGGCAAAAAAAAGAAGAAATAGCTACTTGCCTTAACTTGCGCATATTTATGGTCAGAGCAACGACTGAAACTTTTAAAACAACAGAAAACCAAAGTTTGTTTAAGTCCTATAGAGAATAAGTGGAATGACGATGTTAATATTCACTTAGGATGTTGTTAATGTCAATGTTGTTGCTAAAAACTTATTATTGGAAGACTTTTTTCTTATGGAATAAAATGTATCCCCTTAAAAATGATTTGGTATGGTGTAGGTGCAGCCTCAAAATTACAGTAATTTGAGGAAAGATGAATTGTAAATCAAAGGCATTAGACTCGCGATTATTTGTGATAGATTCACTTAATTGCATTTTCTTTAAGCAACGTAACACCAAATTTTTGAAGGGAAATTTGTGTATTTGCAGATTTCTTTTGTAGAGCGTATCTAAAATATTCCACAGTATCTAACCTACTACTGGCTGGTATTTGCAAAGCAGTCAATCCAAACTTGTGGTAAAAACAAGATAGTGTCCATTGCATGCAAAGATGCATTTTAGGCTGTATTTGGTGTCTGAGCTGTTAAAATAGGAAATCATGCATGTTTGTAAAGGGAATATCAAGGTTTCAAAGATTTCAGATGTTGGTTTTATTGGAGGTTGTGGTCACATAACTGGGGATTCACTGCATGTACATTAATTAGGGTGTAGAGAGACAAGAAAAAAACACAATATTGACTTCACAAGATTTTATTACTTTAAAAAAAACTTTGATGATGAATAGATCATGTATACTGAGATCAATGGTGTAAAATTCAAAGTGAGTACAAATAGTGCATTCCGGCACTGTCTAGTGTTTTATTTTTGGGATTTTTTTTGGCTGATCATCTAAAAACTAAGTCTTAATTAGTAGCTGAATTGGATTCTTTTCACTTTCAGTTACGTGTCTATGACATCATGAGGTTAGTAAAGCGTCTTTATATTATCATATAAGATTAAGAGTTGTGAACACTAAGCCACATTTGAATCACATTCATTTTTTTAGAGTTGTAAATATGAGATTTACAAGGGCAAGGAAAGCTGGCGGGATTTTTAAAAAACATTTTTTAACTTTAGCAGAGATAAATGTCTTAAAAGGCTATGTGGGAGCATATTCTTTGATTTCATGACTTCTAACCCTATGTAACAATGTGCTGATGAGCAAAAGTGGGATGAAGGGATGCGTCGCATGACAGTTAGCAAATCTTTTTTTTTATGTAAAACAAATCTGCTTTCTTTAAATTACGATGATACATGTTGTTTAGCTTTTTTGTTCCTCTGGGATTTGATCTGAGAAACTAGCAAACTAAAACAAAAGAAGTTAGATAATTAGACAAACCTCATTGTTGTTCACATATTTGATAAAAGAAACAATGGTTAAAATATGTCTGCTGTAAACGTCCATCAGAGCTTACACTTCAACTTCCTGCTTCAACCTCAAGTATTGCTTATGCTTAGCAGTCGGTTTGCTCGTGTTTTCAAATATAGTTATTGTGTCTCATGTCAAGAAATGTTGTCCCGACTACAGAAATAAAGACAAAACAGGGAGGATTTAGAATACCGTGTAAGATTTGTATACCAGAGGGTAGATGAATTGTCTCACTTGATGAGGATTAGTTGTGTTAAAAAGTGCCACAGTTTTGTAAATACCTTAACGATGTTCTGTGATCACACAGCACCATTTTCCGACTTAATGAAGTGTGTCATACAAGCAGATGTTTATCTTCCACCTGATTGATCCTCTATAAGGCGCTGATTGTAACCGACTAATTACACAACTTTGAGTGGGAGGCAAAATATACACACACACAAACTTTGTGGAATGCTAAACAAAGTTTAAAAATACACAAGTTAGTGGTGCTGATGCATAAATGTATGTATGTACAGATCCTCTGCATAAATACACAAACACATTTGCAGGCATGGGTATGTTTGCTTGCCCTGTTCTCACACCAACACAAGCACCAACACACATTCCTGGATTCAAGTTCTCATTGGTTGTGTTTACATGCCGCCATCACTTCGTGGTCTGGCGTGAGGCATCGAAAGTGATCAGAAAGGGGAGCAACAAAAAGCCTGGCCAAGCCTGAGAGTAAATAAGCAATAAATCTATCCCACATCAGCGGAACGGTTCACTGTAAACACCCTCTTTAAAGAGAACATGTTGCGGCGTCCCGTGCTGATGGGAAGATGGCTGGCATTCCTGATGCTCTCCACAAGAAAGGGTAGCGCTAGAAAAAGAGCTGTGAGTTTACGGGGGTTTGGCCAGTTTCTCCCGGGCATCTGGTGGCTTTAATCTGCAGAAAGCACAATTAGTCAACGTCAGAGGGAAGAAGTGATGGCGAGGCGGAGAGCTTTGTTTTGGATTTACAGCATGTGAGAAAGCCAGAGAGGAAGAATGGATGTTGAATATGAAACTGCATCAAGAAACAATATGTTTTTCCAACGTTTTTCCTTTGTAGAAATGATGGAAATTTTCTCTGTTAATGGAAAATGCATCATTGTCCAGAGGAGTGCATACTCAGGGCTCAATTACTGCATTAATGGATGGATCTGTGTAGGTTATAACAGTGGAAACTGGAAAAAAACATGTTTGTCACATTATGTCACGAGTCCATTCATCACTTCAGTCAGTTTGTTGAAATTGTTTCAGATTTTATGCTGTTTAAAAAGGAGTGTGCAGCTCTTTCCATGTGTAATCTGGTTTCAGAGGAAACAATAACTGCACAGGAACAATGCACTAATGCAAACTGAAAATAAGCTTTTGCAATCAAAAGTATAGCTCAAAACATTAGAATGCCGTGAAAAAGCTTTTTACTAATATTTTCTTTCTTGTAATTACAGTTAATAAAAAAAACAAACTTCACTGTTTCAAACAAACCCACAACGCTGAAAATGTTAGGTACTGTATTCAAGGAACGTTGAGTAGAAGAGAAACGAGTAGTGGCAGCAACAGGAATAACCACAGAGGATTATCAAGTAAAAACCATTTTACTTTACTTGTTTCTTATCTTTTTAAAAGATCCTTAAACAAATCTTTTAAATAGATTGTTTAAAAAGGAGAACCAACATACAGTTAGGGTTACATCAAACAAACACTGGTCTAGTATTAGTTTTATATATACAATAGCTAATAAAGAGCTTGTGCTTAATCTCTTTGTGGATGATGTCACTGACTACTTGCTGGAAAGCTGCTAGATGAGTAGTCTTCCATGATTGTGCAGACCACAACAGAGCATATCTGTATTAAAAATAATTTTCATTGGTTTTATGTAGCACCGAGTGAACTCCGTGTATTTGCATTATTAATTAAATCTGTAAATAAATCTGTGAAAACACTCATTACTCCCTATTTTACCATATATCTATTAATTCACACAATGAAAACCATCTTAGCATTACCACATAAAGTAACATCCACTGTCTTCTGCGCTCCCAAGTTTTATAGTCAGTCAACAGCAAGAAACATTTATGGCGCTCCTGAATTATCTGCTTTGCAATAGCATATCAAGTAGCGTCCAATCTTTGTATGTCAGCTTTTTTTTTTTTTTTCTTTTAAAGTTGCTAATTTACTTGGTAACCATTGACATTAATGCTTGTTTAAAGCTTTATCATTAGCTTTCACAAAACACAGAGTTGGTACAGCGTGCTAACTGGACTAATGTTTATTGTTAGCATTAGCAGTAGCATTACCGTAACTGTTTTGTTACCAGTTCTCTCCACTGGAAAAAAATGACCGAATTATCTTAAAGTGAAAATCTTATTAACATTCCAAATGAAAAACATGCCTGATTTTGTAACATCTCAATATTTAAATCTATTGCTAAAACTAGCAAAACAAACAAAAATGTTCATTGTCTTGTAGCAGATTTTTTGTGAACAGAAGTAGTCAGATGAGACATGTTTGATATCATCCTGAGAACTGATGATCACTGCTGTTATTTTATGGCTTTTTCAGTTTATGTCCACAGCTTTCTTTAATAAACCGAAACCTTCATCAACTTCTTCTGTATCCTCCTCACTTTGTGAAAACAAAGTTAAAAATCTTTCTCGAAAGATTAATTGTACATATAAAACCAAACAGAATTCACAGGAAGACAGAAAAGACTGTTTGTTTCATTTTATTGCTTCACATGGGATTTATGAGAGGTAAAGTACACAGTTAATGTAGTACACTATCAATATTTATGGCTTCCATTCAAATTTAGTGGAAGTTTTAAAAATTATGTTTCCAGAGACATTTAAATTGTATCAAGAGCAGACATCCTTGTTTCACTGTGCACCGTATTATTGGGGTGAAAGGTCGTAGTTGTGGGAGGTTTTTGTCCAGGTGGCTCTTTCTTTTTTTTTTTTTTGGAAATTGTCTTACGAGAAAAAAAATTAGCGGTTTGTTCTCAGATTAAATAACATTTAGGGAACGCCGTGTGAACCAACATTTGCACCTTCACATTTTATATTCAAAATATCGCACCTATTTTCTTCAATTTGACTAACCAGCTGATTTTTTTTTTTTTTTTTGCTGAGACAAAATAAACTCCCAATAATAAATGAGAAGCAGCATTCATGTCATTTATTTTAACCATTTAACTTTGAAAAAATGACATTTTGTAAACTTACTGACAAGGAGACTTATCACCTAAACTAAATAGGTTATTAAATTAAAATATTTTGCTAAATTGGTCACTGGTTGCTTTAATGATAAAACATTGCTAGTGGATTCTGAAAAGTTGCTAAATGTAGTGACAGGGTGGCAAGAGTTGCTTCCCTCATCAGTCACTCCTCTCCTCATCCCCAGACTTGGCCACGCCTCTTATTGTCACTTGGCTCCGCCCACTTTGGTGGAAATTTTCTAAATTTATTATGAGTGGTGTGATGCTTTTACAGAGTAAACTTTTAAAAGTTTTAAACCAACTTTTATTCTGTGAAATGTGTTCCAATGCCTTCAAATACTAAATTTTCTGATGTCAGAGAGGAAGTACTTGATGATTGGTCAATTACATTCTTCCGTAGCTCATTGGCTGCATGGCTTCACTTTAAGACCCAATGAGCTGCTCCTGGCCATACATGGCTACGAACAGATGTGCAATTATTCAACCATACATCTTTGAAAAGCAGAAGTAGAGCTGGCAGCACAACCAACTTGAAGTTTGTTTTTCTAATAAAAATTACAGAACATTTAAAGAAAATCTACTCTTTTTTTGTGACTGAAAATACCAACACGATTTAAGTTTGGGAATTGATCTTAATCAACAAATTTGATTGATAAGTATTAGATTGATAAGCACTGGTTTACTAGAATTAGGATCAGCTAAAGTAGCTAATGTTTAACTCACAAAAAAGAGAGAAAATTTTATAATAGGAGTGATAAATATATTGATAAAAAATGTAACTTAGAGAAAAAGCTTGAAATGATTTTCATGATCTAAATAGATTTGAGATGTTGCTGTTTCAGATTTTATGTTTTTCCTTTAGTCCAACTGTTTTAGAGTTAATCTTCTTACAATCTGTCTCTGAATATAGAGATTAAAGATACTGTTACTACCTCCAATGGTGATGAATTTATTTGTTGCTTTGTATCTTACGAAGAGTTTGCATTGTGCTGCTGCACTCCGATTGTTTTCATCCGCCTCGACAGATTCTCGTGAGGTCACGGATGAGAGTAACGATCGTTTTACTGGTCACGATCAGGACCATTTAATGGTGACGGAAAGAAGCTGGGAAACTGATCCCGCTCTACCTTGTAAAAGTTGCACACTTAACTAGACGCATGCAAAGAAGTGAAATTGATCGTAGCAGAGAGGGTGTGAAATATACGCGAAGCTCTCGGCCACCTGGAGTTGCACACATGTGTGTTTGTGCGTGAGAAAACATGACACCATGCCGCCCCCCCCCCTTTATCCACCACGGAGAGCTGGAGGCGAGGAAAAGAGCAACAACCTCAATAACTTCTTCAGCTCAAATTAGAGGTGAATTTTTTTAAAAGAGGCCTCCCACGCAGCTATCACCGTGTTCACGACTGAAGACTAATTATTAGCTCCATCAAACCAGAGTTAACCCTGGAGACTAAAACACCCGCTCTTAAGGATGGGAATACTTTTATAAAAGGCCTTGGAGACATAAAACAAAGCGATTGGTTTTGACGTTTGGGAACAATTTAGCTCATTTGGGGTTTTTGAAAAAGGGAACCAGTTCTGAACCGATCCTGTGCTTTATGGCCTCCTTCCCTCTCTACTCTAGGTTGCTGGATTTATTTCTGCGTCCGCGCTGCAGGACATAAATCATCCTTGGACTCTTTCTTCTCTGCCCTCTCTTTTCTTTTCTTTCTCCCTCTGAAGCGAGGGATGTGGCTGTCTGCAGCCCAGAGTCCAGCTCTCTCCCCTCCGGAAGAATTAGGCCCGCAGACATTACCACATTGTATTTTGCGGCGCATAGTTTTTCAAATTGGGGGAACCAGTCCTGGCTCCACCACAGTCCCAGTCCTGCGGGCCCCTGGGGCCTCTTTCCCTCACTCTCTAATTAGATTAGCCGGGTCCCCAATCTGGCAACGAAGGGCTCCAATCTGGCTATCCAGCTACCTTTGCGGCAAAGCAATATCTGGTCTTAAGAGGAGGAAATGACCTAAATGTCGGTCAGTATGGTATTCTGTTACACCCAATGGTGTGCTGACAAAACAGCTTGAGTAATGAAGACGTTAGAAGAGCAACGAGGGAGAAGGGAGAAGAAAAAGGATTTACAGCTGAGCTCTTTGAAATGTGCTGGGCCAACTGAAGGCTTGTGGTCAGGGCAGCCATTTTGGGAGGAGAGCTGGCAGCTGAAGGGGCCATCACGAGTCGGGTCAGTTCCAAAACAGCCAATTAGGCACTCATGGCCTGTTGCAAATCAATAAATTTCATCTGTGCATGTCGCTTGGATGTGGACGGTTCATGTGCCGCAAAATAAGACAAAGAAGAGCATTTGGTCATTAAAAACACCCCGGAACAATTATACCTGACACCCCGTTGTGTCTGCTGTTACGCAACCGTTTCAGCATCTTCAAGTGCCTGAGCAGAGGCCCGTTAAATATCACAGCAGCGTCGGAAAGGAAGTCACGAGGCCAACAGATGACGCCGAATTTAAAGCCAGGCGTTTGAGAAATTTAGGAGCCTGAGAGTCTTGCACGACACAGTATATCTGTCAGTACCAATGCTTAAGCCACTGCCAAAAAGATGATTAAGTTGTATAAAGAAAACACAAAGTGAATCTGTGCGTAAAAGAAGTGTATTAAAAAAAGTTGTTAAAAGGGGATGAGGACAGTCAAATGGTACGGTGCTTCCTGCAGAGAAACACATGTGCGGACAAGGCGAGCGCAGCCATGCACTAAATTCCACAAGCAGCCATTTTGATGGGACGTGACAGTATGAAACACGGGAGGACGTCTGGAGATTTCACTGACAGGAAGTGAGCGCTGTGAATGATTTGGCCTCATAAATCATTTCTCGGGGAGCGATGCGGGATGCTTCCAAAAACCCGCAGTCCCTTCTTCTTCTTCTTTCTTTTTTTTTTTTGATGGAGTTGATTCCTCAAAGTTTGCTGCTGAGAGCACATCGCAGCTCCCATGCTATGACACAAATCAAGATGTTATGGCAGCCTGCGATGACTAATTTGCTGTTATGTTTGAGGGTTTTTTTTTTCTTTTTGCAGAAAATAGTTGCAATCCTTCACTTTGGTCCAGAGGGAGCAAAAGCTCAGAACTCAGGACTGAAGGGTGGAGGTAGTGGGAGTCTGAGAGATCTGTTCATGGGAAAAATCGATTGGGAATTCGTCTCTGTGGAATATTTTGTGAATGTTTGTCTAAGACAGTCAGAACATCTGACTTTAGGAGAATATTTAGTTTTGAGATGAGTTGTCTTACAGAAACTGACCAAGCAAGAACAAAACCACAAAAGATGGATAAAGAAAATCTGTTAGTGAACAGATGAAACAATATTTATGAATGTAATTTAGTTGCCTGGAAATCAACTAATTTATCAATGTTTTTCCAGATATCTACCGGTATGATTGTTTTTATCTTCTCTGCTGTCTGCGGTTGCTCCATCTGTTCTTAACCTTTGCACAATTTCAACTCTGCAGTTCTTCTGCATTGTTTCATACAGTCTGACAGCAAATTTTGATCATTTCTGAATCAGGAGTTCAGAAGTCATGTGATTTCTTTTTTAATCAGGTCTAATTATTAAAAAAGAAATCTACTTCAGTAAATTTTAGAATTTACTGATGTAAATTCTAAAATTCTAAGTAAATTCTAAAATTGATTATTGCTACTTGATTATAGTCTTTTGATTTGAGACAATATACATCCATCATCTTCCACCATAAAATTATTTAAATAATTTTAGCACTTCTATGATTGTTTATCTCCATGTTCAATTAAAATATTTTAATCAGCTACATATTTAGATGGATGTATGTGCAAGAAATGAAAGTAAGAAGTGAAAAATGGTTAGAATCACTTGGTTTAATAAGATTTATATGAGGAATTTGATTTCAAAGCTTTTGTTTACATTGTATTTTTGTTATTGAGTACCACTGCTACTTTGTTACTGTATCTAGTGCTAATGTATGAGGATAAAATCAGCATATAATTCATGAAAAGTACCTGAAGCTGTATGAAAGTGTAAAAGGAATAATGTCTTATTAAATATGTTGTTTTATGCAGTGACACACACATGAATTTTGATGTTCATAAACAAACTCCATTCCTATGTAACACAACATTTAGATATTTCTCTGCTTCAATGCACCAAACTCAAACGATTAGGTTGGTGATTTTATTTTTTTCCTTTTTTTGCTGTTCTCCATAGATAAACTCACATATTTCTCCTTCGCTACTGCAGTGAGTGAGGCGGAAAACAGGCACAAGGGGAGAAGTGCAGCAGCAACATCCATAAAGAGTGTCCATTCTGGAAAAAAAAAATAATAATTTTACGCTTTTATTTGGAGCAATCATTTGAATGATCTGCAAGCTTCTTATTAATGAACATCTGTAAACTGTGAAACAATAAAGTATATTTACACTTTTTCTACGTGGAAACTAACCTGTGATAAAGCTAGAGCTGCAGTAGGTAACTTCTATAATAATGTATTATTTTGTTTATTTGCAGAAACTGTCACCATGTCCTGATGGAAAGAACATTGTGTTAGAGCTCAGCAGTGCTTTTCCTGCTAATGTGACTCTGTGTTTCTTCTAAGAATGCCATGACTAATTCTGTTCAACATCATAACAAATGTCACGACTAAAACTCAAACTGAAGATATGTTGTTTTGATTTTTGGAAATGAAACGAATACTAATTGGTTTGTGTTTTTTCACATTATCCTTTAAAGTTCCAGTAAATCTCTGCACCACAAGGTTGAACGTATTCCCAAAAAGACTAAGAAAAACACGGTTTTGTCGATGCTAAAGGGAAAAAATGTGTTAGCAAAGTTGGATTTTACATAATTTTCCATATTTGTCAGTAGCCAAGTTTTCATTATAAAAGTGCACAAATCTTGTTTATCTTCTGCTAATGTTGAAAAAATAAAATTTTACAATTGCGGTGTTTCCATTTAATAAGAAATGCAATTAAAATCACTTGTGAATAAATGTGTTTGCACGATATGTTGTTAAAAGCGACAGATGTAAACAGTTGCACATTTCTCCCATCAGAGAAGTGGAGCAACAAGCCCCTTACATTTGGGAGTGGCTACATTTGCGGCATTTTGGGAAAATTGTCATTTACAATTTTACAGAACATCTTCAGCTTTAAGACATTTGAATGATACACAAAGTTTGTTAGAGGTCTGGTGGAACCAACTGCACATTTTGAGACTTTTCTCAAAGTCACATTGTCCAAAAGAAAACAAAAACAAACCATCCTCCTCCCACTACTTCCTGTTGTTGTCTTTGTGGTTTTTGTCAGTGGTAACATCCAGCTATTGATCATGCAGCTCATTTGATGCGAAAGATGTGTTTCAATTGTGTTTCCATTAAGCAAATTTATGCTCATAATTTCAATTTGTGGCAGTTTGGGGCAACACCTACAAAACTTCCCATCAGCCATTGCGAACATTGCAGAAAAGAGTCTTCCTAATAGTTCACAAGGTTGATTTTTATGGCAATACAAACAATTTATTAATAGATTCTGACCTCCTCAAACTCCAAGACCTGTATAACGCTTGTAACAAACTATTAACAACCATGAAAAAAATGTGCATCTCGGTCAGTGGTGTGAAGATTTGGAATAAACTCAGCAAAGAGTTTAGTCAAAGTCCAAGCATGAAGTTTTTTGAGAAAAGTCTCAAAATGGTTGTTAAAAGGTCCACAGATGAACAGAGGTTCAGGAACTACTTTTTGATTTAGACAGGATATGGAACATTGGAAGATTATTCATGAACAAACTTCCAGAAAACTACAAAACAGCTGAAACACTGAGTTCCTTTAAATCTAGACTAAAGACACACCTGTTTAGAGTTGCTTTTGAAACATAATCAATAAAACATTAATCAACAATCAGATGTGTAACAACTGCCAAATGTAATGCTTCAGTTGTTGACTGTGTTCTGACTTTGTATTTCTATGTTTTATGATGTAAAACACTTCTGCTGAAATGTGCTCAACAAATAAAATTTGATTTGATTTGACGTTGTGAACTGTAGGACGGAAAAGCGGAATGACTACATCAGCCAAACTTTCGTAATACTCCTTTTTCAGTCTCACAGTTACCAAACAAGTGATTTGTTTGTATATTTGGAAATAGGATGTTGTATTTACACTTATAAAATAGAAAATTAGTGAAATGTGTGAAATAAGAAAACATGGATCATCCTCATCAATTTGTGCAATAGTTAATGGAAATGCAGCTAGTGTGGAGCTTTTTTGATTAAAATGCAATTAAGTTTTAGTTGTTTTGCTTTTTTCATGTCTGTCTGTTTTGATGCATTTCTGTTAATTTCTTCCTGTTTATCTAAACTTGGAGAAAAATTCCTTTAAATTAGAATTAAGCAAACAAATCTAGATGAAATGAGTTGTGAAAGCTTGAAGATGATCCCTGAATAAAAGCTCCTGTCAGACAGCAGCGTGTTCTGCTCTTCTGTGGGAGTAATCTCTGGATGAACGTCCTGCCTCGCTCACTGGAGGTGGGCCTGATTGAACGGCGTCTGAGGAGTTGGAGGGGTGGGGGGCAAGGAGGGTGCAGGTGATGGAGACCGAAAGGAGACACTGAGCCCTGCTGGTGTCCGAACGGCGAAGCGAGCAGAAACATGGCTGTCAGCATGATGGAGACTCTGCAGACGCGGGGGCGTAACGAGTCAAACTCACAGCTGCTTCTAACTAACTCGCCTCTCACTCAGCTTCAAACTCAATTCACTGAACTTTTACTGGCACCGAAGCAAAAAGAAATGTTTTGTAATTCAACGCAGAACATCTTGTTGTGCTAAATCTTATTTAAGTCTTCTATCAGCAACTGTTTCAGTAGCAGATCCATCGAGCATCTGCTGCTTTCTGTTTTATTGCTCTTTCTTTTATTTGTCCTTTGTTGTCTCTTTTCCCATGTTTTATGTACGGCCTGTTGTTTCTCTGTCAGTCTGAGTATTGTTTTTTCTGCTTCTTTTACTTTTTTTATCTCAATCTTTCTTTTCCTTTGTACCCCTTCCATTATTTCAGTTTTTACCCTAATTGTACCCATTTCCTTCAGTTCAGTCCAGTTTCTTTCTTTTTTGTTTCCCCATGTCTGTTTCTGTTTCACTCATTGCGCTACTTTAGCATATTTTACGCCACTAAGGTAAATAATTACTCAAATTACTCAAGTGAGAGTAAAAGCTGTTTTTAAATGGTATTTATCGCATCATATAATCTCAGACAGAAATATAGTTTTGTACGAATTCTAGTTTTTTAAATTAAAGACGTCATACAAATAAATAATTCAAAAATAACAATAAAATCACTACTTATTGTAGTTTCTGTTGCAATCTATGATGTTACTGTACCTTAACACAAAGAGCTCACCAGATTTAAAGTAGGATTTAAATAATGACGCTTGAGTACAAACATGCATTTTTAATTAAATGTGTCTGCATTTGTTTCCTTGAGTAGAGAAGCCAAAAGATTAATAAAAAATAAAAGCAGCCATACTTATAGTTTTTTTCTTCTCCTTTGACTTCCTGGGATTTTGTCTTTTCTTCTAGAATTTTATTATTTCTATTTGCTGAGATCTTCTGTTTACTTTTACTGCTATTTCAGTGTTTTGCATCCATCTTGTCCTCCCATCTCTTAGCTTTGCCCGCCTTATACCCGCCTCTTATTTCCAGACAAAACCTCTTTTTATGCAGTGAGTCGCCTTTTTGGACGTTCTCGTTTATAAAAACAAATCAGAAAGAAAAACCCGCAGAGACCCACGTTCTCTCTCATCCAGGGGTGATGAGTCATTTGCTCCTTTCCTCCACCTTCTGGTGGAGCTCCACTGACCCAGCAGCCACCTTCAAACACAAATAACCAACGCTGATGTGCGATCTCGTCCTCCCACTAAAGTAATTGTAGATAATTGTTGGACCTAATTTGGACCAATTACTAAACTCTGACATAAAATCAGCCGCGTTGGCATTTAAAAAGTAGACATTGTTTAGATCTGAGTCCTGCTCATACCACGCCTGTAGAGACTATCTAAACACGAGCCTTGGATTACAGATTAAAGGTTTTTACCTTGATGGGTATCAACACTGCCTACTTTCATTGTCTTTTTTACCCCAAATAATTATCTAAATGATTATAGGATAAGTTCCCGTGATGCTGGGATATCATTTTTTGCTGAACGATTTGTTGAAGCAACAATGGCAGTAATCACAGTCTGAGGTCTTCTTGTTATGTCTTGGCACACCTGTGTTGGAGTATTTCCTCCCATTCGTCTCTTCAGATACTCAGAAGTGAACCAGACAAACATTTTAAGTATTTCCAGAGATGTTTTATTGGATTTAAGTCCAGGATTTGTCCAGAATACTTTGCTATTTTAACAGTTTGATGACTTTTCGAGTCATTCAGTTCCTAAAGCAGAAAACCATCCACAATGTGAAATGCTCCCTGAACAGAAACAAACAGTAATAAAGATACAAACTTAAAAACATACATCAATAAATGTATGTTTACATTTATTGATGTATGGACTGTGAACTAACAAAGAAACAAGAAATAAGGACATGAGATTCAACAAATATAACAAAAACTTGTAAAAAGTGTTCGATGCTAATTCACCATAACACAGACGGCTGCTATGCCATCGTCTTTGACATCTTTCCTCATTAAAAGTTATAAAATAAAATAAGTTTGGTTTGCATTCTTGTACTTTTCATCAGATGACCGCGCAGCACCCGATTTTTACAGATTTCTGTTTTCTGACAGCCTCTATCAGAGCACCTTAGTAGTTTTGACGTCCGTCATGGCGGAGCAGGAAGAGTCCTGAAGAGTGAGGTCATGTGCAAAGGGTTAATACCAGACACCTTATTCCTGGGAGGCTTAGTGGGGAAACAATTATGGGTCTTACTTACCGGAAGTAGCAATATTTCACTGGAATTTGTAGGATTTTTTGCTAATCTCTATTCATGATAGGAGTTGCATCTCTCTTTTCGGTTATTGTACAATATCTAGAAAAACTTGAAAAGTTTTCATCACCTACCAACAGATAAGCAAACAAAAAGAACTTGGCTAAAAATTCTAAACTTGAGGAGAGAACCCAAAATGCTTTTTGAGAGCTCATTTCACTGTGTCGACAAAAAGAACGGAAGAAAACCGCAACTCCGAAGCAACTGAAGTGAAGTAGCTACAAATGCTACTTCCCGACATAGATGTAGGTTGCGGTAAAACAATATTGTCACAGTTAAGCTGTGATAGCTGGTGTTCCCACATATTTTATGATCTAAAAGCTCTGACGAAATCCGGTTAGCAAGTTGCTAACATGTAAATAAATGGCGGTTCCGGTTTGCGGCAAAATAGCAGGAAAAGCACTGCTGAGCTCTAACACAATGTTCTTTCCATCAGGACATGGTGACAGTCGCGCCAATAAATCGCTGAAAGCCTCATGGGGGTTAGAAATAAGGTGGGTACATATATAATACATAAATAAGTAATAAAGTGAGATAATTGCAGCTGGAGTTCAGTAGTCTGACAATTGCAGGTAGAAGCTGTTTCTGAGCCTGGTGGTCTTGCTAAATAAGGCAGAAAGACTAAAATCCTTTAAACTCTAGCTTTAAAACCTGCTGATGCAAAAAAACACCTTAGTCCTACTGCTCTTGTTTTGCAAGAAAATCACTAATTCCATCCTGAATTACATTCTTCTGCAAAGAGCTGTGGCAGATTCAGCAACGCAGTGTTGAGGCACAAGACCGCTGCGGGCCCCAGGGCCTCCCTCAGTTCAGAGCGCCAACTCCAGACCAAACGCATCTCCACTTCCAGCAGATTGCTTCAGACGAGGCTGTCAGCGACGGATCTCCAGTCCTGCTGAGCCTCATTCTTTAGGGCGAGCCTCGTCTGTCCGCACAGCACCGGCGTCTCAGAAGGGGAGAAATGTGGACCTCATTTGGACCCAGGGAGCATCAGCAACAGCTTGGACTGACGGGAGGAATATGTGGGGGTGGGAACAAGGCCGGAAAAGACAACGCAATAAAAAAACCAAGTACAATACAGTACAATGTGCCAATTTCTGCTGTTATGAAGTAATCCAACACCAACAGGCGAGGCGAGCTGAAAGATGTTCCCCCGCTGTGTCGATTCCTGTCATCAGTTTTTAATGCTGCAGCTTTGGGTTTCCAGAAGCAGCATCAGAAACACTCACAGTGTGTTTTTCCTTCAAGTGATGTGGTGAAGAACTTATGATGATGATGAAAGCGCTTAAGAGGTGCATGTGTAATTTGCTGCTTCAGGAATTAAATCCATAATGTTTCGAAACAGAATAACGCAAACCATTCAGACAATACCACAGAAGAAGAAATAAGGAGGGGCTTCCAGTCTTAAAGTAAAACGGTTAAAATAATGACAGTTTTTAGAGGTGTTTCAGTCAGGTAAGGAACAATACAAATAACAATAATAGACATTTTGAGTAGTTATAACAAAAGAGAAATGCAACCAGGTTACATTTCCAAACATATTCGCAACATTTACATCTTTTCACAGTCATGTTGCAACTAAAAAGTTTAACCCATTAATATTACATAATGCAGGTTAATCTGATTAACTATTTTGACCTAAAGCATCGCTCCTGCAGAGGGTTACTTGGTTCACGGCAGTGTTGCGGTCAGCAAAGCAGAATCGCAAACGTGAGAGAAAAGATGAGAATGAGACTGGTGTGAGAAGCACCAAGTTTTGCTTTAAAACACAGAGATTGATATTTGGATGGAACCAAGGCAGAATATATCAGAATCATTGCAACAGTAAATTTTTCTTCCACAGAGTTTGAAATAAAATGACTTCTTTAAAACTTTTCTGAATATGAAATTCTGGAAAACTGAAAAACTGTAGAACGTTCTGAAACATTCTTTGACATTTTAATTGATTCAAAGAACAAGTTGCAACTCAAACTATTAGGGTTTTTATTTGTATTTGACTACATGCAATCCTGAGTCGTGCGTAGCAGAGAGGTGTGCAAATATGAACTAGTTGTCCAAACTATCCTTTCACAAATGATACTATAAACAAACATACCAAGGCATGGCTGCCCACTTAAAGGGACTTAAATCGTGGATTTAAATGTTTTAATTTGATGAAAATGAAAATCAAATCTGTAAAATTGATGTTCAACTTCAATTTGAAATTGAACATCAATTTCAAATCTGTGAAATTGATGTTCACAAATACTTTCCATCCAATTTAAGAGCTTGAGTTATTCTACAGAGGGAAATGTACAAAAATGTCAACATTTAGGTGTGAATGGTTCATATACAAGTGGATATCCACTGTAATATGTATTACCAGAGTAATACATACCATCAGTTGTCATAAAAACGCTATATATCAAACATAACTTAAAAGAAATTTGAATTTGCAATTTGAAGCCTTGAAATTAGAGCTCTGCCTCTTTAAGAAGCTCTCCTTTAATCAGGACAATGTTCCTCCACCATGCTATTTACAACAGTTCTTAGGAGCACTGGACTGAGAAGTAGTTTGCACACAGGCGCAAAATGTTTGCTAATTACTGCTGTCACTAGTCTGGAGGAGCTGAGAGGGAATTCTCTGAGGAAGAAACTCAGCTATGGACTCGAGTTTTACAAAATTCTTGCTCTTTAATACAAAAGGTTGCCATATGTTTCAGGTTACTTGAAAACTATTATGCATCCACATTATGCACTATAATGTGTTGGTTTATCACAAAATGAGTGTAGAGTGTAGATATTTTGTGATAAAATGAAAAAAGGTCAAGTAACCGTAGTTGGTAGATTGCCCATCCACCTATTGGAGGTTGTATTTCACCCCAGCGAACACGATATGAAATACGCTGAGTTTTTTTAGACATTGATATTATCACAACACCAAACTTTAGAATATTCACAGCGAAAGGAAAATAATACAAGATTTACAAACTTTTTTTTTCAAAAATAAAAATAAAATAGTCTCCACCTGAGTTGTGTAATTAATGTTACATGAGTAATGTTTTTATAAAAAATACCTACTTCAACTTTATTTACTCTAATCCATTTATTTAATTTCAGTATTCTCTTACTCTTGTTTGTGCTGCCCTCTACTGGCAAAATGTATGTCTCATCTATCTTTTTTTTAAAATTGGCAAAATAATATAACAAAAGCAAACAGAAAATAACAGTTTATAACTCAGCACAGGTTTTAGTTTTTTTATATAGCATTCTAAGATCCAGACAATTAAATATTGGTAACTTCTCTTAACATTTTTTGGTTTAAATAGAGATGCACCAGGGTGGGGTTGAGTGATGCACTGGCAGCTGAGGCAGTGAAGGTTGCAGTGAAGCAGTATCATCTTGAAACAGCAGAAACATTTCAGAAAGCAGAGAAAACAGCTGCAGAGTCTCAGTCTGAGTCAGAGGGTGTGCAGAATTAGTAACATGAGCCTCTCAAATGTACTGTCCTAAAAGCCAACATCACATGAGATTTTCCCTCACCAGAGAGCACTGTGCTGTAGAGCAGCAAAGTTTATTTTTAAAAGCATTTCATATTTCTGTAAATATTTCCCCTTTTCTTCTGTTTTACAATTCGACTGGATGGCAAGTTCCACACGAGGGCGCTATTGTCAACAAGCCTCCTATTCAGGGACAGTTAGCACTGAAGTCCTACAAATTTAGAAAGAAAAGTGCAAGAGCTGTCCCAGTGATCACTAGTCTAAATGTACTCCTTGCCACAGCGTCTTACAGATGTTTAATTTTAATCCAGGCACATCAGGAGATATTTTGGGTTTGCAGTGACCTAACACGGCCAAATTTATGAACATTTTCCCTCCTGTATTATAGCCAACATTATTGCACTTGGCATCTTGGCATCACAACTCCTCATTTTCTCAGCCAGCTGCTCTGACTTCCCCTCTCTGTTTGTTTTCTGGTCTCTAGGAAAAAGTACTATTTTTTTCCCTTGTGGTTTCTCTTTTTGAGCCCCAAGTCTGACAAAAGCAGGCAAGAAACTTTTTCTAAGATTCATGTCTGGGATTATTTCAGCTAAGATTAACCTAAATTTAGGTTCAAAGCATCTCAAAATGTCTTGTGTGGGGAAAAAACAGTGAGTTGGTTTGGGATGAGCTCAACGTTACGGATCGAAGGAAGACCTGCAGAGAATGAAACTGCGAGATCTGGTGTTGGTCTCGGTCCGCATTAAGAAAGGCAGCAATGCCAGAAGCGCAGCAGCCATAATTTCTCACTTGGGTTAGCATCTTGGCTACGTCAGAGTCCGTTACAGCAACTACAAAGAGCAGAGTTAAACCATCTGCTCCCAGATGATTTAACTTTGTTGAGTTAAAAATTGTACAACAGCTTAACAGCATCTAGAAAATTCTAGATCTTTATGTTAGAAAAACCTAAGCTTCCTATTTCAGATCATTTTAGGACTTTCTTTTATTTATTTTGTGACCAATATTTTCATTTTTACATCTTGCGTAGAAGAAAACCACTGTTAGACGTTCACCAACCTGAGTCCAAAAGGATCAATTAAATTGTAAAGTTTAGTCTCATAAATTAGTTTTTCTCACATAACTGCAATACATTTTGAAAATGGTCTTCAGCAAGTCTTCTCTTAGCAGAAACTACATCCAAAATGTCCGCCACACCTCAAAGAACTACAAAAAAGCCAAGTTGAGGCACTACCTACCCAGTCATATCCAGTCTATCCACCAGGTGTCACCAAACACAAATAAATTAAATATATTCACATGCGCAGCAGTTCAGTTCAGTTTCAGCGGAGCACAAAATGAAAAGTCAAATTTTAAATCAGACACTATGAAGGCCCAAAATCTGGGTATAGTGATGGACTCAGACCTGAACTTTCAAAGACACATAAAGACAGTTACAAAGCCGGCCTTCTATCGCCTGGAGAACATCTCCAATAAAACTTGACTGATCTATCAAAAATATATTTTTTTGTTTAAAAAAGAAAGAATTGGACAACCATGTATAGTTCATCCACAACTCACATAAAATAAAATAAACATAAAATTATGTACGGAAAAGTTGAACTTGTATGAACGTCTTGACCAGGGGCGGAGCTTCAGGGAGTCCTGAGGGAGCAACAGGCCCCTCACCTATTGAATTTGGTGGATGTGGACCTTTATCTACATACATACTTTATGTTGTACGTACTGTGCAGGTCACATAGTAGGCTGCCCCAATCATTGTTGACTCATGGTTGCTAAAAACTTTACAAGACAGACTAATGTCAGTGACAGTGGGTGTAAAATATTGAATAAAATGTTGTGCTACATGAACGGCTTTATTTTCACTCATACATTTAACTTTATGACACATTAAATTACAAGTGGATCGTCCATATTGTCTCCAAGTGTATTCTGGGTAAAGCTTGTCACCAACGTCATCATCAGTCACTTGGCAACAGATGGCAAACTGGCTGGAGCTTTTCTACAGACTATGTTAACATGAGTGGAGCTCCACGGAGCGGCAAAGTGAAAAGGATGAACCTACTGCCTGCTAAACTCGATGATCACTTGTTTTTCATGTTTTTACAACGCGCTTTGAGACTGCATTCCCACATGAAGTCATTTTATGTCCATTTGTACCAGTGAAATATCTCTGAATTATAAATCACGGCAGTTTCAATAATTTCTACCATTATGCTGGAAGCTGTTAGTCTGTAAAAGTGAAGAACCAGAAGTTCACAGATCAACAGAGAAAGAGTTGTGCGTGTGTGTAAATATGTCATAACCTGGAAGAGAGTTTGAGCTTGAAGATGAGCTGTGGCAAGAAATCGGTCAACAAAACGTTGCAGAGCACACCAGGGTAACACAAAAGTCATAAAAAGTATTATTAATGAGCCCCGTTATGCTAAAAAGAAGGACGTAGGAACATTATGAAGCATTCAAAGTGTTGCTTTGGCCTTTGGTCTCCAGATCCCCGTCTGATCAAGCGTCTCTGGTATGTGGTGGAAAAACAGGTCAGAGCCATGAAGGCCCCATCGCAGAACTTACAGGATTTGCTGTTAAAACCTTAGTCTGATGGAGGTCTGCTGGAGTCCAGGGCTCGATGCCTCACAGGTGTTTTGGCTGCAGATCGGGGACCTACATGCTAACTGACAGCTGGTTTTAATATTTTGGGTGATTACTGTAAACATGTGAGATGTTGGTTTATCCTCATTGGGTTTCAATCGGATTTAGAAGAAAACTAAATTGAGACGAGATGAAATGTAGCAAAATCCACAAAAACGTCTGGGTCCGTGGACGCCAAGCCAAAGGCCCTGTTTACACGACAACCCTTTCTGGTGAAAATGGAAGAGTTTTGTTCTGTACATTTACATGAAACCACTGAATGTTTTCTCTGACAACGGCGCAGATTGAAAACGGGTTCCAGAGTCCAATGGTTCTAAAACATATCTGTGAAAATGAGCAATTATAGGGCCTTTTGTCACTTTAAATCCAAATAAGCTGTTGCTGGCCTCTCCCCTCCCAGCTTGACGTTTACACATGAAAATGTGAGAAAAGAGTTGCAATTATACAACGGTACATCTTTGAAAAGCAGAAGTAGGGCTTCCTGCACAACCAACAAGAATGCAGCAACGATGGATGGTAACTCAATGACTAAACACGTTTCTTTCACAGGGCATTCAGCGAAAAAACCAGCTGACCAAATGTGCAGCAGCTCAGTTTAGGTTGCTAGGTGACAAGCGGAATGCCGCCGGAGTTGCTAGGCAACGGACACATTTAGAAGGTTTTTGAAATGGTTCATTTTCCACGTACCAAAAAAACTAAACAAAAGCTTATTGCCAATAAAAAGGCCGGCCTCGTTTTTTTAGTGCCTTTTTTCCTGTTTTTAGAAGCAGTAATACAAAAACATGTAAAATATGAATTTTACACACGACTAACAAAACCTCCACCAGAACAAGGCTCAGTTTTGGGTCTGCCGAGACCGGCTGGGGGTGGAGAGGACAGGAAGGAGACTGAGGCAAAAACAGATGCTGTTGGCAACAAATACTTGCCAAGAGAAAGAAGAAATACAAAGCAGCAATAATGGTATGCATTAACACCAAGAATAAAAGGGAGACGTGATGAAAAGGCTCTCGGTGCATCCGGCCCTGCAGCAGCTACGCCTATAGCAGCTTTTCTAAAGGCATGACTCACACCAGCCGCCCCTAACCTCAAGCTTTATCACGGAGGAAAGACTTAAACCTCAGCTTTAAAGTAAATCGTGTCAACCTCCCTGACTGACTCCCAAATGAAAAACAAAAACATTTTTTTTAGAATAATACTTTTGTTTTTGCTGATTTTACCTTTTATTGTTCCTTTTTGCAGAAGAAAGCAAGTGAGGTCCAGTTCTTCTGTGTTTTATTGGTTTCCCTTTTAACCTGGCAAACCCAAGTGAACTGGCTGCTAACGCTGACTCTGGTTTTGTTAGAGCAGGGGTGTCCAAAGTGTGGCGCAGAGGCCATTTGTGGCCGCTGAGTGCCATTCAAGAACAACAAACATTTGTCTCACCTAATCCACATGTGGACTTGGCTTTTTATTGTTAATGGAGGCAAAATATTCCTGGCAGTAACTAGGCTTTCTAATTTATTCTTTATTTAATAGTGAATAAAATCAGAAGAAATTCTGGTTTAATGAATGAATCGAGAAAGTTTTGTCAAAGAAATCCTGATCTACTAAAAGCTACTTCGTTTTTAAATCTTTTTCAATCAATGCCTGTCTTTTTATGAAGCAAACATGCAAAGCTATTTTTAAGTTTCTCATGTACAATAATTTAACATCTTCTCCCTTTAAAAACAACTTTATTTAATTAAAATATTGCATGCTTTGCTGAATGTTGAACAATGTAACTGAGTGAATTTAGTTTGAAAATTATTAAATATTTTAGGCCTATTGGAGCCACTCCAACAAAACAATTATGAGAATAAAGTTAGAATATTTCAAGAATATACGCGTGCAAGAATAGCCAAATAATGCAATTTTATTCTGGTAATATTATGACTTTATTCTTATATGACTTTATTCTCGTAATTTTTATTATCTTCTCACATGACTTGTGCTTATTTTATTGGACACAATAAAATTTAAAAATTGTGTCAGTAATTAATTGTGCTGCTTACTGGTTCAAAGAAGAACTGAATTAAACTCCCAGAGGCAGAACGAGTCTCAGAAACGCACAGAAAATAGCATCTGAAATCTGCAGAATTACGTTAATACGTCTCATTTTATGCTGTGTGACAGTCGAGCTTTATTCAGTAGAGCGTCTTACATAAACTAGATCAAATTCCTCCATCTTGCATCCGTGATTATTTTCCCTGTGAATGAACAATCAGGCTTCAAGTAGATCCAGAAAATAGAAGAATAAAACAATGACTTCTCTGCCAGAGCTCGACATATTTGCCATTCGTCAGTACCAAACGGTTCTGTTTCTCTCCAGAACGCATTAAAAAGACATCAGAGCCGCGTCGCTGCATCGAGTGATAACAAGCGCCTTCATCACAATGAACTCACTGCAGTTGATTTCAACTCCGACTCCATGCACACCATAATGCTGCAGTCGGTGCTGCCACCCAAATCAGCTGCTGAAAATATTAAGCTCTGCATGAAGAAGCAAACTAATGCGTTAGTTTCTCAAAGAGTCACGATAAAAATAAAATCGTGTTAGTGTCTGATTTGCTCCTGGCTCACGTTTTTTAAACAATATTAAAGGTTAAAATTATTACAGAAGTCTGTTTTAAATCTTTGAGGTGCATCACATTATGTTAACATATTATTGTAGAGCTTGATTTTTGCCAGCAATACAATTAAAAATAGCTATTTACACCAGAATCTTCTCAATGATTATGTGTGAGCTATAACATAATATTTATAAAATGCAGCACTTCGTTTCAAGTCTAGTAGATTTTGCATTTATGTATTTTTTACTGTTAAAGTCCCTGCTAATTGTTCAAGACGTATCCTCAGATTCAGCAGTTGCAAAACGACAACTAAAATAACAGAAAGAAGAAAATGTAACTAGCAGGGATTTTAAAACTCAGTCATACTTTCCTCTATGAGGTCATTAAGGGTCTCTGTGGAGCCAAATATGCCTTTAGCTTTAGCAGAAGACAGAGAAATAACTGCACAACTTTCACACTTTGATTTCTAAGGAAGTAGAAGATGAACTTCTGATACATTTTTTAAATCCGTTAAGAAAAATATTGAAATATTTCAGAATTACTGTAAATAAGATATTTTTTTTAATGATAATTTATTTTAGGAGCCCAAAAAGTAGGCTCAACTCTATGAAACTACATTTCAGTAAAAACTGCAAAACATCAGGTCAGAGTTACGCAACAAAGAAAGAATCTTAACAGCTCAGAGAAGCATTGTGGGAAATGTAGGACTCAGTTGATCGCAGTTTACTGTAAAAGTCAAGGTTTCTTTCAATATGCACTTTGGAAAAACAACATCCTCTAAACCTGCTGCAGGATTAGAGACTAGCAGACAGCATAAATAATCCAGTTTCAGTCTTCATGAGCGATGATTGTTTTGTTGATGTTCCCTCTCTTCACGCCTGCAGGAGCTGTCCCACAAAGGCGGGGTTCCTGTCCCGAATCAAGGCTGATGCGATGTCAGCGACCCGTGAAGCCGACCTGCCCCACTGCTCTGAGTCCTGCAGAGACATGAGGAAAGACCAGGGCAGAAAGGTCAAGACTCAAAGGCAGTAATCTGCTACTCCAATCCAGGACGGACAGATTAAAGCTTTCCTTTTTAGCAGCTGCGTTCCCAAGCGGTGGTTTATCAAGTGTATCGAAAAAGATGTACTCTGTAAAACTGTAATGGACACACTTTTTTTTTTTACATATATTGATAAACAACCAGATGTTGCTACTGGCAGAAACAACAAAGAAGACAACAGAAAGCAGTAGTAAGAGTATGAATGATGGTTTGTTTTTGTGCTTTGTTTTTTATTAAGACAATGTACAGCTGGCTCCATCAGAGCTCTCAGCATCACGCTTTTCATTAAAGGTTGTGTCATTTCAACGTGTTGAATCCATCGCTCTTTAGTAAAACCACCAACTACAATTTCCCCAAATGCCGCAAACGTATCCGTTCTCAGATTTAAGGGGTTTTTTCGCGCCAACGCCTGAATAAGACGCCGATGTCTCCTCTGATAGCTAATAGATGATGAGCGCTAGCACCATGACTAAAATATGAACATAATGTAACTGTTTATGATTGTCACTGCTGTGATTTTTAATGACTTGTCGCGTGAACAAATTTATTCAGGTTTTCATTTAATGTCATATTCAATGGAAACACTGCAGTTGTAAAATTGTGTTTTTTCCAACATCAGAAG
This sequence comes from Poeciliopsis prolifica, assembly GCF_027474105.1. Classification (NCBI taxonomy): domain Eukaryota; kingdom Metazoa; phylum Chordata; class Actinopteri; order Cyprinodontiformes; family Poeciliidae; genus Poeciliopsis; species Poeciliopsis prolifica. The sequence goes on along the minus strand of NW_026562400.1, from coordinate 2,901,370 downwards.
CAAAGATTTGCACACATTTTGTAAAAGATATAAAATTACTGGCAGTTCCCACCAAGTCTGGCCTCTGAGCTTTTAAAGCAACAGGAAACAACAGACTTGTTATGTAGGAGGCTATACAGAGCCCAAAAGTTTTCAGAGGAACACAAATTTCTGGGTTTTTTTTGTCTTAAAAATGTCTGTACTTGATATGTTAGTTTTTTTTTTTTTTTTTTTTTTATCAAGTCTGGGCTGAATCCAGAACAACAGGAAGCCTTCAAGTTTCTTAAGAGTTTTCAGTTCAGGATCTCAGTTTGTTAGGTAAAATTTTCCACCTACTTTTTGAGATATGACTTCTGCTTCTCAATAAAGTTAGGATCCGATGTCCAAAAGTTCAAAATTTGCAAAATATTCAGAAAAATCACAATAAACTAAAATTCCATTTGTCTTCAGCAACGCCACCAGTAGATGAGATGTTTTATATTTATGTCCTGAGGTCCTGAAATTAGCAGTTAGTTTTTGAAATCTATGTTTCTCCTGCCTGCAGAGGTAAACTTCTTTAATTTACACAAGGAAGTAATTTTGCAAACGAGAGAGGAAAAAAATGCCACATAATTAAAAGAAATTTGACTTTCCTTTTAAGCCTGAACTCCTCTGGGGCTTCTGAACCGGTATGACCCACTTTGAAATTTATAGTGCATGATATTAGACAGATCTGCTGCAAAACCACACATTAAGACAAACAAGACCTCACATTTGATGTTCTTAGAAGGGCTCCAGTGTTGTGGTTGTTTTGCTTTTGTGATTCCTCTCTTCTGTTACGTTTTTTTTCTCTTCACTGCAGACCGGCTGCAATGATGCACTTTTAATAGTTTTCACTCTCCTGACTTCATTCCTCCGTCTGCAGCGACTCTGCTTTGATTTAGTGTTTAGATGAGGCCCAGGGGAGACGTCTGTTTTCCTTTTTTATAAGAAACCGCAGAAAAGAGTTTGACTTTGACTCAGACGTTCTGCACCGAGACATGCTACAAACTCCGACTGAATTATTCACAAATATCCTCTGGACTTTTAAGAAGCTTTTGATGCAGAAAACAATAAAATATTTACTGAATTTTGTAGAGATGAAAAATTGGGAGGTTGACTGGAAAACACAGAATCGGGTGAACGAGGATTTTTTGTTTTTACTTTGCATTACATAGGAAACACTTTTATCTATTAAACAGTACAAAATTAGATTTTACAGTGACAGGCCCACAGCATCACAGACCCTCCACCATACCCAACAGTGGCGCTTTTCTTTACTTCACACTCCATTTAGAGTATTTGTTGCCAAAAAGTTCAATTTAATCTAATCTGAGCTAAAAGTCCAATGAAATTTACAATTTTGATTACATTTTAGTCAGGTTGATATTTTCACACATCGTATTTTCTGATTTAATAATTTTTTTTGATAGCCTGAGCTAATTTGAAATGCACAACCAAATGGGCTGTTAACAAGATGAAACCATTTAAAAGACATTAAAACAACATCGAAAGTCAAAATGTCAAACATAACAATCCTAAATGTGTAAATCTGATAAACTAACACAAACTAAATCATTCTAACTAAATGATTTAGAATGAGAAAATATATATAGACATGTAGAAATTGTAAAAGTTTGACCGGCATTTGAAAAGTCTAAATAAAATCGTCTAAGTTTCATTTGCATGAAGGAAACGTTTGAGTCCAGGAATTGGATTTAAATGGGACTATGAGGAGTATTCGTGTCAGCAACAATAATCTCAAAGCAAACATTTAAATTTTATAGGCTCTTAAATATTTGGAAGAAGAAAAATCCTGCAAGAAACGTCAGTTTGTATGACTGAGGTGGAAGGAATCTGATTGTTTTAAGGTGTTTCCAGATATTAGTGGTTTTCCTCAGAATGTTCCGGAAACAATCTGACTGCAAAAATAACCAACTTTGTGGACAGATTTAAAATGTTTAAAACTTTTATCTTACACATTTTAAAGCATCATATGGAGAATATGTTAAGTCCATCATGCTAAAAGAAAAGAGCCTCAGTTTAAAAGCTGCAGAAAATTTGGAAAAATAACAGAAATAAAAATACTAGTTGCGATATTTCAGTTACATTTAATTGAAAAAATGATTTAGTTAATTATCTACCTGGGTGATACTTTTCTGCTCTGAATAAGTGCATGCAAATATAAAACATACATTTATTTATATAGGACTTAGCAATTAATCTGAGCACATCAAGCACAACCTCAAAATAATAGAGAGAAATTTCTATCCAGATCTAGAAATAACATTTTCTTTAGTCTTTTATTGACTTCATTACTGACTTTCACATCAGCAAAGCAAAAAGAAAGCTCAACTTCAGATCACCAACTTCTACTTCATTCATTAAACACAGAAGATGACAAAAAGATAAGTATGTCTTTCACTTTCTCTGAATTTATTTATATTACAGAGAATATCTTTGAAGAAGCAGAGGAAATGAACAGGAAAATGTCTTTTTTTGGCCTGTGGTTTAATCACTGCTACAGGGAGGAAGATGTAAATCTGATTGGATCTTTTCATCGTTTGTCAGATGAAAGCATTTTTTCAGACGTTATCTAAAAGCAGACATCTTCTGAACGCGTTTAAAATTTCCAGATCATCAGACGGCTGCCACCCAGGCGCATCGATGACGACCACGGGAAAACACAAGGATTGTTCTGTTCTCGTCCTGCATATTGAACACAGCGACAGCAATTAAGCCACAGCTAATGTCTACATTGTAGAGCCCTGAAGTTTGCACAAATTTCTCAAAAAAAAGCAAATCACAAAGGCTGATCATAGGATCAAAGTTGAAGGCCTGTCCGGACTCCAGCACTGAATCATTCCCAGCTTCAGAAATGTGGCTTTTGAAATATGAATCTTTCTTCATAAACCTCATATTAAATCAACTAGTTGCTTGCACAGTGGAACAAAAATAAGACTTCAGTTTTTCATCGACTCGTGGCAAAGCTTAAAGTAGTCGCAGGTGCCGCTCTGGCTTAAAATGTGGTTGAATAAAACGAAAAAACCCAAATGGATAGAGTTACTTTACAGTGAAAGACTTTGGAGCACTCAAAGATGTTTGCGTGTTCATCTGCTCTTTGATTTAAATCTATGTAACGTTAAAGCAATTACCTAGAGTGAAGCAATGACATTTGGGGGAGTTTGGGACCACAATCACTAAAATCAACAAATACCTCCTGTGAAACGCTTCCAACTGTCTATTTTAGTAGTAAACACTAAATATACCTTAATCTGCAATAATATGCACAACAGAAAGTGTCTTACCATGACTGCTAACACGAGCATTACTTCAACAACGAGAAAAATGAATGGCGCTCTCTGATTGGCTGCTTTGTTGATGCCAGCCAATAGTGTGTCAAGCTGTCATATTAGTACGTTTTTCAGGTTCCCAATCTACATTTTGTTATCATTTTAGATGTATTTGACAAAAAAATCCACAAACAGGCAAAATTTCCGCAAAATGTTTGGAGCTAAATTCCACAGACGAATCCGCGAATAAGCAGGGATTCATGCTAAAACATTTTGGAGGCAAACAGAAGCACTGTACCTCTGTTGGCTTTCTGGTTGCATCTGAAAGCAGAAAAATGAGAGCAAATCAGAACTGCTTTATGTGTGAGTGGAGTGTTTTGAGTGAGAGCAGCACATCTAAATGAGAAGTCTGGCTTTTAGACCAAAAATGTTGGCTTTTTGTAGTTGAAGGAATCAGTGCCACACTATGGACTAGAACTGGTTTGAGTTATTCCCAAAAATCTGTGGACAGAGATGAGAGGGAAGCAGAGAATATTTTAGCTCAAGTATTGATTGTTTAGAGCAAAAAAGTTTAGTTTTCTGAGTTTCTGTCTCTGAGTTAACATCCATGATTGAGTTTACGTGTGTCAGACACCAAACATTCGAAACGAGAACCAACATACAAACAACTTTAAACATATTATGAGCCTGGAGGATTTGCGTGTCTTCAACCTCATGTCCTAGAAGCGTGGTTAAGAAGGTCAAGACTGAATCTCTGCGTCTGCTGCAGCATTGTGACAAAAGAGTCCCGTTGTGGGACATCTGGTTTCATGAAGTAAAACCTCAAGGAAGCTTTTAGATAAGACCCACAAGCAAATTAATCAGATTGATAGCTCTATTTTACATAATTGGCTGGATTTTGTTTCTAACAATGTGGATTTAATTTTCACACGTTCCAAAAAACTGCTCTTCAGGAGAGTGTTTTCTCTTTATTTTGTTAGAGCCTGTTTTTACAAGTTTCACTTTACCATTATTGGACATAAGGGATCCCTACTTTCCACTTCATAATGATTAACAGCCACAAATCCACACTTCGAGCATTACTCTGCCAGACAGATCATAATTTATATGCAATAGTGGAAGAACTATCATTAGCAGTGAGGGTCACATTAAATGGGAGAAAGTGACACACTTTTTTCCCAAAATTTATTGCCGAGCAGCTGTTACTTCCATTGCTGATTTGGCCAATCTCTTGGTGGCCTGGTGGAGTTTATGTATTTTCTTTTGCTGCAGAAAAGTCCAATCCCATAAATTAACAGATAGCATTGATAGAACATCTAAACAGTGCTGTATATAATCTGATCAAGCAGCAACTAAAAGCAAAATAAAAAATAAAAAAATGACTCCCATGTGTTGGAATGCGCAAACACACACAAAGACCGTCTCTGCGGTCACAAATGTATGGAAAGGAATTTCAATTATTAGCCTGTAGTTTTGCTAACTGCTGAAAGGGGGAAAAGTCTGACGAGACGTGACGCGACAGCCCTTTGAAACAAAAAGCAGAGGGAGAACGCAGGAGGAGCCCAACGGGGAGACCACACAATAAGCAAAGAAAGTCTCTCACTCCGAAATGCCGCCGTTGCAATCAACCTTACCATCTCAGTCGAGGCTGCAGCAGATCTTCTGCCCCACAAGAAGGGCTAACTTTGAAGCTGAAAAGTCCTAAATTTAGAACCTTTAATTGTGACAATTTGCACGTCAACTCTTTAATAGAAAAACCTGGCATGACGCCTGATCCGGGCATGCTGGAAAAGGCTGCTAGTCACACCAGCTACCATAAGTGACGCAGCCAAGAGCACTAGGAGTTTTTACTGCCTCATTTCATCATCCTAATATTTTACTGTCAAAGAACTAATAGTTTTTTCATCCACTTGAGGGCAGTATCTTTGCCAGGACTGAAGCCAGATGGCGTTCTCCACTCAGGGAGTCCTAAAAGAAAGAGCAACCACCTGCCTTGGACCTTTCTGAACATTACTCTTGCATCTGTCCTTTCACACACGCAGTCGTTTCTCTGAAAAATTCTCCCCACATGACCTGAGTGCTCCTGAAGCCCAGCGGTACAATACTGGTAAAAACACCCGTTGCATTAGTCTGCGCAAAGATAGTGTTTCAGGGATTGTGACAGCTCATCCCTGAGTGGGTTTTTGTGGTCGCTGGGCTCTCTTCCTCTTCTCTGTGTTTACTGAAGACAGGCAGTAGCTAGGGGGCTGAACTGAGAACAGAGACCCCAGGTTCAATTACTGGTCAGTGAGAGCCCTGACTTTTACACGGCTGGAGAGGCTCAGATGACATTTCGTAAACACTGATATGTTTGGTTTGGAGGTACTGCAGTCAGGTAGGATCATTTTAATCATGTATGTAATTTGACGAGCAGAGGGTTGATTTATTTAGACCTTGATAAACAAACAGAAAAGTAGCTAATGAACACCTAAGGTTATTAGGTAATTATTGTTCATTAGGGAGTGACAATACACCCAGCTTAGCAAGCAAGGCTATTGACATGATTAGAGGTAGATTTTGCCAATGCTTCAAGCAAACCAAGAAAAAAATTTGTGTTTATTCGTCTACAAAGATGGTTTTGTTTGTGGAAGTGTGAGCGCACAATCACATTCTGATGCTGACCAAGAAGCGAACTTTGGTTCGCCTGAAAACCTCAATTTGATTGAAGTGAACTCTGGTGCAGTTCGAATACATATGTGAATGTCAAGCAGAGCAGAGGCTACACTAAAAGTAGACTATAGCGCAGGGCATTCTGGGTAAATACAACCGAAACAAAACATGCAAGCAGGAGAAATGGCTGGTGGTCTTTTGCTAAAGACAAAAGAGAAATACGACAACTGCTAAGATCTGATGCTACTCCATTTTTGTTTACATTGCGTGAAGAAGGAGGTGGAGCTCAGTGTTTTCTTCATGTTGATTCCTTCAGTGGTTCTTGGTGCAGCGCCTCCACAAGCAAGGAGGGGGAACAGGTCTTTATTAATGAGTTTGGATTGTTTGACAGTGCAGAGTGAAAGCGAATAAAGCTGATTCTGATTTATTTATGCACATTAATATAGCTAATATAGCTTATTAATACTACACACTTAGTGTGCATAATGTGTGAAGATGGCAGAGTAGGTCTGCAACATAGTTTTACAAAATAAAGACGTCACAAGTCTTGTTTATGAGCTTTTTCATGTCTTCACTTGTAAATTGAAGTTGAAAGCATTTGGCTAGTTTCTCCTCTACTATCAGAGCACTGAGCTTTAAACACAGGAGTCGGACCGAGCCAAGCTGAGAGACAGACAGCTGAAGCTGACATGAGATGACAGAAACATAACCATGAAGCGTCTCAGCAGAATGTTGAATTTTGCCAAAGTATTTAGATCCGCTGCCTCAGAGTCTGCTATGCTTCATCTGAAAATTACTGTAATGAAGGAGAATGCAGACGACTGTCGTGCAGCATCCTCAGATTTTCCAAAGGTCCAAAGAGCCCAGCAGATTCAGCTTCTGCTTTTTTTTTTTACCTGCTTTCTAAATCCTTCGTAGAACAAATGCTGTCACACAGCCCCTTCATGGTACAGTGATTTAGCTTTTTCAGTGCGGGTTTCCAAAATATCCTGTCTGGATCGGACAAACAAAAGTTGTGTCTAACAGATCCTCTCTTTCTGTTTACCCAGGACACTGAGCAGGTCTGTATTTCTACTGGATCCCCTCAGTGAGAAGTTTTTTAAACAAGCTCCGATGAGAGACGACTCTGTTTGAATTCACATCACTGAAAGACGAACCTCAAAACAGAGAGCCGAACAATGGGACCTTAGATTCAGAGGTATGAAAGCATGAAGGCATGGGTTGGGTACACAACCACACACAGTCTCAGCGGATGCCTCGTTTACTTATCACGCTGTATTCCTTACCCAGGAAAGCCAGGAGCGCTCCACCTCGCGGGGCATCAGAGGTCAGCTGCAGGTGCAGGAGTTTTGTTTTGTTTTTTACAAAAAACGACATTTGTTAGAGCCTGATTTTTCAGCGGCACACATTCTGGATTAGTGTCCTCAGTTCCACCCCCGAAGCAAGCAGGAGATTGTCATCGCTGTGAGCTGAACACACAAACAGAGGTGCAACACTGTGTTTTTGTACTGTTGTCAAAATACCAGCATCCCACAGACTAAACAGCAGACGGGGAACAGATAGCATTTTTTCCCCAGACAATGTGCGCAATCTCAAAAATCCAAGGCTAAGACATTTAAAAAGTCAAATGAAGGGTTAATGCATATTTTTAACATAAAATGTAGAAATAATTTAGTAATTGATTAATTGTCAAACTAAAAATTGGCTACTTGCTGAAAGAACATAATCAGAGCAGTAATTAAGACAAAACTGTACAAAAAATATACACGTATTTGTATTTGATTAAAAAAAATCCTTTATGTCAAATTCAGTGGAGTAATTTTAGATTCACTTGGATCAAATTCAGTACAAAACAAATCTCCTATAAACTTTTTGCAATACAATTATTAAATGAACAAGCAGCAGTATGAAGACCAAATGACGCAGCAGACAAGTCGCGCATTAAATTATGAAGAGCTTTAAATCATGATTTCCCTCGTTCTTATAACCAACTCCAAAAAAATAAAGAAAAACAAAACAAATAGGGCATTGTAGTCATGTCCTATAAAAATCTAAATTGTGCAAGATCCTATTTGTATTTTGAGTCTAAAATGTTTTTTTCTTCAAATATCTGATTTTATTTGTTTTAAGAAAATTTTCCATGTTCAGTTTATAACTGAACGGATAAAAAAAAGAAAAGACTTTTAGCCTTCATGGCCAAAATCCATGGCCTACAAGCAGAAAATATCCTGGACAAACAATTCATGCAGCAAAACAGGGTGGTGGAGGAATCATGCTGTGGGCATGGAAGATGGATGGAGCTAAAAACAGCTTGTTAATGTTCATTTAGCTCTTTGGTTGTTTACTAATTAGGCAAACTGAATTATCTGTAGGTATAAAAGGAGTCTGAATACATATGCAGGCTACAGTTTTTTTATTCTGAAACATTTGAAAACATGTGTATCCTTCTCTGTTACAAAAACCTGCAGTATTCCAACCCTTGAGGACTTTGGACAACGGTGCTCTACAGCATCTCCTCTATTAAGTCAAACTGTGCTTTAATTTGTGACCTCTAAACATTTCTTAGTTTTTAAGATGATTTTGAGTTGTACAAAAACTGCAGCAGCAGAGCTAAAAGGTAAAAGCAAAGGGGTTCACTAACCTAAATGAAACTTGAAGCCGATGATCTGTGGGTGGCCAAAAACATTCAGAGACCAAGTGGCATAACTGATTTACATGCATGCTCACACACAGCCTCCGTGATTGACTGTTTACAAATTGATTGTTAAGAGCGGCGAGCATTAATCTTCCTCGAGCTCACACCATCTGTTTGACATACAAATCCCCGCTTGGGGAGGCATCTCCTGGTCGTCTGAGTGAAGTCTCCTCAGCCCAAACAGGGAGCGCCTTCTGGTCTTTCTAATCTAAGAAATCAAAGCTGAATAAACACCGCTCTGGTATGTCTAATTCCTCGAAGCCAACTCCACTGGTCAAGTTTCACACATACCACCCCGCATCTGGAGCCTCCTCAGCAGGAAAGATAAACGTTGATACCAAGCACATGTCACAGTGCTGAAGGTTTCTCCACGATTCTGACCGCAGCGTTCTACAAATGCATGGAGGTGAACGATGCTTGTGTTTCAGACTGTGTGGAGAAGCAAGGATCCCACAGGAGCTGCGTCCATTACTAATATGAGCAAAAATGCAATTTAGCAATTCTGTGGTTAATGAATAAGTAATTGAAAATGATGCTGCCTCCTACCACTTCCTGTCGTATTCTTTGTCTTTTCTGCCAGTAGTAACATCCGGTTGTTGGATGATACAGATTTAATATTTTGTGGAAATATTATGAGTATAATAAAAACAATGATAAAAAACTATGACTTATTTTTTCAGCCAGAGTCCGGTTGTGACAGCATGGCACAGCAAACAAATCCTCCTCTGGAGTAAGACTGTAACCATTCCTCCAATGATTCAAGTTCCCCAATTGTCAAAACTCCTCGAAGCAAATTACCCTCCTTGAAACTTCGTTAAATGATGTTTTATTGTTTAGCACACTGTGTTCCAGCTGGGTGATTATTTGTGTTGCTCTCACAAGTAATCTATGAGTTATTCGATTACTCAGGTAATCGACAGAATAAATGATACAATATTTGATTACTAAAATAATTGTTTAAACAGCCCTACTCTGGAAAATCATTCACATTTCAAATCAGATTCTTTAGAATATCAGTTACTTAAATAATTTGGATTTATGTAATTAAATTGCACATCGAGGCTTCATTTAATCATATTTTTATTGATATCTATTGATGAAAACAATGGTAAAAATAACATTTTAGTCTGATTTTTTAACATTAATAAATGCCCAGAAATGCAGTAATTCAGTCTGCGATGTGCGGCTCATTCAGTGGAATAGCTTGAGAAAATGAGGGAGTGTGTTAAAACCACAGTCTTCCTCAGTGAGAGTGCAACTCCAGGAGTGTCACAGCAGCATCTTCAGCAGGTTGTGTATGGTTTCACTTGTCTCCTTTCAGGCCTGGATCCAAACAGGTAGAGGAGAATAGGCCTTTCTCTCCCTCTCCTTTACCTTTCTCTCCCTTTCTTCCTAATCTCTTCTCAGGTTCAGAAATCCCGGTCCGGGCTCTTTGAGAAGGAGGAAATATGGGGTTGGGAAAACATCAGGGCTCTCTCACTGCAGGGATTACAACACCCATATATCACGGTGACAACTCCCTTTTCAGCAGCAGACAAGTCACCAAGACCCTGTGGAGGAACAGATCCTATGACACTTACTTCCTGTCACAGACGCAGACACTGATAGTTTTTACCGTCAGCGTTTTCACAACATCACCTCAGCGTACGAGGATCCGGTGTCTTGAGTGTTTCCCTGCCAACGTCTATAGACTTTCACGCATCTGAAGTTTGGCTTGTGGGCATTTTCAGAGACGCAACAACAAATGGAGAAAAGCTCAAGAGAAGGGCTTTGATCACAAGTAGTTAAAGAGAGAATGCTGTTAGATCCGCATGACGTAATAATTTCTTTCTCCTCTTACAGGCTAACATTGGCAGCTTGCTGCTGGACACAGTGCGTCTGCAAACCCATCCAGCAAAAGCAAACAAAAATGGCAGAGAAAAAGGGAAAATAATTTTCCCAACTCAAGAGAAATGGATTTTACAGAAGTAGCTCAACTGTACAAATAAAACAATACATATTCAAAACATAGAATTATAACTAAAAGAAACTGACTTCAAGACAAAAGGGCAGTGAAAGACGACAGAGGTGAGGAAGTGAGTGAGAGTTGTTTATGTGACTACTATTAATTGCATTTCGCATATTGAGAGTAAATACTATTGTTGTTAAAACGAGAAACCCAGCTAAGCCAGCTCCAAACGTCATCTCTACTACTGTAACTCTGCCATGTAATTATAAATAAAATACTCAAGCAGACCTGAGCGCTCCGTTTCAGATCCATAACAAATTCTTCTCTGTGTACACGGAGACCAAGGCTTCACGTTACCCTTGTCAAGTTGTCTTCCTGGCATAGATCTTTATTTACTTGATGGCAGAAAATGTCCACAAAATTATTATGGAGGAGGTAGGAATGACGACAATCAGAGACCAATCTGGCTCTGCAAATCTCCCGCTCCACTGATCGATTTCGTCCCACCTTTTTTTTTTTTATCAGACAAACCCAATTGGCAAAGCCTGTTGCACCAAACACCAAGTCAACCTTTGTCAAATCGCGTTTGATATGAAAGCAGCACAATAGGCTTTAAAGAAGCACATTTACAGATACAACTGTGCATCAAAAAATTAACTTTCACTGTGCAGATGTCTGGACAGCAGCATCGTTAAGTATTTACAGCTTGCTTTGAAAGCCAAAAGAAAATATGTGTTGACACTTCCAGCAGAAAAACCAGATCGGCCTTTGCCAAGAACAGAAAATGTAATCCAGATTTTGTTGTCAAGTGGAACTCACAACGTATTAGTTCTCATGACATCGAACAGAAGAATGACTTTCTGAGTCCCTTCAAGGCTCACACATTGAGGAATTGATTAACTACTAATAACAGATTTCTGGGGTGATTTCAACAGATTTCTAAAAACATTAACCAGGGTCTAATAAAGGCAGCTGGGGGAAGTTATCCTCATTACAACAAAAGGTTAGCACTGATTTATATTAGCCCGTTCTCTCTTCCACTATCTCAGGCTGAAGCATTTTATCATGGTGAAACACACATCATCTCTTTCCAATCCTGTTGTATCATTTTCTCTGTCCTGTCAGAGAAGGGGAACGGGTTGACAAATTATCAGCATTAGTGTCTATAATTCTGAGGGAAACCACAATGTCCAACTTCTGACACCAAAATCAAACTCGCATGTGGGACAGCAGCGTTTTGCAAGCCTAACCAGCGAGGAAAAACATCTCTTTTTGATTAGAACCAATACAGTTCACCGTCTCGCCAACCACAAACAAATCCAGGCAGCTTTCAACTCATCATTTAAAGGTCATATTGTCATATTTCAGAGCTGGAAAACCAAAAGTCTTGAAAGTAGGAACATGCATATATATATATCAGAAAACCCAATTTATGAACAAATTTTAAAACCCACAGTTCTAATATTATTTGGTAGATCACAAGGATTTCTGTGGAAATCAACTTTTATTAGTACCAACAGGGATTTAGTATACATAAATCACAATCAGTTTTTCCACGGGCTTTTACTAGGGCTGAAACAATTAATCAAATTAATCGAGAATAATTTGACTTTTCAAATTTATCATCCACTAAATAAGTAATTGATTAATAGTTAATTGCAGCATACAGACTCAAAAAAGCAATTTGCTCAAACAAAAAAAGCATCGTTTACTGTCCATTTTCTAATCCAAAAAAATAATCAATATTTTATAGTAGACTTTTTTTTGCTACAGATACATTCTTTGCCACAAATAACAAAGCATTCATTAATTGAATGCTATGTTGTTAAAATTCAGCTAATAACACTTGTATTTTCTTATTTTCTAAAGAGTAACTGAATTATTTCTAATTTTGTGAAATGAAAAATCTGCCGACTAATCGTCAGAGTGATTGATTGAATAATCGATTAATAAAATATTCATTAGTTGAAGCCCCAGCTTTCAGGGTGGATAAGTGTCTTTAAAACATTCTTCCTTGACACAACAAGAATCCTGCAGTAAAGGAAGGAGCAACGCGACGTTGGAGGATGTATGCAGAGGGAAGACTGTATAAAATGTTTGTATCGTGATACGTTTTTCAGCCCTACATTACATTAGCTCTGTTTTTACGTTTAAAGTGTGCACTGTCAGGAAAAAAGAAAAAAACATTACTAATGTCTGCGGATTACTAGCGGCTTTTTGCAAATGTTCTTTCCTTCAACATTTAGCAATAACTAGCTGTGACTTGAGCCAAAATAAGCGACAGCAGACTTATTGTCTCATAATTGGCCACATGTCTAGCATTAGCTAATGCACATCCAAACAACAAAGCTGGCCAGAATGGGAAAAGAAATTACGCCTATTTGAGCAATGCCTGATTTTCTGCCAGTCTGTTAAGTCCAAAAGGATTCTTCATCCTCACTATAAACACAATAAATCACCGGATAAGTCAAATTTGACTGGAGGAGTTTGTTATCATGCCGGTTATGTTTCGCTTTCCAAACACAACATCGAGCCTCTGCAGCATCTTTCGGCTAACTTTGTTGCTGACTTGTAGCCCTTTTTTTTCTGGTCTAATGATCTTACCTAAAATAAATCGAAAGTAAGTGTTGTAAAAGTTATCATGCATAATCTTTAATAATTTTTTTTTAAGTCAAGAAGGTTTGAGTAAACCCGGCCTGCTAAAACATCTCCTCGCCTGAGGCTTTGACGCTTTTCGCACTGATTTGTAAAGTCATGCAGCTGCCAGGAAAGCCTCATTTGTCATAATACTGCAATCAGCCATGAACATAAATCTTGCTAAATGTCAAATGTAAAGCCAAAGAAGTCATGAATATTCAACATTTGTCTTAGGTTTCCTGCTCAATTCTGTCTTAAAAAATCAAATTTTTATTTGTTAGCTCTGGTAGCCTGAAACCAGACTCTTCTCCCACTGAAAGATGAATATTTCAAAATGTATGTAATCCTGTAATTACTGAGTCGTAACTCATGGATTTTAGGTCAGCCACATCCACTTCAACGATCTCAGTGCAAGTTTGGCTGACTTTGCAGTGGATTTCCATGACACAAGGTTCAAACGCAGTGGCTTGGCTCACATAAAGCTTTACACCTAAAGCACCTTTCCGTCCGTTTTATCTCTGGCTTTCAGTTCAGACATACAGCGTCAGAAAGGAAGAACGGTGATATCCTGTTCTTTGAATCATACCGATTGACCGACATCTTTTCCCACTTGCACACAAAAGGTGGCAAGCAGAACTTTGCTCATACAGACGATAAAGACAGCAACCTTGCCTGAAGCCAAGACATTTGAACAAAACACTTTAAAAGATGTTTCCCATCTTGTTTTGTTTGGCCTCTCCCTAACTGTGCATTCCTCAGGAAGTCTGAGCGCTCCTAATGAAACGAAACAAACAAAAAAAAAGGGAAGTGTGAAAAGACAAAGCCCTTACCTCAGGCTGATGAAGCCGGATGCCGTAGAGAAGAATATTTCGGGGCCGGGCTGTTGAGGCCAGGTCTATCAGAGCAGCAGACTCCATCGCTCTCCTGCTGGTAGATGGATCCTCTGTGTCACTCAAATGCATCTATTTAACAAAAAATTTAATTGTGTTATTTTTTGTTTTATTTTAATTCCAAAATAACCCAAAAGATAGATGTTATTCTTAAAAAGTCTCAGCTGACTAGGAGAAACGATTCAAGGCTGTCAGTTTATTTTCTTTAAACACATAATTATTTCAATCTATTTTTATATCAATCTCATATGTTAAGACAGATTATTGAGCAAATTAGGAGGATTTTATCCACTGAGTCATGCAGGGCCAGACCTCCACACAAATCTGTCCCAATATAAAAAAATATGGGGAACAAAAGATACTGAAGACTCAAAAGAAAGCATTTTTCAGACCAGAATAAATGAACATGCGTCCAAAATCAGGTGAAAACTGATTTAAATGCCTGATGGGTCTTTTAAGTTTGGATTGTAATGATTCACATTAACCTTTTTTCAAATTCAATCACGTTTGATAACAATAGACTATCATGTTAGCATTGTGCTATAGCAATAGCAGAACTAATGTTTCTGGCTGGTGCTTTAGGGTTAGCACAATTAACTTTTTAGCTAGCAGTACTCAACACTTTTTATTTGTTGATATTTTTGGGAAAGCTACAGTCAAAGCTAACAGAATGTCTTGTTTAAAAAAATCCCTTGTTTTAATAATCCAGGTGTTGATCTGGTGGATATGCATAAAGGAGTAGAATTAATGTTACATTCAAGGCCATAAAAATTTGGCTGAAAGTGCAGTTCTTCTCACTGTCAGGTAAAAACCATGAATAACCCATTTTCTGTTGGTTAAGTTCTTTAATTGAAAGGTTTCTGGCCTAACCCTCACCTTCCTTTCTCCCGTATTGAGTTATTTTATCAATTTCCATGTAAAAACAAACTTGTCACCAATTTCTATTTTATTTCTGAAGGCCTGAATGTGAAGCAGCTAAATAGTTTCATATTCTGGCTTGGATTCATCTACATGCGATAAAAGAGAATTTTTATCAATAAAAGTTGAATGAAATATTAATAAAACTCATGATTGATATCTCAGCCTCCCTACCGATCATTTGTCATTGGAACAGAGTGTCCAGCTCGTTTATTTGTCTCCTGACTTTGTTTGCAGCTACATCAGTTCAAGGCCCAGCTGCACTTATAACGATCAAATTCTCAGAATGTCTTTTTGCCTCTGCTTTCAACCCAAGACAAACAAGAGCTGTTACATATGCAAATAAACTTTTCACAGTGAAACTAAAGGAAAACAACCTTAAAATGAATAAATAAACCGCAGACGGCTCAGTTTGCCTCTATGGTTAAGGACAGACTGTATTTGGTCTTGCTGTGACAGACAGCGGTGGATGTTCTACTAATGAAGTCGTCAGTGACTAAATCTGCAATAAAAAAATAACACTCTGTGACATTTACACTCATTTCATTAGAGTGGTTTTATGTAATATGTTTTTTGAGCACATGTTCCAAGTTGGGCACAGGTTTCCAAGATTTTGGTGATCTGGGAAGAAAAGTTAAAAAGTTTGGACTGCCTTCATTAAATGAAGAGATGAAGTTTTCTCCCCCTGAAACTGCAGAAGCGTTGCTGTGGGTTTTGTTCCTTTGCTGTATCAATGAGTGGTTCAGATGACAACAATGTGAAAAAGGTCGTTATTGTATAATATCTGAATCATTTGGCCTCATTCTTAAACTATATAAATTATGTATATATATTATTAACAAAACTCTGTAGACACAGGAAGGCCTGATTTCACACCCAGAGCTGCAGAATAATAAAAATAACACTTTTATACAACATTCCTGTCAACAGGAAAACCTCAAAAAGCAACACATTTAATCAAAAACAAATTAGAGAAAAAAATACTGACATCAGTCTTGAAAGGATTACAAAGTTATGTGTTGTCAATTTCTCCTAAAATTAAAGGGAACTTATTATTCAAAATTTCCTTTTTGCACATAACATTTCCATTTGAGTCTCAGCAGACTGAAGGTTTATGGTCACTGTGTTCTGGAGGATAAAGGCTCCGGTTGGCAAGAAGGAAATGTCTTAACAGATCAGAACAATTAGTTTTAAAACACACATATCGAAGCTTCGACTTGGCTGTGGAGTCCTGGCTGTTAACTCACCCAGATAATCACTGCTGGGTTGAGAAGAACCCGGTTTTCTGCCTCTAACGCCACAATTATGGCCTCCACTTCTGAAGGGCAAAATGGATCGACCTGGATATCGAAGAAAGCAATTATTAAAGAAGATGGGTACAGATAAAGTTGTTTTAACTTTATTAGATTAAAAGGGAAACTCACAGAAACCTTAATGAAGTTCCAGTCTTCCAGCAGATACCTGGCGTTGTCTCCCACCAGATCTGGCGTGACATTCAGCTCCTGCAGGAATATTTCAAACCTTCAAATTAGGACTGGTGCATTTGAGGTCAAGAGGAAAACTGACTTCAGTGCTTTAGGAACCTTCTGGGTCTCGTCCCTTTCACTCCTTTGGTTACAACCACCTGCTTTCCTGCCGTTTATGATTACACGATTACAGAAATTAAAAGCCAGAATGTTCTATAAGCCCTGTACTCGTTCTTTTAGTCAAGGTGGCAAGAACAAGAAAAGAACAAAAAACGTTCTCCCTGGCAGAACATTTCATACTTCACAAAAATTAAAGTGCATAACGCTTAGGAAGTTTCATGGGTTCTTCCTGCTGCAGCATTTGAGTATAATAATTGCAAGAAAACAGTAGATGTGTCCGGAACAGGCTGCAAGAAAAACACTGATGCCGGTTTGTTCTTGCAGACCCGAAAGAAAGAGGAGACGTATCTGTTCTTGTGGAATATATATTGGTCTGTATAGAACATCTGTAGTTAATACAATGCAAATGATGTGTTTTGCACATTCTCCAGCTTTATCTTTTATGCAAACAGTTCACAATGTGCACAGTAATTTAACGGATATTCAATGCATAGAAAGTGTGACATTTATTTTATTAAAAATGAAAACATTTAGTTTTTTCCTTCATGATCCAGTAAATATACTATAATCATAAGTCACACATAAATAATTTTGTAAAAAAAAAAGAGCATTGGAGGACTGATTAGAGGGATTAGCGGACTGATTGCAGTAAAAGAGAAGCAGATGTGCTTGACATCATTGGATTCCTTTATTTGAAATGATTATTTAGAAAAGAAAGTGTCAACAAGATCTGACGAAAAACTTTTTACAGTTGAAAAGTATAAAGCGGACTTCTTGAAAACATCTATTAATGTCAGAATTGGTTGAAAAATTGCTCCGGTTAATAAAATAAGTTTCCACAGCCTAACAGTCTCTTCCCAAGTCAGGGACAAGGACATCGCAACAAATGAAGAATGGTATGAAAGTATTCTGCAAGAGAAACTCCTCCCAACATTTCAGGGAAACATGATGAACAACAATGTCTCAGCAAAAGTAATAAAAGCAGAACAAAGATCTAAACATTAAAATTTTGGCCCAGATCAATTTCAAAAGATGAAGAAACACATTAAGTATCAACTCTTCTGATAATTTAGGGTTATTTGCTAATAAAGGCCTTTAAAACCATTTGTGCTTGCAGAAACATTTCACTATGACTAGTTAGTAGTCACTGTTGCTCTTTTCACCCCCTGCTGTATCAGAAAACATTATTTCTTGGGCAAAATTAAAAAGCACAAACTATATGCAAGCCAACCTAAATTACATTACGCTGAAAATGTAGTAAAATCACGATACACCAAAGCTTTTATGTCGAAACAGTCCCAACATGGAGGTACTGATGTTTCCAATGAGTCCTGGCAACATAAAGCAACCAAATCACCCAATGAATTCATTTACCAATCATCTCTTCTGTTTTGCATCTAATTATGCTCTAAAACTAAAATGTCCTGCTTGCATAAAATAAACACCACAATAGACATCCAGAAGCTGTCTTTGGCACTGAAACAGTTTGTTCTACCCAAACGAAGTAACGGAAAGCAATTGAAAATGTGTAATGGTTATGGGAAACATGTGTTAGGGGCTAGAGGAGATAGATAACAGCTCACTGTCTATGGAGAAAAATCAGCTCAGTCCAACTTGCAAAAGATTTGCAAGCTTTCCACATAGAAACTGGCATGATTTAAATCAGGATGGCAGTAAAATCCTGAAGTAGACGTGTTTGTTTAAGATCACGCTTGGAAAGAAACCCCTAAGCTCTCAACACTGCAGGAACTTAGAAGTTGCAGTAAGTTTTAAATTTAAAACGAAACCTGAAACCATAACATACTTCTACTGTAATATTGCTTTGGAAGTACAGGGGGGCGGCACTGATCTAAGGAGATGAGGGAAACAACTAGCGTGAGCTTCAAATTGAAATGATGAACTGTTTGTTCATCAGTTGAACAAGAACTCATTAAAGCTAGTCAAATAAAAGCACAACGTACAGATAATTAATAAGCATGAAATGAATTGAACTGGAAGGTGTTGCAATGCCAGAGGGATCTGAGTTGTGGCTTCAAAGAAAGATTTAAGGTATTGCCAGCATTGACTGGAGCACCAAGCAGTCAAAACAGTGAGTGAAGGTTGGATGCCTTTAGAAATGTGATACAGAATTTCTTAGTTGTAAAATATTTCTTTAATTGTTTCCATCTTTTTTTAAGAGTAAAATATGATTGATGTCTCTATATTATGTGACAAAAACACAGTTGAAAGATTGTTTTAAAGACCTCACCATGTTTACCGTAACAATCCTGTTTGTAGTCTGTTACACGTTGCTGACAACATTCCTCTGAATCTGAAGAAATCCCAAATCATTTTATTCCATAGTCTTCCTCTCTCTGCTAGCATGCGCCGCTAATTTCTCCACCTGCACACAAACCCAAACTGCTTATTCCTGTGTCAGAGCCAAGTGATGGAGCTGGGACAAAAGTAATTTTTCATCTTCCGCCTCCTGTACTTGTCTTTCATCCCCTCCATTATTCTTCCTCCTTTTCCAAACCCAGTGAAAAGGATGGATCTGGTTCCTTGCAGGCACACCGGAAAGCCTCGGCCCCACAGGCCACCTGAGCACAGCTGGGAATCTCTCCAGACAGCCGATCCAAAGGAGCCAACAGAGGCTCCAATACATCACCGAGGCTCTGTTCAGCGCCGCACAGCGAGAGGCGCGCGCTCTGGCACCGGATCATGAAGAACTTGGAGCGGGTTTAAAGGAGGATGAACTGTTTAGATCACTGTAGAACATTAAAACTGAAATGTGGAGTGTTCTTCCACCAATCTCTACTGTCTGCGGTTACACCAAGGGAAGATAAATACAGATGTGCAAGATAAAGGATTCATGTCTCCAAATATGAAGACTGGCTTAGGGTGCTGTGAACATGTGGTAAAATACAGTAGAAATCTAAGCAGAGTCGTTTGGGAAACCAACAAAAAGCGGTGAAATGTTTTGTCTTTAGCTTCTAAATCCCGTCACAAAGCAAACATCTTCAAGAGTTTGGGGATTTTTGACGAAGCTGACGATGATGGACTGCTGTGTCAAGTCTTCTTCAGTGCATTCCACAGATTCTCAATGGAGTTCAGGTCTAGACTCTAAATTTTCACATCCTGACAGACTGGTGACAACCAACCAGACACTGTGACTGAAGATAAAGTATATAATTAAAGTATATAATTAATCATCTCAAATGACTGAAAGATCAAAAAGGATTACAAGAAGCTAAAGAATTACCAATGAAGAAAAGTGGAGCTAAGATCCTGAATAGGTGCTTCCAGAGTTTAGATCCTCGTACTAGAAAAGAGGCTGGTGCAAATAACAAAAAATATTTTTGAATTGTGTTTCAAGTAGCAGTTTTAATGACATAGCAACTTCATGCCAAACAACTGCGTTGCAAAAACACAAAATTTTACCGAGTATTTTTGTTTAGTTTCTAGTGCAAATGTCGCAGTAAACCTGAAATAAGACAAAACCAACTTAGAAGTAACTTTTTGGTTGACTTTTAGTTCCTTAACATTCCTCCTGGATTATGGCAGTAAAATCCCACCAAGTGAGCAGAGAGTTTTGCAAGTGAAGATTTGCTCCGAGCAGAGACAAAGTGTGAGGAGAAGTTTAGAGTGTAATCGTTACAAGTTTGGAGAAGAAAGACATGAAGTCCTGACTGAAAATGTGTGCTCTTGTTCCTCCAGTCAAATTTTGAATGGGAAATTAAACTGTTCAAGTTTAATAACATGTGAAAAACAATATTCTGTTTATTCAGGTATTATTTATACAGCTAATGCAAAATAATGTTTTGTTTTTTTTATTGTTATTTTAGCATATTATAAAATAAAATTAGCCCTTAATGTTATTGAAAGATGTTTACAAGAGCAAAAAATTTTTATAAAAAAATGGCTGCTTACCCATAAGATCAATCATCTTTACATTAACTCAGTAATTGATAACTTGCATCCTAAGGCAATATCTCTTTTATATTGGGTAAATCTACTTGCAGGTATTGATAGTTACATTGATCTTTAAATTCTTGAGGTTTTTTTTAACATATTTTCTGCATCACAGCCATCTGAATCTGTCAGCAGCTGTTCATCAGGGATCAGTTTCATGTTCTCATTACGGCTGCAGAACGTGTTACCTTTCATATATCTCATGAAAAGCAGTTTCTATTTTTATACCTGAGTGGTTTTCATCCTTTTACAGTGTAGGTAGAAACATGCGATCCTGGTCCAACAGAGCTGAATCAAAAGCCTGAGTTACGTCCTCCAAATGATCAAAATCTTTGATGTAACTGTGCTGAAAAGATATTCATCTAAAGGTAGCTGAGCTGCAGGCTCTGAGATTGAAGCTTGAGAGCCCTGAGTTGGAGGTTTCTGATTTTCAAACTCGATCAACGGAAATCCCGCAGTTCTTGAGGTGCAGAAAAGTGTTTCACATATCAAAGGTTTATGTGGTCTGTGCAGCCATATCTAATATGAAAAACTGTCAGTCTTTACTTCTGTGCATTCAGGCGCTGTTTTAGATTACCCAAGAAAAAGGACTGAGAGTTCAAAACAGATGTTACAGAAAGGCAGAGGGATGAACATTAACCATTTGTCTGGTCTTTTACAAGGGAGATAATATTAAGGAGGAGGCAATAATTCATCAATAAACACCCAGTTTATCAGGGAAAGTCCCAGAGTTCACTCTTTCTGTCTGAATCAGAGAGAAATGGAGTTTGGGAAGAAATGAGGAGGAAAATGGAGTGTGGACATTTTCGACAGGCTATGATACTCGGCTGAATGTAAATACCAACTCCCACCACTAGGCCACCCACATGGAGCGCACATGAAGTTTTGACAGGGAAAATTTAATGAATATGAGACAAAGAGGAAGTGAAAAATAAAAAGCACCTGTTCTTTTTGAAAAATCAATCGGCAACAGTAGTTAAAGCTCTTTAAAAAGCAAAAGCACCAAAGAGGACTGACAGCAGGTTTTAATATTCTGGAACAAAACTTCTTATTTCTTCACATGAAGATTTCAAAACAATTTCGAGAACAAAACATTAAACATTGTAACTGTAATTATGGAAAGCTGGTATTCTGCGGCAGTACTCACCATATTCAGAGCTCCAAAAGCTTTTTGGAGAACATTGGCCAGAGCCATAGCAGCGTCCGATCCCCCGGTTATAAGGCAAGCTGACTGCGACAAAGTCTCTGAAAACAAAGAAACCGATGAGTTATTTCAAGAGAACTAAGACTTCTGCATCCTAATTCAGCTTTGTTACCAAAATCTCCAACAATCAAGGGTTCAACGTGTAAAAAGATTATATAATTATACACTGATATTATTTTTATGATCAGATATATTTTCCTTTTGTATTAAAATCCCATCTGTCCGGAAACCTGAATTAAAACACTGTAATACCAATGCTCTGCCAGTAGGTGGAGAAAATATTTACTAACATAAATTTAAGAGGAAAAAGCTCGAGCAAGGTTAAAGTTATTACGGTGTAAAGTCTGATTATCAAGCTATTCGACTTTTTCGTGTCAATATTTCAGTATCACCTGGATACTATTTTACAACAATAAAATTTACTGTGAAAGCAGTTTGTTTATGTAGGGAGATGTATTTTTAAAGTAACTGGTTTCGAGTTTAGCTACATTTTTCCTTTTTAAATCTGTTTCTGTAATCAGACACTAACGCTACTGCTTATTGTTTGTGCCTGCATCTAAAATCAGATGAAGCTTAATTTTTGGCTTTGAAAACTTTACATTGAACATGCGTTCAAAAAGGAGAGAAAGAACAGAAGAAGACATTTTAGCATCAGTAGCACTGATGAGATGTGATTATAAGTTTAAATGAAATTAGAATTGTAGTTACAGCTTTTCTTAAACTGCATATTAGCTATATGCAATTAAAACAAGTTGAAAATGCTCAAAAATAAATGAATCATTTATTGCTTTCTGTTGTTTTATCTATTTAAAATGATTTTTTTAAAATTAATCCGCCTGAAAAAAACATTTATTATTCTGTAATTCTTTTGAGGAGATAAAAGTTTCATTTGAAAACCCACATTTTTAAATGATCAGATTTAGACATTTTCCAATAACTAGTCAGCAGCTTGTATTGTTGTCAATGTGCCACTGAGCTGCTGATTGATTTACACACTAAGTGGATTACACTGAGTGAGCGGATATATCAACAATTCACCAGCTGGCACCCAGCCAAGCCAGTTGACATACCAAAAATACAATTACACGTCTTTAGAAAAAACACAACAGTTATCAAGGACAATCAGCTCATTGCAGACTCCAAAAAATTAAAAATTAGACCTCGAGTTTAGATGCCTCGCTTGATAAAAGAACCAGTCGTTTATGCGAACGCACACCAACCGAAGCAATAAGCAGTTAGTCAAACTGACAGATATGAGAACTTCCTTCCATGTGTTTTTTTTTTAAACACACAATGAATTCATTCACTTGGGAGGCTCTGGGAATTATCGCCGCGCACCTCTTGTCACCATCAAACAGGTACTTGTTGGTCCAGGTGCTGGCAGGGTGAAATATGGGGCTGTGTTTATTTCCTCTCCTCTGATTGTGAAGGTGTCCCTTGTCCTGACTTGCTCTCCCCAGTATTCACTGTCTGCTTCCACTCGCCCTCTTCATCTCAGGCCAAACAATGCTTAAAAAGAATTTCCCCAGTTAGAGAATGGTGACGGGTCATTTTGGTTTATTGTCACCTATTGACTGCAAATTACAGACCACACAAAAAGAAACAAAGCACCCCGGCTCTGCTCACTTCAGGGCATTTATTCTGTCAGCCATTCACATATGCATGCATGCATGCATACCGTACAACTCAACAACAGGAACAAAGATCTCTGAATGACACACACAGTGCATCCGGAAAGTATAAACAGTGCTCAAATTTTTCCATATTTTCTGTTACAGTCTTGTTACAAACTGCAACACAAACACCTCATTATGACAATGCGGAAATTCTCTTGAGATTTTTTCCCAATTAATTAATTTAATTAAAATCTTTTTCAAAAAATTATTCTTAGATCATGAGTTTTTTTTTGTGGGTAGTTGTATCTATTTTCAGCTGTTTTAGGGTCTCTTCTTGTCACATTAAATCCAAATAAGCTGCTACTGGCCACGCCCCCCCAACTTAACATTCACACTCACATATAAAAATGCCTGCAAACAGATGTGCAATTATACAACTGTACATCTTTGAAAAGCAGAATTGGAGCCTCCTGCAAAATCAACAATAATACAGCAAGTGGTTTCTGGATGGTAAGTCAACAACTAAATCCTGTCTTTTCCAGCAGCCAGGTGGTGCCAGAATTGTGTTATGGGGACTTTTTGGAGCAGCATGAATTGTCTGGACAGAGGGAAAGATGAAAAGCAATGTTCAGAGACATCCTGACCTGGATGGAAACCTGCCCCAGGGCGCTCTTGACCTCAAACTGAGGCGACAATTCATTTGTCAGCAGGACAACAGAGGATCAGAACCACTCTGTGAATGTCCTGGAGAGCCGAAGCCACAGTCCAGACCTGAAGAGATCTTCCATGCAACTAAAAGAAGAACTGCAAAGCTAATCTGGTGGCATCACATTGAAAAAGAGGAGGCTGCAATTGTATTAAAAGTATTAAGCAAATTTCTTTGTCTCCTCTTTTTTTTTTTTTAGCAAAAATCCCCAAATGTTTTCCACATTGTCACAATGAAGTATTTGTGTGCACAATTTTGTGGAAAGAGATTTTACTTAATTCAATCTTAAATGACGCTGTAACATATAATGTGGAAAAAGTGAAGCACGGTGAATACTTTCCGGGTGAACTGCTTAACAGTCCGTGTAAAAAGAAAGGTTACGAGGACGGAAACTCACCTTTGATGATGGACTCTGCAGCAGCTAAATCCCGTTTATAGGTCACCTGATGGACAAACAGTTGCTTAGTCAATCAAAGCAGAAACAAAAGTAGTTTATTCACGCACTTCCTTGCAGAAATATTTTCAAACTATTTCCTCAGATTTTGAGATATTTGTCCTAAAACCCTCACAAAGGTGGAATGTTGCCTCTAAGCTACAGAAGCCTAAACCTGAGCTGATAAAGTGATAAATCAAACAATCGTAAATCATTAAAATCCCCTTTTACTCCAATGAAAGATTCAGGTTCTTTAAATACAATTGTGGTTCAAGTGCTAAAACATAAATATATTTTTACATTATATCTGATTTGTTTTTGTTAAATTGAGATTGCCATAATTATTTCTCTTCACCAAATACCAAAAATTAGAAGGGAGTTTTTTTTTTTTTTACATTTTTCTAACATTTTTTAAGTATTTGATAGGATTGCCTTTTGGATCAAATTATGTGGATTTTGTTTCATAATCTTCTCACCACAGTTTGCTGTGAAATTTGCCCCATTCCTCCAGACAGAACCGGTGTAACGGCGCCAGTACCCAGGAAACTGGAAACTGTCATGTTTCAGCATATAAAGACTCTTTTCAGAAAGCATGGGCCATGTTTTGACTTTTTCCTAAGTAAAACTATTTTAAAATTCAAAAACCTTTATTTGTGTTCATTAAACAGTACAAAGTCTCACTTAACGGATCAGTACCATCCCAAAGCAGGTTGTTCTTACGCTCACCTTCCACAAGGTTGGCGGGCCATCAATGAGTTTGGCGTTGGTGCCGCAGTACTGCAGAGCAAGATGGAGACACTCGGTACCGAACTCGAAGTCTGACTCGGTGCACTGCAGTGGGGCCACATGGACAGTGTAATTTATTAAATTATTGTCAACAAAGTATGTGTCTTAATTCTTATGAAGTACTTCTTTACAGGAGTAATGGTTCTAAAGTATGAGAAGAGCTTGGCAGAAAAGATAAAAATGGTTCACAGCAAATTTTTTAAGTGTTTGCAAATTCTTTGGCTTAATTAGACACCCTGACAGATTGTTGCAGCATAAATCAACCTGGAAATGTTTGGTGAATAAAACCTCTTTTTGTCCTTATCCACAAAACAATTTGATTCGGCTTTAATAATACTAAACACCATTTTTAACCAATTATTTGAATTTTGATGGTAAACTTTAAGAATCTACTATACTCTAACGTTTCTGCTCTATACGCATCATAAACTTCACAATGCTCTTTTCCATTTGATTTAGTTGTCTGCAAAGTGATGGGCTTGCAAAGAAAATGCTCAGAACATGACGCTGCTGTCACCACATTTTTCACATCAGAGAGCTCCATTTTCTTTGGCCAATGAAATCTTCTTGGCCTTAAACAGCTCTCTTATCTTTCAGACTTAACACTAAAAATGTCCAAAACTGTTTTTAATTAAGGTCTTTTTGACCACATTATTTTACAAGACATTAAACGATATAGGATGATCATCGTAAGAGATCCTTGTCTGTCAATCAGCAGAACAGATATGTGTGTACATTTAACCTGAAGTACATATATACGCTGCAAAAATACAGTAAAAAGTGACTAAAGTAAAGGATTACTTCATGTCACTGATGCATTCAGAGGCAACACTGCAATCACTTTAGACAGGAGTATTTGGTAGGATATTATGTTCCCAGCTTTTTGCATGCAAGTTCAGCATAACTGTGATCCTAAAGCTGATAAAATGGGAAGGAGGGAAATGTGAAGAAGGAAAATGAGAAAAAAAAGAGTCACAAAAAGTGATGTAATTGATATAATCAAATGTTTCAGCAAAAGAACTGCAAGTTCATGTTTTCCTGAACTTGTGCAGCTCTGCTTGTTCTCACTGTAATTTTCAATTTGGATTCGCAGAAGATTAAGTTTCCATAAATTTGGTCAAACTGCATTTTCTACCAAATAGAGCAGAGGAGCTACATAAATGCTTAATGTTTGGTCTCTGTGGGAGATTTTAGGCTCATTTAAAGATTTCTCAAACTTTTAAGATTTCTTTAAAAGTTACACTGCTATTATTGCACCTGAACCATGATGACTAACATTTTTGCAATGTGAAACTTTCAGATTGAATCTTCCTGGTCAGATCTTCCTCAAAAAAGTTCACCTTAATGTAAGGTTTACTAAACTGTGAATAAAAATAAACAAATAATAAAAAATTGCATTATCATGCTGCGTCCCATCTGCATGATATGCAATGCCAAGGTGAGCAACTCTAGTCTCGCACCGGCAAAACTAAGGGAACACTTCTTGAAGCTGCATGGAGATGGCAAAAAGTAAAAAAGTATTTTGTGGATTCAAAATGACAAAAAAAAAACTAATTAAATTTCAAATTAAAAAAAATTAAGTTATTAAAAAAATTTTTCATTAGTAAAATAGCATAAAAAATATTTTTGGGGGCCAGAATAAAGAAATACCGTAATTTGTTGCGAGTTCATGCATTGTGTTGGTTTTGATCTTTGAGCAAGGAGATGTTCATGCATGACTCATTTTGTGCACCAGTAAAAAAAACATATAGCTATGTCTTGAATTTGGAAAAAAAAGCACATTTTATTTCTACTAAAGAAGGGTTCAGTGAACATGAAACTGGTGGGTTCAGGACCTCATAAAAGGTTGAGAACCACTGATCTAAACAATTAAAATTTTAGTAAAATGAACAAAATGGTCAGATGTTTGTAGAAAACGAATGTGCAGATACAAAAAGACTCACAGTTTCTACATTTCGTGCGCTGATTCTAAGATTTGTGTTTTGAGAAATAGTAGGACATTGTTTGTGCTTCCAGTTACTTAAAAATGAAGATCAATGCAAAACCCTCATAAAAAATGGGAATCAGTTTTTGGTACCTAATACTTTTTTTTATTTGATGTTATTTATTTATTTATTTATTTTTTAAGTTGAAAAAGTGTCTATCTGCATCAACCAGCTATGCTCCATTTGGGCCACCCAAAATCCTTCCGAGGGCCACAAATGGCCCCCGGCTGCACTTTGGACACCCTTGATTTAATGTATTGCGAGTCAGTGAGTAGGTTGGTATTTTGTTAAGCTTAAGCTGATGTTCAATAATATTTGAGTGATAAAATAGATAATAAATGGTTCTTTTCCTTCAGCGTCTGTGTAACCATAGAGGAGAAAAAACATTGTCTCTGTGTTGAGGTAATTTAACCTTTAGCATTTTCTCTAAATACAAAAGCCCTCCCAGAATACTGGATAAAGTGTCCCTCCTTTTGTCTTTTCACCGCTCAGTTCTTCAACTCTGAATGGATGTCAAGCTCAAAATCTGACGCTCTCTGAGATTTTTCATGAGTATGTCCTACAGTCTTAACCTGACAGACACCTTAGACTTTCAAATCTTTTTAAGGTGGAGAAGGAGGAGAGGGGCACGCAGTCAGAGGCGACAGTGTGTCTTTCTGCAACCTGACTATCTGTGACACTGCAGCACCAGAGTGAGCTCATTTTCTTAAAAATGTTGTAGCCAGCGAAGCTTTCAAAGCGATCTGCAGATCTGTGCGTGCCAGGAATAAAAATAACTTCAGACAAATGGCGCTCCAGTGAGAGGCATACTTAAGCTGTGAGCTAAAAGTTTGCTGCCTGTTTCAAAGCAGAAATCAAGGCTGAAATCTCCAACTCCAAATGTCTGAAAAATAAATGCAGTCGACTTCTGCATCTTTAGTTTCAATTGCCGAGGTTTAAGGACACAAAGTCTTTGCTTTCTGAGGGGATACTGCACAGATCAATCTAAATTCTCTCTTCTATCCAGGTAGACGTATAAAACTGCTGAGACGAGCCAACCTAAAGGTTAAGGGTAATTTAAGAGTTTGTTATCTTTCAAAAGGGAATTTTTGTTCCAATTTTGTCCTGCAGGAGTCTGTGGATGCCCAAATGTTTAGCGTGTGATTTGTTTTCCAGGTGCATCGGAGAAAAAACTGGCCAGTGACATCGGAACAATATGAAAAATTGGGTCAATGTTGATATAAGACTTTAATACTGCTCAGCATTTCCCCCAGTGCATTATAAGCCTGGCGGGCCACTAGCCTTTACTTGTGCCCCCACAAGGCTAAGCATTGCTTATTTATTTAAATCTTTTTAAAATGTTTACATTTTTCAAGACTTTATAGAAGGTGTCCAGGTGTTAATCCTCCAATCTTTGAGTAACATATTCTTATGAAGTGATAATTTTACATTTTCAACTTTAGATATTTTTTAACAAGAAAACACGACTGCACTAGCGTCCAACCACCGGATTCTGGGGGAAACCTCGCTGCTGTTATGGTAGGATTTACCAGTATTTTATTTGATCAAGTTTTTATTCAATTAATTATTAGAATACTCGTTTACTAAAATAATCGTTTATAACAACCATACCCAGCATGTAACTTCTGTTCACTCGGATAAAAAGACAACAATGTTTTTTTTAAGACTTGAACCAGTTCAGTACACTACCAGAGTCTGACTCAGCTCTCTAGACATTTCAGCAATATATCACAGTCAACAATGTCGAATGCTGGACTGAGCTCCAACAGAAGACAGTCAGAAGATTTTATTTCCTTGTAAAATTGACTCTACACTGAAACTCTGTAGCTTTCGGCATATTGAACTATAATGGAACAATTTTTACGATTTGTCAAAATGGGAATCATACATAAAGGTTTGTCCCAACATTTCTACATTTCTTTATTTTACTAAATATAAAGAAGAATCAAACCGCAGTAACTTAGAAAGCCGCCCTCACCTTCTGGTAGGCCTCACAGATGACATCATATGTGAACCCCTGAGGCATTTCGCTAGCCCTGTACTTGGCTCGCTCTAATGAATGATCCAGGTATCCCTCCGACGTTGTGGCGATCACAGTGGAAACAAGCGGTCTGATAGCTCCAGCTGCCTGTGTGGAAAAAGACAGTAGGATCTGGAATTTATTATGAATCAAGAATGAGTTTAGAGAGAAATAATGTTCACCAAAATATTTGTAAGAGGCAAAATTAGACACATGCAAGTTCCCTGCTGTGTATAATGCACAAAAACAAATCTGTACCATGTAAATTTGGGTTGCTGAACCCAATTGGCATCAGACAGGAACAGCAAGCAGTGAGTTTTAAGGTGATTGACTGGGAAACACTTCTGCCAGATTAATACATGCAATAAAAGATGAAGCTTTATCATCTCTACAAAAACACAAAATCTTACCAAATATTTTTGGTCTAGTTCCCAGTGCAAATATCTTAACACAATTCAAATTAGACAAACTAAGTTACAAGTAACTTTTCAGCTAGATTTAGCCACTTTTTTCAAATAAACAGCTCCTAAATATTGAAGAAAAAATACCTTTTCCATTGGCAGATAAATTAACCTACAACATAGGAATGATGTCTTGTTATAAGTAAAATAATCTGCTAATGGAACCAGTACTTTTTCAGGAATTATTTACTTAAAACAAGCCTCTGTATCATGCTCAAAAGTTACTTTTAAGTTCATTTTGCTTTATTTTAAATGTACTAAGACTTTTGCACCAGAAGCTAAACCAAAAATACGTGGTAAGATTTTGTGCTTTTAGAAAAATAAGACCAGGCTCAGACGGAGTGAGAGTTCAAGTTGTAATTGGTTTAATGTTACATCACAACTATGACTAGTGCTGCCATATATGGAGAAGCAGAAGAAAACACAGATGAGGAGATTTTAGCAAATCTGTATTTGAAGTTTTCATTAGAGTTGGTTTAAAATTTTCTTTCTGCTCCAGGATTTTGACAAAACGCATCAACCAGGCTAGTAATGAAACCAGATCGCTCCAATGTGCGCGAATCGCACTTCCAATAACTCAGACATTTATGCAGGGCTCTTAAATGCAGCTCAGAGGATTACTGAGATGTAGTTCAATAAAATTAAAATCCAAAGAAGGGATTTGATTGAAAAAATATTAAAATAGTTACCAAATGACATATTAATGGACTTAATCCACTAGTGTAATGATTTATAACAAAATAGCAAATGTGCATACCCTTTGCTATTCTAATGAAATATTTCTGGTCCAGCATTGTGGATGCATGGTAAAGGGCAGGCAACTATGTTCAATGGGTTCTGCATGCTTTTGAGATAGAAAATCTGCTTTTTTTTTTTTACCAAAGAAGGGCTCAGGAGGTTAGATAATAAGGACCAGACCACCTGCTCTGGGAGTTCACCTCAAAGCTCAGACACATCAGAAATGCCGGGATCTGTGAATGTTCTTTTAATAGCCTGTGTGACCTCCTTTCAACAGGATCCTGCATCATGTTCAGCTTTAACTATAAATTATCCATATATCTAAATGTTTTGTCATCATGAAATGATGCATTAATCTAGTTCAAATGAGCTCGAATCATGAAACCTGATTCTGCTCTTTCGGTCTGCTTTGGAGTGTTTCTGTGATTGGGTTTACAGAAACAGGTGAACAATTAGGTTCAAGTCCCAGGGTTTCTGCAGGTTTCACAAACTCAAATTAACACTTTTAAGACCTTTCAAAATGTGTCATGATAGAAATTTATTTTAAAAAATCAGTAAATTGCCATAATGCTCCAGGTTGGTAATGCAAAATTTTAACTTTGCCGTGAGAGACGCAAAAACCAAGCTAGCTTCCTACTTAGCTAGCAAGAGTGATATATTAGCATCTGGTTACTGGTAGCCTCAAATATCTTGAGTTGCAGAATGCAATGAAAATGTCTGTGTGCAATTCAAACTTGCGTCTGACCAAAAGGTCCAGCAAGACAAGAGAAAAAAAATACATAGGACCTACATCCAAAATTTAAGACTTGTGATTAATGTGTCTAAGGCCAACTTGCTTTTTAAAATGGATTTAAGACATTTTAAGACTTTAAAGATGAGCTTACACCCTGCTTTCCTATGTAATATCTGAATCTGGGACATCTAATCACTGCGGATTTGTTTCCACTTGTTTCTGTGATTGACCCTCTCTGGTTTTCAGCTCAAGGCTGAATAAGTTTGAGCTCTAGTCAGGATTTAATTTAGCTTACATCGGTCTCTCCAAGCGTGAGGACGACAGAGTGGCTTTCAGGGTTGTTTCTCCAATTGAACAGGGATTATATTGAGTCTCTGCACTGTTTGTCCCTCAGAGAGATGAAATTTACTGACTTCATTGGTTTTCCATTTGCTGAGCCTTGAACACAGAACAATCATTTGACTAATAAATCCAAGCTTCCAATAAACCCAGGGCATCTCAAATTAGCTCCATTCAGATGGACGGGTAGATGAAATCTTATTAATTTTTTTTATTTTCCTCTTAATTTAATCCCTGTAGTGGTGGGGGATATTGACTTAAAGTTTTGTCCTTTTTTCAGATTTCTACATGAACTACTTATGCACTTTTATAATAATCCTGACAATATGAACAGTTCTAGGGGTTTTTAAACATCATTAATTTGAATTTATTGTGACACTGACAAATCAAAATCTTCTCATGGAAATTAATTTTTTACAATAAATCATAAACAATACAATAAATACCCATCCCTAAGTCTGTATTTACTAAATTAGCTTTTTCTGCACTCACTCCTTGGTCCTTGGCAGCCATCGCTATCTTGTACAGGAAGTCCTCGTCCACAAACGGGCGGACAGCATCATGTATGATGACCACCTTGGGTTTGTGGGCCGCCGGCCTCCGCTGCTCCCCCAGCGCCGCGACTCCATTGCAGATGGACTTGTGACGAGTTGAGCCGCCGGGTACCACTAGGACCTTCTTGTGCTGGAACCGTTGGATGATGTCCATCATCAAGCCGATGTTTTCCTTCGCAACAACAACCACAATGGTTTGGATCCATGACACCCTGCAAGAATGAAGCAAATGAAAAAGGATAGAAGTAGGCACAGTCAGAACAAATCCAGCTACACAGCAGCTGGATCTGAGTAACTGCAATTTCCTACAGCAGGGGTGTCCAAACTTTTTGTCGAAATCAATAAGTCAGAACTTGCAGGCCAGAAAAATTTATTTTTTCCTTCTGAACGAAAAACTAAGCCACATTGATATAATTAAAGTAATAAGATTTTTTTTATTTATTCCTCACTAAAGGAAAAGCATCCAGTCTTCAATTTTTTAAGTCTGGATTAAAAAAATAGGCCAATTGTGAAAAGTATATTTTTTCTTTGAAAACACATTTAGCAAATTCTAATAAATTAATGAAAATGTTGAGAAAAAATCAAAGGAGAGATGTGGAGCTTGCAGGAGAAAATAAAAACCCTGGTTACTTAAAAGACAAATACTTTGAGTTTCACTTCTATTTCTTACAGCGTACACAGAACGAACTTACATTTCATTTCACTCAAGGACAGTTTTGCTCACTAGAAAATAAATTATGGAGTATTAAAGTGCTAAATTTGCTAAATAAACATAAAAAAAGTTCATAAAATGAGCCAGAAAAGTCTACAAAACATATTACTTTCATTGTAGCCAGTATTTCCAACTGTAGGACAAATTTAAGTTATGATCATTTTGCACCAATTAAAAATAAAAAGGCTTAAATTAAATCAATTATTTGTGCCTGGTGGGTTCAGATTGTATCATTCTAAAATCCCTGTCAGGGGCCGTGAAAAAAAAAAATCAGTCCAAGGGCTGCAAATGGCCTGGACAAACTGTGCAGCCAAAGTATAAACTCTAGGATGGATTGGTGGCCTTTGGTCAGATACTGGATCAGATCTGTTCCATCATCTACAAACTATGATACATTCATATGAAAACTGAGTCACAAATAAAACTCTGCGGACACTTAGGGTTCAGATTGTGTCTTTTAACACCATCATTTCACCGTGATCCTGACTGTTCTCCTCAGAAAACCTCTCCCTTTCACTCGCTTAATGACAATCAACAATCAACAGGTAAATAGGACTCATCTGATCAACAGCAGTTGTTGTTTTAACAGTTTTTATCACCAGCCAGGGATTGAGATGTAATGTAAACATCCTCAGTTTCATTTCCCCATCATGGAGCCTGAAATCTGTTGAAAATATGACCACCTGTCTGCCAAAGACAAAAACTCAAATATTCCACCAGCAAACTGTAATAAAGTAAATTGCATTTTCAAAATAGAGTTTATGTTTTCTTACTTTAAATCAATCTACATTGGCTGTTTAATTTACAATGTTGATGTTTTTTAAATGACTTAAAGCGGAACCACTGCTAAATTTTCCTTCAAATAACAACCCTTTGCTTTGTTTAGTTTATAACACTATATTGTTCTGCTTTAATCAAGGTATTCCCCCACAGCAGTTATGTGGTTAATAAAAGCCATCCAAAACAGGACACTTCAGCCAAAGGCAGGATCAAAGCTTCCTGAAACACACAAAACAAGCCACTTACATTTCTTGTAAAAGGTAATCCTTGAATAAAACAAACTCCTTCCATGCAAACACACACCCTGGAGTACTTCCTGACAAGCCTAACAATGGCATGGTTAAACGTGCCAGGATGTGAGGGGGGAAAAAAACTTCAAAGTCCGATCGGAAAATACTGGGAATTTCTCATAACACAGTCTATTTATGTTGAGATCATTAATAATAAAAAACTGAGTGGGTTCGAGTAGAAAATTGCCAAAATTTTATCCTGACAACTCAAAATATCAGCTGGTCAACACATGCCTTTTTTTTTTTAACTTATTTTTTATTTTATAACTTCTGAATAAAGGTCTTTAACGTATATGATATTGGTACTGCTCATTTGAGAAGATTTGTACTTGGATAAACAAATATAAGCTGTAATTCCCAAAACATTGTCAAAAGTGTATCTTTTCAAATAACTTCATGCATTTTCTATCTATAGGTGACTTCGGTTTCACACAAAAATTATTCTTAACATTGTTCTTGTTATCTGTTAGCGTCTGCAGAACCTACCTGCATTTATGGCGCATCCACCGATTGGAAAAACAGAATTTGAATATTTCTCAATAACCATAATCTCGATCATCAGTTCTCTGTGTTCATTAATTTTATTGTGATACCCAGACAAAATGGATGGAATGGACCTTTTTTTCTGATACCTTCAATGACATTTTAATATGTTCTCCTTGTATCACCAGTAACTGCTGGGAAAAGAAGATATTTTGATTTTGGAAAGACAAAGGATTTGTATGTTTGGTCTCAATAATTTTTCTAATTCCTGATGGATTTTGATTGATTTGTGAATGGTTGCAGAAAATAATAAATGCAGTTTGAGATGTTGGGGGTGGACCTTTAATTTTTAGCCCCTGGGCCCTACATGTAGTAAAACCATCCCTGTCAGAGGCAACTATATTTCCAACAGTTTTTTTTGTATTTTATAACTAAAAGGGATTTATCGTAGCTTATTTTCCTACCTCTCAAAGGACTCTACAGTGTAGCTTATGAGCGGTCTACCCAGAAACGGACAGAACTGTTTTGGTGTCTGCAGTCCGGTTCGCTCTCCGGTGCCGCCGGCCGGAAGAACCACCGACACCGGGAAGTCCACGCAGAGTCCCGCCTTAAGGTGGTCGCGCTTCCGGGCTTCGCCTGTTGGGAAAACCCGGGGATAAGCGGGCCTATCCTGCTCACTGTCACCACTCTGCATATAAACGGGACTGACCTCCATCTTTTTACGGTTGGAGGTGTAAAAAGGTGTCAAAGGAGGTTTCTCCAAAATCTGTGCATTCCTGGCCGACGGCAGGATGTCTGTCACTGAGGCGGCGTGGATGGAGAAGCGGCGGATATAACCGCGATATGAAGCTAACACTACAATGGTAGTACTTCCGCCCTAACCTTTCAAAGTAAGACAATGTGCATTTCCGATTAAAAGATGATGCGTACTATTATTATTATTATTATTATTATTATTATTATTATTATTATTATTATTATTATTATTATTGCTCATTAAATTAATACATGCAATTAGAGACTTTGATCCTGGGAATTTATACAGTGTCTGAAGTTACTTCACTTTATTTTGAAAATCATATCCTGGTTTATCACTTCAACTTGACAGATATTTATCAGCAAATCTGAAATTGTTACCCTAGTGCACCAAATATCTCCAAATGGATATTTCAAATAGAACATTTCAAGACATAGTGGTTTTTGCAAGATAAAATCCAACAGAAATATATCAGAATTTGCTTAATGTACTAAGTTTTATTGTTTATGTTGACAGTAAATTTCTATTTACTTTGTGTAAAAAGTACATCCTGCTTCATTTTTTGTATGTTGAGTCAGAACATCTTAGTGTCATTAATGTTAAATTATTCAATTAATCAACTAAAATTATTTCAACCATAATTTGAAACTATTTAAATCTGAAGTGTGCATCAGAATCCACACAAGCATTATTTACCCACTTTTTTTTACAGTCTTGTTGACTTTATTGTTTTTGTACATGAAAATAAAAATAAAAATAAAATGATAAACAAAGGTATCACACAAAATAGAAAAACAGAGAACACCTTAAGTTGCTGAACCTCTTTCTGATCAGCTTCTGTGTGGTCCAGCTACAGCTTTTCAATCCGGTTAAATCAGCCCTATTGCAACACATTGTTTCCATTTTTCCATCATCTGCTGGAGATGTGCTGCTGTGTGTTGAAACAATGTCCTGTTGATGACCCAGTGTGGGCTTCAGCTGTTGGACAGATGGCTTCACATTTGACTCTGGAATACTTTGATAAACAGAGGAGGACATGGTTGGATTAATGACTGCAAGGCAGCCATGTTTTGCGGCTGGAAAACAAACCCATATCATCACCCTTCTGTTTCAGCCCTGGCAGCTGGTATCAGGTGTTTGTGCTGATTTCCTGACTTTGATTTTAGCTGGACAAATGCATTATGCTCATGCATTTTGTTTTGATCCATTGTTCCAGATGTTTTGTGGTTCATTCAGATTCAACCTTGTCACTTTCTTTCTCCTGACATTTTTGTTCAGGTTTTCTCTAAATATACATTGATAAATTTTAATATTAAATGTGTTGAGGCCATAAAAGGCATATGTTAAGCTTTTTGAGTTTCTTAACTATTAACTTTAGGAAGAATTTCAAAATACACCAATTTGCCTATTAATTTCTTGCTCCATTTTTCCCTAATTTTTGAACAAAACACAAAGACACCTACACTGTAAAAATAATTAGGGTGGTTAAACTTAAAAACTTGAGTACAATTGCTGCCTTAAAAACACAAGTTAGCACAACTTGAAATTATGTATTTTTCCAACTTAGGTTGGCAAGCTAGAAAAGTAGCCCAATTGCTTATAATTTGTTGCTTAAATATGATACCATAAGTTGAAATGACTAACTACAAAACATTATTCATTCTCAAAAAATTGAGTACTCTTGTCAAGTGAAATTAAAATCATATTCTATTTGAACTCAAATAATTAAATTATACCACTTTTCTAACTAATGACTACTTGTTGTATGAACTTCATACTCTGAGTTTAAACACATTGCAAAGATACATTATCCATTCAGAAAACTTGTTTTATTTTGTTAAAGTAACAAACAATTATATATACTTTCAACTCTCATTTTAAAGTTAAACTGACTAACTATATTCATACCAATTCCTTTTTTGAGTTGATTTAACTTAAGAGTTTAAGGCAGCAATTGAACTTAAAATTGCAATTTAAGTAAACTAACATTTCCAAATATTGTTCACTTCCTCCACTAATAATGCCAAGTTCACCAGTTTCCTAAAAATAATTACACCAAATACACTTCCATTTCAAATATTATACATTTATTTTTATCTTGCTCTATCAAATATGAGACAAGCCTTAAATCAAGTGTAAAAGAAAACATTTGTCCAAGACAAGCAGAGGTGTTGACATTTATTGGAGGACCAAAATTGACAAAAACAGAAATCGATTTGACAAATAAAACAGAATTTTATTGAAATCTCAATAAATAAATGTACTTAAAAGGCTCCAATTAAGAACTTCACCAGATTAAAAACCACCATTGTGAAGAGTTAAAATTATTCTAAAAATGTAGGACACCAGCAGTGTTTCCATTTTAATGCATTTTTTTAATCATCAAATTCTTAAAATGTCAAAAGAAATGAAAGAAAATGCAAATCAGGCATGTTTCCATCAACTGGCTTTTAGCAAAATTAATAAGGATACACAAAGTAATTACATCGGAATTTGATGTTATGCATGGCTGTAGTACACAGGAAGTGATGTCTCTTAATAAGGACTAAAAATATGTTTTTGCAAACACAAATGCTACAAAAAGATTTTAAAGAAATGATAGCAAGAAAGAGAAATAGGTAAACATGTAAACAGTTTTTGTAAGAAATTTTGTTAGTCTTACATCACACATCCTGATGACAGTTGATGGATCTTCGCCAGATATGTAGCGAGGCAAACCAAGCAGAGCAGCAGCCCTTCTCCTTTCATTTGTGTCCTGCAAGAGATGAGACATGCAGTAAAATTAATATATTTTAACAAAATTAACAAATTATGCCTTGTTTTCTAGCCATCTTCAGTCCTGCTCACATCTTTTGCAAGGCAGTCCAAAATGTCTTTGAGTGGCTGCTTCTTTCCAGATTTGGTTGCTGCTTTGTAGACCTCCAGCAGTCTCAAAACCAGGCCATCAAGTCAGTCAAGAAAAGATTTCAGAAGGTCTGTGGTGACAATTCTTGTAAATTCTGCCCTAATCTGAGGAATAGAATACATAGAATATAAAACTTTGTCTCAATAGGACAGTTAACTCAGTATTAAATCACTAAATGTCTTGGTGGAACGAATTCAGTTATGCGATTACCTGTCTCTCATGGAACAGAGCAGGCCATCAGGAGATGATCTCTGTGATGTGTGGTTGATCTCCTACAATGTCTTTCCTACGCTGAGAAAATGTAGCAACCATCAAATCCTCAAGCAGCTGATGATTTGGGTCTTTCTTCTGCATTTCAGCCTCCATTATCTTGCGCTTCACCTCCATGTTTTCAGGACTGTGTCCTTCAGATGGATCAGGACAGAAGTTCACCTCTCCCTTCTTTGACTTTTTGACAGTTTCCCCTTTTGAAATTCCAGATTTTCTTTTGTTTGAGACCACTTC
Source organism: Poeciliopsis prolifica (assembly GCF_027474105.1). Lineage (NCBI taxonomy): Eukaryota > Metazoa > Chordata > Actinopteri > Cyprinodontiformes > Poeciliidae > Poeciliopsis > Poeciliopsis prolifica. The sequence goes on along the minus strand of NW_026562400.1, from coordinate 2,862,800 downwards.
AGGGTATCGTGCTGAACTTAATTTTTGCCTGTAGTTTCCCATTTTAAATTTCAAACTGTGAAACCATGAGTGCCATCCCTTTTCTGACCCTGGGTCTCGCAGACACCTGCACAAAAAACTAAACAAAAAAACCCCATACATTTCAGATTATGGTATTTAAAAATATAAAGTATTCATACATACAAATTCCAGTTTTGCCACTTAATTAAAATAACTTGACTAAAATGTTATCTTCATCAGCTTCATTGTCCAAAGTAGAGGTTCCAAAGTTTTCAGAATTTGACCTGCACAATAACAGTAACACAGACTGTCCCCAATTTATTGTAAATGATATACCTTGATATTGGGTCAAGTGAAGGACAACAAAATTAATTTTGCTAGTTTAATTCATTGTAAGGTGACACACTTTACTAACAACTAAATCAAATAGTCATTTTTAAACAGTAATCAAATCGAAAAAAGATTTTTCAGAACCCCTCCTCCATGTTTCAGGACCTACAGTGGGGTCCTGACTATTTGGAAGCCACCAAAGCTCCTTGATATGTGATAGTCTTGGGCACGCGCCCAGCCTGAGCTAACGCTTGATAAATAATTACTGTAAAATTCAGAATACAGTTTAATCAGTAATAGCTGCTGGAGATAGTTTGCATTTTTCACCGGCAACCAGAAAGGGACACACATGCGCAGAACACACGAAAGAAAGGATACGACTAATTACTGACAAGAAACAGACTAATTACTGGCACAGCCTTTCCCGAAGCCGCTAACTCGTCTGCAGTTAGCACGTCGATGCAGAACTTTGACCAAGCGCCACATATGCATTTCTGAGGAAGTGTACAAAACAAAAATCGTGGAAGCCGCTTGTATTTCCCTTAAAAAAGTTCTAGAAGCGAGTAGCATACTGCGTTTAGCTAGGCTCAACTGCATTAACTAACTGCCGCCCTCAATTAGCAAGCTGTTGTTTTATGTCCTGTGTTTAAATATGTAACACAAACTTTTAGCTCTTAACATATTTGAAAAATGGATGGCATTATCAAAAAAACGACAAAATGCAGCTTACCTTACATTTTTATCTCTCCAGCTCGCTTCGCATTTGGAAAAAATGTCCCGCCGAACTTGAACGCCTTTAGGACCGAGGTCTCGGAAAAAATGGTATTCATCCGCGAGGTGTTTTCGACGTCCTTAATGTGGTCAGCTGGTGTTCCTCTTCTTCATTTAATATGCGATTCTAACTGGGATGGAAAACTTTAGAACTTCTGACTAAATTTCACCTCATATTTAGTCCCTTATCAGATAAAGAGCGAATTCCCGGCACTATTTGTATCTCGCATTAATATTGCCTGTGGTGATCAGTTTTTATAAGATCCGGTTAACATTTAAAACTCAGATTGTCAAGTTATGTTCACACGTTTGAATTTTAGGTTTCACTGAACTGACTCACATCCTCGAGTTGAAATGAAAATAACTCATGAAATTAAGTTGACATTTCATAACTCATTATGTTAATTGGAACTAACTTATAGAAATACCTTATGTCAACTAATCGTGAGTAAGACTTTTTACAGTGTATACTCTGCCACTTTGCAATGAAGACACTTGCAAAGCAATCGAAGGATGTGTCTTCCTTCGACAATAAAACTCATTGTCGAAGGATGAATTTTAAGTTGTTTGAACATTATGACCTTTTCAGATTGATGGACAACCAGAGTTGCTTCACTAGACCCATTGCTGATGTCTTTCCAAATGAATGGCATTGGCATACAGTGCTTTTGTCAACCTGGTATCCATCAAACATTTTGTCCTGATAGCTAAAACCAGGGATCTGAAGGAGGGGCAGCTTTTTTAAGACAATAATTGTACAAACTGTCGTCGATTTAAATCTTGATTAAATTGATTTCATCTAACAGTTTGTAAATGCGTTAGGGTGTAAGGTCTCATGTCTACATAAAGCTTTAGAGCTTTTAATAATATGAAACATGTGATCAATTGTTGGATTTATTTTGCACAAAGTAAAGACAAGAGTGAAGTTTTTGCAGATGCTAAACAAATGAATTCACCAAATATATTGTGACAAAAAATATATTACATCAAAAATCATATTTCTTACAGAGTAAAATCTTATACACACAGCCATATTTCAAAAGGTGAGTAGGGATTTCATATATGTACAGCTATTTACAGTTAATGTTTTAAAGATGTTTGGGTGTTTTCCCACTAGTGTTTTCTCCATAGAAAATGCACAGCTCATATGGGATAATGTGTTCTAGTACATGGAACTCTCCAGACTGTACAATCCACTTTTGTTCACATTTTTCAAATCAAAAATCTCTGGGAATCCACTTTGAAGTCTCCAAATTAGCTACCTGACTTTGCATGAGTCAGATGAAAGTCACAGAAAGATAATCCACAACTTTCAAAAGGTCAAAAGGAGAAAGCTCCCGAGGATTATCTGAAGATGTTTAGGATTCGGTCTCATGCCAGTTCTCTCTCAGCCGGGTCTTGCCCAACCTCTTCTTGCTCTTGGATTTGTGTCTGTGGAGGACCGACGGCTGCAGCACGGATTGGTCCTCGAACTTGCCGCCGGACTCGTTGTGTTGCCTCGAGAACCTCTTGCACTTGCAGGAGGTCACTACGGTGATCTTGTACGTTCTCGTGGTGCCGTCCTGGCACTGCAGCTGGATGCGCTGGGTGCGGGTTTTGTCGTTGACGCAGCGCCAGTCATGGCTGCTGCTCCGGCGGGCCCAGAACTTCCTGCTGCGGGACGCTCCGATCCAGTTCTCCAGCATCTGAGCTGGGAGACACTCGCCTGCACACACCAGCTCCTTGATGGGGTTGACGCTGGTGCAGTGGCCATCTGAGATGTACTTTGTAGACCTCAACTCTCTGCAGCCAATCTGACTCCGATCTGTGGGCGAACAGATAGGACCGTGTTTATACGAGATATTTTTAAACAATTCAAGCATTCCCCCTTCAGGATTTCTGACTCCAGTTTTCTCCCATTACATTGGCTGTGAATCCATTTGAAGCTTCTGGCAAGAAACATGAAGACAAGGATGCAAGACAATAGGATCTCGACATTTCTTCCTTAAATTATAATTACAGCATGGTGACAAAAAGAGAAAACTCGTGGATTAGCAGGAGGAATGCACCTTTGCAGGCAGGCAGTTTTTACTCCTGCAGGCTATGAAAACTGTCCCCCTGCTCTCCCCTCCATGGTTGTAACCCAATTCCTGCTCCATTCATGCATCTCCATACACCTCTGTGACAGCGTTGGATGAATGGAGCCAGGATGAGCTCCATCTTCCTGTCTCTTACTTACATTCCCTCCACCCCCAAACATCCCCATCCATCAGGGTCTCATACCAGGAGAGCCGCAGGGCAATAATGGCGCAGGGAGAAAACCTCATCCATCTGGACTGCAGCCATCTCTACTACACTAATACACTGACATTGGTGTTTTTATGATTCCGTTTATACAATGTAAAAATAGAAAACTAAAATCTGTAGTTTTCAAAACAATATTCTTATTTTTTGTTCTTGTTTGTTATGCTTTATGTTTACCTTAATGTTGCTGCTCTTGTGATTGAGATACATTTAAATATTCAGACGTCTATTGGAACATGCTCATTGAGTACTGAGTAGCACAGATATCTGCTGTGTTACTCAGTAGTGCTTATTTTTTAGGCTTAATTTTGACCTTTTAGTCAAACAAAACATTGCTTCTTCCTAAGGATTTAAATAAATCAGTCAGAAATGCAGCAAATATTTCGATTTTTTATGTAATCTGATATAAAAATCAATGAGTTTTTGAAAAAAGTTACTGAAAAAATAATTGTTTATGTTGGTTGTCTTTGCAACTTTTTCATTCCTAATTATAAAATTTGTCACATCGAATAACCAATAAGGTTAACTAATTCACTCATGTTAATAACAAAATCCAAATGAACAAAATAGTTGTTTGGTTTGTAAATGATTGTATTAAAACAAATGAGACAATCATGGAAATGATTTAAGAAGCTTTGGCCTCGTTTTGTTTTGTTTGATTATTATTATTGTTAATTTTTTTGATTTCTTCCATTTAAGTTTTTCACATTTTTGAAAGAAAGATTTCATCTTATTATTGTTTCAGATGGAAAAGTCTACAAATATTGTGACATGACATGGCTGCAACTGTTTGTACATCCATTGAGTTATGCTTTGTATCAAACTTTGATTAAATTCGATATTTCGGGTTTTTTGGCCTCTACCGAAATATTGAATTTCGGAAGTGGCCAAAAAGTGTAGTCAAGTGAGAGTAGAAGTACTTCAACATATTTTTACTCAAAAGTAAGAGCTCAGAATTGTTATTCGCCGTACTTAGATTAATTGAAATAGTGCATATAAATCAGGCTTTATTAGGAGTAAAGCAGTAAAAGAGCAGAGCATCCTTCCTGTCCACTCACCTCCTCGCTCCTGCGCAGCCGCACCGCCGCCCTGTCCTCGCCCTCCGGTGCGCGCGCTGTTCAGGGACGCGTTGCTCTGCAGCTCCGCGGCCGGAGCGGGGCTCACGTGCGAAACCACCCGCTCCGTGGCGTCATTTTCCACGGCCTGGCAGCTCCTCAGGAGGACACAGAGCAGGAGGAGGGAGCGACACGACGCGTGGGCGTGGAGGAGCATGGCTACTTGTCCTTTAAAACAAATGACAAGCTGAGAGAAGCAGATAAGTGTCCTGATGCTGGATGAGCTGCTGAGCGCGAGGAGAGAGGTTTTAAATGCGACCCGGCTCTGGCAGCTGCTCAGGTATGTCTGTTTCTGGAGGATCTGATTGGTCGCCATACATCACCGCTGCTCTCTAACCCCGCCCACTTGTTTTATTTCAGTCTCAAGAACCTGAAATTCACCCTGTAGGCTGAAAAAGAGGAATCTTGTTGTTGTTTTCCACAAATAATCATGCATAGTTCAACTTAAAAACAAACAAATCTGTTAGTAAATACATAAAAAAATAACATACTTTTTTGAACCAAGTCTTGATTCAGTTTATTCTTTCAGGCGTCTCTGATAGGAATGTATCTGGCAGAGATTGCTAGAGTAGCTGAAAGTTTTACTCAAGAGTAGTACTACTTCAACTTTTACTGAAGTAAAAGTAAAAAGTAGCCATCCAAGAAATCACTCAAATAAGTGTAAAACAGTTTGGGTAAAAAAAAAATAAAAATAAAATAAAAAACTACTCTAGAACTGAGTAACTGATCAAAACATAAAAATCACATCATCAGATCAACTAAAATGTTAAGTTTTGTGAAAATGTTTCTGTTTAAACAACCAAAATGAAAATTATTTATTTTAATAACATGATTATAAAACAACAAAATAAGACACAAGAAAAAACATTATTTGTTTCAACATACTTTAAGCCTTTCCAAAACTTTAAGAAATCCATCTACATTTTACATATATATGCACATTTTAGGCCCAAACTAACTGTTGCTTATAACTGTTCATAATTGTATCCACCATTGCAAAAGCCAAAGTACATGATGTCATGTAAATAATGCAAAATTTATTTTGAATTGTGAGAGTTTTTAGGGTCTTTCAGGTAACTTCTACACTGGAAAATATCACTTGCAGACTATAAAATCGGGAAAAAATCAGACCGCATTTTATCATAATTTGGCTAGCTTCAACAGTTTAAAGAGCAGCACAGAAAATGATATTTGGTGAAGGTATAATCCTGCCATTCATTCTCTCTGTCTGTTTAAAGCACATCTATGCATTGAAATCCCTAAACAAAGCACAGAGGATGGAAGCTGATCAAAAGTATCCTCCTTTGCTGCCTTTGAACTGTTACCCTCAGGTAGAATGCATCGCTACCCGTTTCTTTTTAAAAAATTGGACAAAACAGTCTTTCATTGCAAAAGCAATCCATTTGTTAAACAAACATTTGCAAGAAGACAGGTTTTAAATTTCTCTTTATGGTCTAGCAAGCCTATACATTAAAAATCTTTCATGTTTTCTTATGCTGCTTCTTTTTGAGTTGATTTGTATTTATTGTTCTATTTCCTTGAAGAAATGAAAAATCACTCTGCTGCTTTAATGAGCACAGTTTTAGTGGATCTCATTCTTGATGTTTGCACTCCAATTTTACAAAACTTTTTATTATTTGGTACCTTCCTACTTACGTTTTATCCGATCCTTGAACGTAACTTAGCTGTGCTTATCGTGACTGCAGAGAGATACCAGAGGTCGTTTCAGTTCCTTAGTTTCGATGACTATTAAAACTTTGACTTGATTTCCACATTGAAATCTTGGGACCCATCTTTAAAAATGCTTTTAACTGCTTGTTTTAGCAGTTCAAACACCAAATATACTTTAAAAAAGCATTAATGTGCACAGTGGAAACTGTCTAAACACTTCTCTTCTTTTAGAGTTACAGCCAGTCAACATCAAGAAAAATGTCTTTTTTTTCTTTTATATGCAACTTACTCAGTGTCATTAAACATGCATTAATAGTTATTCTAATAAGACGAATGATCTGGATGAGATTAAACTCCTGCTTGTGTGATTTGATGCTGTGCTTATAACTAAACGCAGTCATTTTAACCCTGATATGCTAAAAGTTATTAATGCTTTGCTTACAGCACAGCTCTCTAAGTAAAGGGAGGGTTATCCCTGATGAAAAGAGAAAACAGATAAACCTTTTTTATTAAAAAATAATATTGATCAAAACAACTTTCCAAAAGTGTCCTAATATTGTCTTTTTTTTAGCAGCTGGTATAACAAATCTATTTCTTGGAAATGTTTTGTTTTTGTTCTGTTTGAAGTGGTTTTGTTCAAATTTGCAGCTGTGATACTGAAACAAACACACTTTTGCTGTTGATGCCTTCTGCTGTTTTCAAGATGGCATGAAAAATCCAAGAACAATCAAATACTTTTGGTCTTTATGTTTCTTATGGCCTCAAAATGAATGGTATTTTAATAGCTTTTTATGTGAATGTTATTCCAAGACTGAAGCGTAATTCCACAACTTCTCTGATCAAAAAACGAATGAATTAAAATATGCTCTGACTAAAAGTACTGTTGTTTTACTGGAATAGTTGTTTGATATTTACAGAATAAACTAAACACAGTAATCACTGCACGACTCTATGCAAATATTTGGTCAATTTGACATCCTGTGAGAGTTTCATGTTATTGGATTAGGTTAAAGGAGCAGGTTATTGAATGTAGAGCCATCTAGTGGTCAACACTGGAATAACTAAACTTTAAAGTGAGTAGAGAAAACGACAGATGCTGCTGAAAGACTTTCAAAAGGAAATTTACAATGGTTGAATTAAAAAAATACTTAGATAAGATAAGATAAGATGAGATGAGATGAGATAAGATAAGATAAGATATTTTATGAACATCTTATCATTTTAAATCCTGCTGAAGAGAAAGAGGACCGTTGGTTAAAAGAGGATAAAAGAAAGAAGAATAATAAGATTGCAGGAAGGATAGAAAAAGGGGCAAAATTACGGAAAGGAGCAAAAACATTAAAGAACAAAAACATTTACAGTGAAGTGTGTGAGGGTGAAGAATTAAAATGCACAGGAAGAAAAGTTTTAACAAAAGAGATGAAAGGATACAGCTAATTACAATGTTCAAAAATAGAAAACAATAACAACCATTGAGTTGTACTCTGCCACTTCCCAAGTCTTAGTTCCAGCAACAATTATGCTTCAAAATAGCGACTTAGTGAAGATCAAAAGGTCTCACTTGACCTAGACATGAACAAAAATGGAAAACCATGTTTGAACAGAAGCTGTTTCACTGATGAAAAGAAGAAATTCTACCTGCAGGGTATTTTCTGTTTGTTGATGGATGTATGGATGGATTTCAGCCATATTTACCAGTCAATACAGCAAAGGACCGACAGTGTTGGTGGTACTTGCAGCCTGAAGGCCTGAAGTCAGGGTTGCAGGATCTGACTGAAAGTTTCCAACCCAAACACAATGTAAAACAAACAAAAAACAAACAAACCGAAACCTCAACCTTTATATAAACTTATGTTATGCTCTTTTAAATCACGAAGTTTCCCTTGGATTTCTGTTTTACAGCACCACTATATAGTGACGCTTGGTTAATCATCGATGCCATGTTCGAAAGAGTCTGGAGATTTAAAAATAAATATTTAGACTTATTTTTATTAGCAATAATTTTTTGCTCCTACTTTGATCCTTTGAGACGTTGGATGTTTATTTTATGGCCAAGCAAGTTAAAAAAGGACAGAATTTAGAAGGAACCCATTTTGTGTTTTTTATTGAGAAAAACAAAACACCAAACTGACGTAAGTGATGTGATTGAATAGGAAAATAACCCTAAAAAGGACAAGACAAGTGCAATAATACTGCACTTATTAAAAGTTTGGGTATTTTTTTTCTTTTTGCAAAAAGAAAAAAAAAAGGGGGGTTTGGGGTTCAAATCCTGGGCTGGAGGAAAACTGGGTGAGTTTGTCAATGTAAGGTTACTTTAAAACTGCCTTCCAAAAGTGTCCTCAGGTTAGTTATTTGGCAGCCAGTGTAACAAATCCGTTTGTTGTAAATGTTTTGTTTTTGTTCGATTTGATCAACAAGTCCTGAATGGACAAGTGGACGCGAACGATGAATGGATGTCGTTCTTTTCATCCTTATTTCAATCTAAGGTGGTCCTAATGCCAAGTTTAAGTATACTCAAGAGCCAACCACCACGGTCTATGTTTTATGAAATCATCTGGAAAATAATGCACCAACACTTATAAATACATTTTTACAAGTTTAGCTCCTGACATTTAGAATTTACTTTATTGTTAATCTTCACACACAGCCTGTCAGTATCTCCTGTCTCTTTTATGTCTTTCCCAAACAGACGCCACAGACCCATTCAATCCACTTCCGAGAGAAAATAAAGGGCAGCACGGCTACCTCTTCCCAGAGGAATATTTACTCTTTAATGCCCCCTAAAGTTTCTCCTGGGAATAGAGAAACATGATTTGCCTTCCAGCTTTAGAGCCTCTACTAAAGGTAACAGAAAAGTGAGAGGTGTCTCCCGTTTAGCTCCTGACCCTCACAGGAAGTGGAAGGTGGTCGGGTTAACTTGACATTGACAAGCAGAACGGTGGGAGCGTGTTTATTATCAGGAAGGACCCTCATGCTGTAATCAGAGGTGTGACAAGGCAGAAAGGGGGAGTGGGTGGGAGGCAGAAGGTGTGTTCAACACCTTGAAAAGAGCCAAGAGGAAAGGGTCACAGTGGTTTGGAAATGTTCCCAAAAGCAGATGACAGGTTGTGTCTGACTCACTGCTGTTATTTCCTGACTAAAGCTTCAGCCTGAAGTGACAAAATACCAATTGTTTTTTTCTTTGGCGTTACTTCCAAATGTATGAGGCTTTTTGTGATCTCCATTCAGGACATGCGCAGTAGAGGGCGCAATAATGTCACACATAAAGAGCTGGTCCGTGTTTTTGCCAATCGCCATAAAAAACAGGCAGAAGTGCTCAGTGTTTGCAGAGGTAAACATGGATGCTAACAATATCTTATGATTTTGATGTTGCAGTACATTAACAACTTAATTCTCATCACAGTCCGCTATGGTTGCTTTTTCTTGTGCGTCTCAGGATGCAGAATAGTGACGTTTGTCGAGTATAAATGACATTCAGATCAGATTCTGGTCACATCTGAAACTTCTTGTTGCAGTGTGAACGCAGCCTATTGTTTCCTGTGTGGTATTTATGTGATTGTTACTGATTGTTTTGTCATTCTCAACTTTGTGAATCTCAGTGGTGCATTGGAGGATCGTTTTATTATCATTTTATTTTGAGGGTGTCTGATTTTACAGTTCACGCTCAACAGGCAATGGCCTCATACAATAGTACTTTTCTTTCCTTCCTCATTTTTTATACTTTTGTTTTAGTATTACTGTAAGAAGGGCCAAAAATATTAACTGCCTTTTGACTCAAAGACAGACTTGGACACACCCATTCATTATAGTTGGCTTAAATAAAAGGATTTTTTGTTTTGAATTGTTCCTGTGAGTGGACCAGGGGTCTCCAATCTGTACAGTCAAAATCGCTATTTTTGCCTCAGACGAGCTAAATAAAATTTATTTAAAGCTGTGAAATAAATGCATAAAAGACAAGCCATCATTTATTATATATATCTACTGTAAGAAGTCAGTTATTTTTAACAATTTATCTCTAATTTTAGGTTTTAAAATAATCTCCCTGCCCTAAAAATAGTTTTGGAAAACAGAGAATGGATATGTTTTCGTCTATGAGATGTTAACATCATTGTGAAATATGATGTAAAAAAAAAGCATGTTTTCAATCTAATAACAGGAAAAATGGATCTAAAATTATAAGAGGTACCTTGCTACCTTGTAGAGGAAATGTAACACTATTATTGAATGAAACAATTGAAAAATTTCTAAAATCTCCATTTTTTATGATTATTATTTCATGATATAGACATAATACCATGAAACATTAGTTGATGCCACTTTATAGGATCCAAAAAAGGCACTTAGGGCCACAGAACTGCAAGTTTCAGAGCCCATAGACTAAAATCACCTTCTGGACCACTAATGTAAAACAAAGACAAACATTTGAGATCCTTTTCTTGGATTTACAATAATTTGTTGTTTTTTACTTTGTTGCATTGAAACAATTGCTGTTTGTTTATTATGGCCAGGTTGAAAAAAATAAAAAATCTAGAAGATGACCAGTTTTTGGTTTTGATGCAAAAAACAAACAGCAAACTGATGTAAGAGTAACAGGCGAGGCTGTAATCAGGTCTCGGAGGAAAATAATTATAAAAAAATTTGTTCATTCACAATTAAGCCGAAATCAGGGGAGATTTAAATCCTGGCAGAACAGCGCCTCCCTGTGGTCATCTTTAAAAACTACAGATGTAATGATAAAAATATAAATCTTAAGCTGTTTTAATATTTATAATTTCCTTTAGATGTGTTTTGTGAGACATGTTTACAGAAAATTCACTCAGATCAGTGGAGAGAGTGGAAGAAATAAAACCCTTTTTAATTTTGACATGAATGCATCAAAACATGCTTTATTACTGAGAAAAAAACCCTCATTAAGTAAAAATACAAAAAAATTATGTCTGAGGGACTTTTTTTATTATTAACCCAATGGGAAATAAAAAATAAAAATGTGTCTTTTTAGAACTGACTTACACTTTTAATACCATTTAAACTTCGTAATCATGGAAGTTTATAGAAGCACAGCTTTAGTTTTCACTCCTGTATTATTTGGTATTATAAATTGTGTTTGACTTTCACCAACAGTTTGAGTGAAATGTATGTAATTAACTTTTTTGGGGGGGAGGGGGGTCTAAATATGTGGACTAAACTGACTATTATTAAATAGAAATTAAATGTTTGTTGAGAATCAGTACAATATAAATATCCTGAATTGAATTAAACTTTTTATTTTTGGGTTGTCTCATCAGGAAAAAGAAGTAAATTTTTTCAATGGAAATGTATTTATTTTTCTATTAACAAACAGTTTTCTTGCTCTGTCTCCAACATTTTCTTCCATAGTTCACCAAGACAAACTCACATTTACATCATCCACATCTAAAAATACCTCAGATTTTTGGTCAGCATTAAGCAGCCTCACCTTACACACACAAAATGGGACTGTTGGTACAAAAATAAATCAGACAAATGGCAGGCGGCACAGCCACTTCATCCTCTGTTTGCTACAGATTCTTAAGGCAGATTAACGTTGCATCTTCATCATCGCTGTGAACCCGAAGCCCTCCGTTTGCTCGTCCACATTTCTACAAACACCAGAACATGTAGCATTATCATTTATAAATAGGAAATGGGCAAAAAGACGTGGTTCAGGCTCAGATGTTAATAAATATTCCTGGACCAGTCTGTCTGGTTCCCAGTGAAAGTGTCTGTTTCCTTGCTGTGCCCCGGATGTCAGGATGCTCCTCAGTTGTCAGCAGTTGTGATGGAAGTGGAGTCTGATGTTTCTGCAGCAGCAGCGTCTGCAGGCGTCTCTTCGCTTTTGGTTTCCATAGAGAGTCCCTGCATGGAGTCTGCAGCATCCTGGACGGATTTAATCTCCTCTGAAAACACAAGAGTCGCTTCAGGTTACAGCCAGCCGTCACCACAAAATGCTACAATTCAAATTAGCTTAAAAATGTTAATTTGACGTAAAATCTAAAAGAACAAAACAGATTCCTCACAGTCATTAAAACAAATCAAAACTTAAAAAGTCCCGTTCTCCAAAGAGCTGCTCTAGAAGCTGCCATTCAGAGTTGGGGAGTAAATATATACATTTACTCAATTACATTTATCTTTTGGTGGAAAAAAAAAAAAGTACGTTTAGGAGTATTTTTACTACGCTGTACTTTTTACTTTTACTTGGGTAATTTTATTGTGAAGTATTTCTACTCTTGCTTGAGTAAAATTGCTAGATTTATTTCAGACTCTAGAAACTTCAGGGTATAAAAGTACAATTAAAAACTTCAACAGCTTTGGATTGATTCAAACAAAAAAGACTTATTTTGTAGCTGAGGTCTGTAAAGTTGCATCTGAGAACCACAATGGAAACACAGACAATATTGTGTTTTATTGACATTGGCTGAACGTTGATGCAGAACTGATAATGAAGTTTTGTCCTAATATGTGAACTAATGTTCAGTTTTGATTCACCTTTGCTCTGCTCCGTCCTCAGTTTGGCCATTTCTGCTTCCTGCTTCTCTCGCTGCTCCTGCAGCTTCTTACAAACCTTCTTGTGGGTGAACCAGTGCATTTTCTGGCATGCTTGTCCACAGTAGATGACCTGAAAACAGAGCAAACTGTCAGTGAAATCCTTCACACGATAATTATTTCCGTGGTTTCAACGCTCACCATTTTGCAGATGGAGCATCTCTTCTCAGCTCCCTTTTCTCCACACGTGGTGCAGAACTCTGCGTCCATGAAACCGACCTGCCCTGTGATGGCCTGAGTCAGAACCGAGAGCGCCGTGGGGTCGTTACCCTGGAGGGCAAAAAAACCCTGATCAGATATCGCTATCGAAAACACAGATTTCTGAATCCAGTTTCTGAGCCGCTGAATTGATCTCAGATCCTGTGGTTCTGGGAGGCAGCGAAATGTTTGGGCCGAAACGATTAATCGTGATGAATCGATTATTGAAATAGTCTAATTAAATTAGTTTGCAAACTTACGATGTCTACAGGAGAGATGCTCCGCACCAGCTGCTGCAGCAGCGTGGCGTCGCAGTACGGGAACTTTCGGATGCATTCTCTGATGAACTTCTCCTGAAAAACTGGGAATCCGTCGCTGTCACGACCTTTTAGCAAACTGGAGGACACAAGAAAGGGAAAGCGCCCAAAATGCAGTGAATGACACGACAAAATATGTTGTTCAGCAGAAAGAAACAGGCAGAAAGCGCTTGAAGTGTTATCGACTTAAACAGGACAAAAAAAAAATACAATCTTGTGATATACCTCAGGTACAAGAGAAGGAATTACCAATTGTTTTCATGATAAATTAAAGAGCAAAGTTCTATTCTCCAAATTTTATTGCTAATAACAAATTAATTAATGTTAGGGGTTTTTACACATCTCTACCAGGAGGATGTGGAGGGTTCTGTTCGTAATTAAACCCATTCCCTCACTTATGTCCCCACCTCTTTATGAGGCCGTCCAGCTTGTCCTCGCGGTCTTTCAGGAAGGAGGCACACTTTCCCAGCACACAGCTGATGTAGTGCATCTTCATCGCCAGAACCTCGTTCATGTCCTGCTGCTTGATGCACTTCTCACAGATCAGCTCCATCACTCTTCTGCATTTGTCCAGAGCCTCCACCTCGGCGAGCAACGGGTTTTCCTTCACCAGCATCACCAACTGGAAAACAAAACAAACAACAAAGGAGATGATTTGGTTTTCTAGACGCTGCTTTAGGAAACAGCAGAGCAAAATCACAGAGTGAGCCATCCCAGTTGTTTCTGATCACATTACTGGTGAGGATTCTTTAATTTAAGCAGTGAGAAAAGGACGTGGAATGAGAAAAAATTAATGTGAAAATTCACCCGAAAGCTGCCAGGTTAAAATTTTTATTGTATCAGACATTGATATGAAAATAAATTAATTTGATTTCAAGTGTTTCAAATTAGGAAATGTCTCAAGATTTTGATGGAGATGCTAAAAAGTGAATGAACACTTAAAAAGAGAATCTAGAAAATATATAAAAGTCTTTATAGAAATGTTAAATTATTTTCTGCCCAATCTCAAGAAATGTAACTATTTAAGCTGCTCCCTGAAAATTCGGAGCTAAAATCCAGATTATATCGACAAATAATTATCGTAAGCTAAAAAAAGGTTTACCACGCAATGCAGACTCTTTAAAATTTGGCAGCGTAAATCTTGTATTTTGTTGGCTTCTTGCAGAAGGTGCACCTGACACACTAACACTTTGTGACACTGAACAGGCTGTTGAGTGTCACAAAGCTTTTATATCCACACAAAGTCAGTAAATTATGTAAGAAATAATGTGATGGATGCAATATTCTATGGTAACTTTGATTTTTATTTGTGTTAGCTAAACCGGTAGAGCTGCCCTTCTCTTCCTATTAGGAATAATTAACACTTTGATGCCACGTTTAATTACAACTTTTTGATACCAACACTAATGATTAAACTGAATAAAAACGGTGGAAATGATATCTACTGTGTTTCAGACGCCTAACATAAAAACAGAAAGCATATTAAGGTTCATTCAGGCTGCTGGAAGATGATCTGGGTCTTTGAACGTGCTCCGTTCAGTGAAGTCCTACTTTGACCGTGTTCAGGTTGGTGCTCATGATGATCTTATGAAGGGGTCCGGACAGTTTGGGCGGCAGCTTTGGTTCCTTCTCCAAACCCTGCGGCTTTGTGTAGTAATCCAGCCTGGCTCGAGAAAAGTAGTTGTTGATTACAGTGACGCAGTCGTGCTGACCTAAGGATGAAAAGTAGAGGGGAGTTAAAACTGAATGTCGATTTTAAAACAGCTTTTATTGCTACACTGCAAAAACTGAAATCTACGTAAGATTAAATATCTTAAATTAAGGAGATTTATGCCTGTTTTCTTTCTGACAAGATACTTCTTCTCACAGAAAGGTTTTTATCTTAGACTATTTTTCTTATTTTAAGTGTTTTACTACTTAATTATCTCAGGAAGATATTAAAGCTTGATATTAAGAAAATATTACTTATGAGTACATGATAGATACTGGAATATCAACATTCACATAGAAAACCTCAAGTCTAGAACTTATTTTGTCTTAGTGAGATTTTCTTATTTCAAGCACACACAGAAGTTACTTACTTAATGTAAATAGTCTCATTTTATGCTCGTTGACATATGTTGTAATTTTTAAAAAAAATTACCCCACTCAGTTGTACATTAAGCTGGACTGGAGTAGCTACTTTTAATCACAGCACAATATTTATGTTGACATTTTCCCCTTAATTTGAAGTATTTTATTCTTTATTACATATTTTATGTTCTGGCTTTGATTGCCTGTCACTTTGCTGCTGTTGCACTGGAATTTCCCCACTTTGGGGATAACAAAGGACATTTATATTCTATTCAAACCAGGAAAAAAATATATTTCTTATGATTAAGGTTTTGTAGATTTTAGAAAAATGCAATGAGAATAAATTATGGTCACAAACCAACAAAAGCTGCCATCTGAGCGGCGGTCCGTCCAACAGAGTTGGTCACATCTGTTTCCGCCCCGGCATCCAGCATCATCCAAGTGATGTCAGTCTTTCCTACAGACATAAAGGAAAAACTTCTAATACATCGTATATTCAGATGTATTTGTTTGTTGCCGTTTGGACCTGCCAAACCACACGACGAACACTGACACTTACCTGACAGGCCAGCAAACATGAGCGCCGTGTATCCATGTTCATGCTGGTTGCAGTTTACATCAGCTCCGTGTTGGAGGAGCAACTTGCAGATGTCTGCTTTCCCTTTGTAGGCAGCGTGCATGAGGGGCGTCATTCCATACTGCAGGTGAGACAAAACATAGACATAACCATCACACTCTACCTAAAACTACATCGACTGTGGAGTAGAAATATTACAGCTGACAGAGCAAACTGGCTTTAACAGCAGTATTAAAGCATATATAGTCAGGGCAATAAATTCAAAATATATAGGATACATGATCAGACAAGTGGAGGGAGAGCCTCAAAAAGCTTCAAGCTTTAACATGCAGGATGCCGGCCCTTGTCAGGGTTAGGACCTTACCTGCTTTAAGGTAAACAAAAGTAATTCACATAACACTCAGTTATTGAGAGGGAAGATCGCTTTCAACTCCTCATATAAAATCCAAAAGCTTCTCACGAACAAAACACACACAAAAAAAACTACAGACCTTGAAGGCATCAAAGTTGACATACAAAAAAGCAACAGCTAATGCTCTATATTGTATCTATATTGTATTAATATAACAGTACATGCAATTGTTTTGCAATTTCACTTAGGTAAAAAGAAGAGATGCAACTGTAAAACATAAAATCTTTTTAATAAGCTGGTTACAAGAGAAACATAAGTGAATCATGTCAGGATAAAATCATCAGTGTCGCTGTGTTTTCTACCTCATCCAGACAGTTAACTCGAACATCCTTACAGCCCAGCAGCCTGGAGGCTTCCTGGACGTTCCCTAAACAGAAGGAGAGCTTGTCTTTTTATCACTTTCATACATTTTCACATTGAAGTTTTACCAGAATATACGAAACAAATTCACAAGCACATCTAAATTCAACTGGCATGTTCAAACTTATTTCTAGCTTTCATGTTCGAATCAATATAAAGGTAAAGATAGAAACAACAAATTTACAACTTTTTATTTAAAATAAAGTGCTGCCAGCTTCTAGATAGCTGGTTATAATGGTCTAAATGGGTCTAAATTTGTAGGCGTGCAGCTTGTATCATACAAGCTAACCAGCCAGGATTAGCGTTAGCCGAGGAGGCTTACCTGCAGAAATAACTTTAAACAACTCCTTTTCGTTTGGAGACAAGTCTCCTTTCTTTACGGTGGACATAGTGATTGTTTACACTTTTAAATAAAACAGAAATGACACTAATATAGCAACCAGTTTCCACGCAAACACCGCAGTTCTTCTCTCTGACAGTGTGATGCTCGGGTATCTATGCTAGCTCTGGGCTAGCTGTCATGTGGAATGTACCATTTCCACCTGAAAGGAGGGGTGTGTGGCGCCGCGACAGAGGAGTAAAAACTCAGTATTATCGAGTATACACAACTAAATCACCCCTTTGTATTTTGGAAAAATAATCAGATCCACGGGCCTCTGGAAAGTTCATTCATAAACAAAATCCTTCAGCAGTGATAATCAGAAAGACAATCATATTATATTACTTTCAGATATTTTATAATAAAATGTAAATACTGATATAGAATAATTATTCATCTGTCTCTCATATAGGTATTTATTGTATGCAAATACTCAGGTATACAGTATTGATTAAGGGAAAAAAAGAGCAAAAATCAAACTTTAATCTCAAAATTCAAACTGTTCTTAAATTGTTAGAATTTTGATTTAAAAAGGGCAGAATTGTGAGTAAAAAAGTATTTGAAAGAGTCAAATACTCTTGACAATTATTGTTACAAGTCTGAATGTGGTCGTGTCTTGATGTAAATTGGCCCAAAATAAATCAAAACAGTTTTTTAATGAAAGTAATGTGTACAATTAAAGTTCATTAAATCAGTTAGATGAATTGTCTCCACCTAAATAAGTATGAAATCCACTCTGTCATGATTGAGGTTATGTCTTTAGTTCACCTTTCAAAGGGATTAGCAAAGTTTGCATCTGTCTTACTGCTGGATTTTCATGTATTTTCCATATTCAGGAGAACAAATGGTAAAATATGACTCCACGTAGCGCAAACATCATAATCTTAATCACCTGTTTGGTCCAAGATATCAGCTTTAAAGCTGCACAGATCCACCTCTGTCCAGCTTTGAGCTGAAAGCACTGAAACAACTGAAACTCCACCAGATACATGGTAAGACTCATTTATTATCTCTGCAACAACAATGTATACAAATGCAAATGTTTGTTTAAAAAGTCTTTACTGTGTATTTATAGAAATGTTTTAAAAATCCCATAGACAGATACGACAGTGTTTTAGTGTCGTTGTAGATAGAAAAAAGAGTTTTCTAGAAAGAACAAGGAAATTTCTGAGTTTGAAAGGTCAAAAATTGGCAAGAAAAAACAACAACTTTAATCTTAAGAATTGTTCTTTGAAAACTAAGAACATTTCTGAGTTTGAAAAGTTGAAAACTTGCTGGAAAACAATTTTGAGATTAATCTCAGAAACATTTCAGAAAATACAAGGAAATTCTGAGTTTTAATGACTTTTGGAAATTTTCTGCGTGTCAAAAGTTGAACCTTTTCAACTTTTCAAACTCAGAAGTTACCAAGTTTTTTTTTCTTGAAAAATTCTGAGATTAATTTGAAAATTTATGAGTTATTTCATAGCAAATGTTCAACTTTCCAAATTCAGAAAATTCCAAGATTTTTTTCTAGAAACTTTTTGAAATGTTTTGGCTAAAATTTACTCCTCCTTTTGTTTTTCTGTCTTCAATGATAGTAATACTCTTTACTGACTCTCATGTGAAAAGTGTTTTTTAGTGTCCAAATACAGAAATAATCTTTTTTTCCCCCATTTGCAGACTCTCATAGCTGCCATGGAAAAGTTCATGTCCCTAACTCTCTTTGCAGGTCAGCGTGTACCAAAACTTTTCTTATCAGAAACATTTATTTCAAGAGACAGCACTGAAATGAGATATTTATGCCATTTTGTGCCACAGGCCTGTGCTTTCTGTGTCTGGGTGCCTCTCAGTACCGCTTCGTCTTGTTCTCCACTCCAAAAACTTGGAACGATGCACAAATCTACTGCAGGAAAAACTGTCTGGATCTGGCCACCATCTACTATCTGGAGGAGATGAATGAAGTCGTGAAGCTCATTGAGAGTGAAGGAGACAATGTATGGTTTGGGCTTTTCCAAGGAAAAACGAGGATCTGGCACTGGTCTCTGACTGCCAGAGATTTCTACAAGGAAGGAGAGAAAAATTTTTATAATTGGGGTACTTCTCCAAATTACCATTGTGGGTATTACGAGCAGAAATTATTCTACACACGTGCTTGTCATCTAAAGCTCCCATTCCTCTGCTTTGATGGTAAGACTGTTAGACACACTTAAATGTGATATTTTCTCAAAAGTAGATTTCTAAATAAATTGAATTAACTAGGAAACAGTTTAGAAGAATGAGTGACCCACATTCAGTTCATGTTACTTTTCATAGACTGGGAAAAATCTTCTACCTCAAATAAATGAGGAAATCATACACCTGTCCTTACTTTGTTTATTAATGCTTTGGATTCAAAGTTATTTTAAAATACTTTTTCTACAGTTTCTGTTACTTTGTTTATTTCCATAAAATATTGCATGATTTTTTTGGGCAGATACAAATCTAAAAAAGGTACAAAAGAAAAAAAAAATTAATGTAAAAATTTATTTTTGTGGATCCTGCATGATGTAATGATGTGAAGAAAATGCTAATTATGACCATTTTCCAATAGGGCGTCACCTAAATGTTTTCCATAACATTTGAGAAGGTTGAAGCATGCACTATTTGGACCAACTCAGAATCCTTGGTTCTTCATGTTCTCTTCTCTGATTCTCTACAAGATTCTGTGTTTTCAATAAGATGTGGCTCTGAGCATCTGAGCTGTGAGATTAAGTCAATTTGCCTGGTTTTTATTCTGTAATGTTTTGTGTCATTATCCTACAAAAAGACCCAATTGCAGTCAAATTTTAGTTCGAGATTTTATAATGCAGGCCATTAATAACACCTAAGATTAGGATAATAAAAAACTTTCACTGTGAGATTATTAAGCTGTAATAACATTTTCTTCCATATATCTTTTCCATACTTTTTATCAGAGTGGAAAGATACATTTTCATTCTTAAAAGTGTTTTTGCTAAATCCTTTTAATTCATGTTGACCCTATTTCTATATTTGGGGCTTAAATACTTTTATTTCTTGTTTTTAGACACAAAAGAAGGTCCGGACCAGTATGTTATGGTTGATGAAGTGATGGGCTGGACTGACGCTCTGGAATACTGCCAGTCCAGCTACACGGGCCTGGTCAGCGTGAGGAACGACGCCGAGCTGGAGATCATCCAGAGTTTAGCCGTCAATGCCTCTGTGTGGGTTGGTCTCTTCAGGGACTCCTGGGTGTGGTCGGACCAGGCCGACTCGTCCTTGAGAAACTGGCTTCCAGGGACGTCGGTGTGGAGCACCTCTTCTGACACCTGTGGGGCGTTGCTGAAGAACGAATCCGGCAGATGGGGAGCACTGAAATGCACCGAGACGCACCCCTTCCTCTGTTCCTGCCTCCCAGGTTCCCAAATCATTTCAATTTGTAGCTTCATATGTTGTGTTTATTACAATAATGGAACAATTCTAAATTTAAAAAACATGCTAGTGTTCTGATTTAAATGAATGCACATATATGCTTGCAGAAAACAAACATATGCACTTCATAGTGAGAATCAACATGCAGAACTCAGCATTAGATATAAATGATCCAGCAGTGCAAGATGGGATCCTGGAGCAGGTAAGAGTTGAAACAGTTGCACTCAGTGTGCAATACAAAACACTGCATGCACACAGGCTTGAATGGTGAACGTCACTCTGTCTCCCTGTCAGATGAAACTGAGAGTGAGGAAGACCGGCGCCGAGGGCGTGCAGCTGCGATGGAGGACGCAGTCTGACGGGAACGTTTTTGACAAGGAAACTCCTTAAAAACCCTCTTGATTTAAAATATGTGGAAGAATAGGAGCTGTAGGTTACAAGACAAAAACAAAGCAGATAAAATTGCAACAGTTTTTATTATATATAGGTCAAATGAGTCTCAGGTTTTCAAGCCAATCTAATGTATAGGAAACAAACTGCATATGTTTTTTGATTGCAATGTTGAAACCTGATAGTTACATGTCTCAAAAGATACAACCTTTTTTTTTTCTCAATATCTGATTTTCCTTAGAATTTGATAGAATTGTTTCTGAAACAGTTTAATCAATAAATGTTGTGATTGCCTATAAGCTCTACATAAATTCATTCTTATTCATTCAGCGTTATCTCAGTTTTCTCAGTTTGTTTTAGTTTATTTATGCAGTGCTTCACCTCTTGACCTGAGGCCAGGAAATGCAATGTTCCTCCTTTATTTTCTTTGCATAAATGGAGGAACACTGAGGAAACGTTGACGTGGCAATTTGCATATTTGCTGCCTCACAGTAAGCATGACGGTAACCTCTTGGCCTAAATACATAATCTTGTTGTGGCTGTAAGATCCCAATAACTGGCATGTAAACAGGAAGGAAGCAATAAATAATAATAATAAATACTGCCTTGAAAGTCATTATTATTCGTCCACATTTTTAATGAATAAAATGCTGATATATATAACGTTCTGCTGGTTTGTATATAATCACACTTTAATGTAAATTTGGCACTTTTAACAGACTTTTAATGTAACTATTTGGCATGTAACTATGCCAAATAGACTTGGCATAGTGTTGATTCAACTCTGCAGAATTTTTTGTGCACCTGAAAGAAGAGTTTTTTGTTGCTGGACCCTGAATACCCCAACATGCACAACCTCTCCACTAGCTTCCTCCAGGACTGTCTGGTATTCTGTATCACTCCTCAAGCTGACCAGGTCTGTGTAGTTTTTCCTGCAGAAATCCCGAGCAGCGGTCCAACTGTTTCACTCTGGACTGAGGATGTACTGATCCACTCCATGGTTTGTTCCTAAGAAGTCAAGTTTTACAGTTTAAACCAGCTTTGAGGAATGACTCCAGGCAAAACAAAATCTCACCAGCTAAGAGATCAGTTCAATGTTTATTTTTTATAAAATATCTGCTATAAATCACCTTCCCTTTCTGAGCAAATTAAGCTCTAATGAAAATAATATTCAGCAAACATTTTGGTTAATAGTAAATTAAGTTAGTTTTGACATTTATACCTCCTTTTAAAAAATTTTAAGCAACTTTTTTTGGCTACCTGTGTATATAATTAAATCAGAAACTTAATTCTGCTATTTTGGGTTATGATGATTATGACTATCAGCTTATGAAAATGTGATTATTCTAATTGATAGAGACGTAATTGCAATATTAGAAAGACCCAAAGGTTTCATCACATTTGGTATCAGGAGAAAAACTTCTTAACACTTATTGGAACTTTTATTTGTATAATTTGATCAAAAATGGCTTCTTTGAAGGAGTTCTTAGGAAAGAAGTGCAGTGAAGTGTTCTGCTGCTGCCTGAAAAACCAGATAGGAGTAAAGCATCTTGACCTAAGCTGGCACGAACCGTAATTTCAAAATTCATATGAATTGGAACATGTCACGCTGTGGGGGGAACATCCTGACAGATACTCCTCTCGTTGATTGATGGAAAACGCCACCTACTGTCAAAACAGACCGAATACCTGTAATCTGTGCAACCACACATATTGTTGTGAACGCCACAGTTATACCCACTCTCTGAGTCAAACTGGAGATAAATGTCTTCTCTCTCCTTGTAGAAATCTTTGTCTCCAAGAGACCAGGGCCATGTTCTCATGCTGCCTCTCTGCAGCCCAAACCACCCTGCATCACTGCCGTCGTCTCCAGCAGCTTTCAGATCCATGTCCATCTTCTTCATGTCTTCCATGGTGGCCAGGTCAATGCATGTCTCTCTTAGCTCTGTGCCTCGTTCCAGGTTTTTGGAGTGTCAAATGAGACGTACTGGTGCTGATGCACACAGAGATAACCAGAACACCGGCCTGCAAAGACAAATAGAATATTTCTGTCTTTCTTTTTGTTCATAAGTTATGAAAACACATAAAAAGCAAATTGGATGGCTACTTTTGTTTTCAATTTTAGAGACGGTTGCTTAAAACAGAAACTGACCTTTAAGGTGCGATATCATAATAATAATGTTTTCATAATTGTCATGACTTTCACAGAAAACATAGATGTCATCTAAAGGTGCCAATAAAGAAGTTATAAGATATACAGCAATATTAAAGTTTATAACATTATAATAAGATGAAAGAAACTTGCATAGTGTGAAGTCTTGAGTCTTGCTACACCCAATACACCTTAAAGCAATTAATAATAATTCACTTCTGCTCAGTTTTTAGTATTATCAGTGGTTTTCAAAGAGTGACCTAAGGCTATATATTAGCTGCAACAGTCTAAGTTTGTTAGGGAGATTTGCTATTCTGATTCTCCTTCCTCTGTATGTAAAGCAGTATGAAAACTAACCCGGTAAATTAGAAAGTAAAACTTTAAGTAAACACACATGAGTCATGTGTGTTCTTCATGGTTTTCTGACACCATGGACAGTAGATCTTCTGAATTATGGTTCATTTGGTTGTTTTATGCAAGAACTTCATGCTGATAATGATAAAGTATCTGCTTTTGGTGATGCAAAAAGGGTTAAGTTGTGGAAATGTTGAACTCAATGTAAATAAAGTTGTTTTTTGTCATCCATAATTACATTCTAGATATCAAAAAAATAATTTTGACTGGCGGCCCCCCTGGAGCAGGGGGGGAGCGAGCTGGAGGCACATCATATATATAAAAAATATGGAATCAACTTCCAGAAAATTGTAAAACAGCCAAAACCAACTTGTTTAGAATTTGGCACAGAGTGAAAAGGAAATGTTCTCATTTTCAACAACAACCTGTTCAGAAAACAACAAAACATCACACAATGCAAAATCACAAAACAGAGAAAAATAATACAAATAAAATTGTATCCATACTAACTAAATATACTTTGTACACATGATAAGTGATCCAAGATCTAGAGCAGCTTCAGATGGAAACTGTAAGGATCCTTTCGAAGAACCACTTCTAGTCAAAGTGCTCTCCTGTCCGTGAGAAGATCTGCGGTTTGGAACTCACTTCCTGTTGATTTAAAGTCTGTTACCAGTTTTAGCACGTTCAAAAAGCAAACAAAACTCTGGTTATGTCAACTGTATCCATTTTTGATGTTTTTATGTTTCACTGTTTGTTTGTAGATGTTGTCAACATTATGTTGTGCTGTTTTAAATGATTATCACTTCAGTTTTTTAGAGGTGCTGTTTAAAAGCCCATTTAGAGCTGAAAATTGGCTGTTGCTATTGCACTATGACACAAACATGGGACTTCAGCTTTGTTCAGTTTATCTAGGTCGATGTGTGTCTGTCCCTATCAATGACTTAATAACAATAATAATATTAACATGGTGCAGCTTTGATTCCATTTTCACCAGTGGTTAGACACTACCTTCTCCATAATGTGACATTTGATATCTTCCTAATCACACTTATTTATAAAGTATATGAATGCTAGTCTTCTTACCTTGTGAAAACTATTTGCTGCTGAACAGGAGGAAGACTGGGACAGATTTTCAAGAGTAAATATGCAAAAAGCAGCAAACGCCTTTGACAGGTTGCCACTTAATCACACGGCAACACAGCTGCTGGCCATGACCAGAGTGACCAGTTTACATAACAGCTACTGGGTGGTGGAAGGAAGCTAGAAAACCCAACAATGCACCTGAAAACATGTAAAGTTCTCTCAATATGAACGTCAACCTGAGAGAGTTCTTGCAGTGAGAAATGAGCAGGGAACTGTGAAATGAGCTTTCATCAGGCAAGAAAGAAAAGTGAACACACCTGCAGAAGTTACTCTAATACCGTTTACTCCATGTTTGCTTTGAGTTGTCTGAGCATTTTGTCCTGTGAAAGTTTCTGCCTCCAAGCTGTACAAAGTACATCACATTTCAAACACACTAGATAAAAGCTGGTTTATTGGCAGATCAAAGTTGTCAGTAAGGTGGGATAGCTCAGTGTTTTTCAAAGTGGGAGCCGCCAGGGGGCGCTAGAGGTACATCAGAAGGATGAGGAAAAAAATGGAAAAATCACAGCAAAAAATGTCATCTAATACACTTCTAAATGATATTTTATATATGAATATATTAAAATTTAATATGCTTTTCAGTCGTTACTATTAAAATAACTTACTGAAGCTGGAGATAGAAATTACTTTTATTGTCCCTGGTGGTAGTACCAACCTTTTCAGCATGTCAATGTTCTTAGGTCATCTAACGAGCCATTGTTGGACCCAGGTGCATTAAACCAGGGAGAGGATCTAATCTTCAGTCCTAAAGTACAAGTTTCAGTCTTGGTACTAATTATAAGTAGCCGTTTCAGGATAAGCAAAGTATAAGTAAAATGAGAACTTGAAGTTCCAGCTGCTTCTAAAATTGTAGGTTCCTTACCCACTGATTTAACTTTAAACATGTGAAAATGAGGCATTGACTATATTTGGCTACAAATTGCATTTAAACATTTCTTTGCAGGTGAGAACCTTCGATTTGATGGCGAGTCCATGGTTCGCTGTATGGGTTTGAGTTGCTATACGCCACTGATGACAATCGCAACAACATCTGGGACCAGGCATCTTGCACACATACTAGAGGACTTCAGAACCCGACGGCGACTTGACCTGCGCACTACCCACAAAGTGTCTTCTGTCAAAATTGTCAATCGGAACATTCTCCAACAATGACGCAACGGCACACAGATCCGCATCGGGAAATCTCTCGACAACAATGGCAACTCAAACTCCAGGTGTCCTAAACACTAAATTGAAGGGTCTAGATTCTGGTACTTTGGGTCAAAGGTTCTTCCACATCTGGAGACAATGATGCTCTAAAAAAAATCAAACTTTTGCAGTCCCAGCTTCTGTCTTGAAACCAAACTGATTCTTTTCCAGGTGTGCTGTAGTCTTGGTTCCTCCTGGCGGTACCGTTCTTGAGTTCGATGGAACAAGATAAGATGGAAGGACGTTTCGTGAACATCGTCATCCCAGGGAGACAAGAGTACCTGACTCTGCAAGGTTGAAGTTTCTGCTTCCAGACTTGAATTATGCTGTAGCTGTAATGTTCTCCAGACAGGTGCTAATAACGAACTTGACTCAAGATTGACTAAAGGCAGATCTAATCTGTTTTTTCTAAGTGTAAAGTTTGGAAAAAATCAACAGGGAGATTTGGTAAATGGAGCACACCAAGTACCAGAATCACTTAGGTTAAATCCTGGATTTTTACAAAAACTCAAAATACTGCAGCTTTGCTTTTTAGACCTCCATCCTTAAGTAAGGTCATCTCTTGTCCTGTAGGTGTTTCTGAAGCTGGATTAGATAATTTCAAATTGATTGAACACTGGGTGGAGGACATGGTGTTATGCCTCTGTTTTTCTGTGATGTTTAGGTGAATTTGTCAAAAATGTACCCGCCCTGGCCAAAGGTTGTTCCCAACTGAAGTAAGCAGGGCGTATTTCACTGTGGGTTTAAAATAGGAGAGATTTTTGCCAGAGGCAGAATCTTTCTGAACTTAATCGGCTTTGCTGTGAGAAGGTAAATGTGCTTCATTATCTGCATTTTCTTGGAAATTTTTTACAGAATTGTTCCATATAAATGTGAGAGAAAAAAAACTCTTCAATTGCTGCATTTATTTTAGAAATAACCTTCAGCTAAAAGCAATGAGGAGATGCAAAAGTACATTTTTTTTTTTGTACTTCAAAACTGTAAAATCAAACGTTCAGAAAATGTCCCAATGAAAAAGCAAAAATTTGACCTGGTTCCAAAACGGTCAGACTGTTCATATTTACATCTTTATTCTGCAAATTTGTCAAGTTGAGGCTTTGCAAGAAAAATTTTTAAAACATTGTTCCAAAACTAAACTATGTAGCCTAAAACATCACAACAAAATTTGACATGATCTTAACATGGAGTCTGTTTGGGTGGAGGAACATAATGTAGCCAACAAGGAAACATTCTACATCAATGCTACAAATGGATCAGAGCTGATGCAGAACTAATGTTTTTGGTGCTTTTATAAAGTTGTATCTATGCTTCAATTTGGAATAAAATTGCTGCTGATGTGGCCAATGTATATCTGCTTCAGATAATCACCCACAATCCTGTCCTGCATCAGCAGTTTTACTTCACACTGGTACTTTGGGCATCCCTACTCTAGTAAAGACACGTGTAAGTTAAAGTACCCTGAATATGTAGTTTTAATAACAAGACTTCCTTTGGCAACAAACAATAATTCAAGAAACACAATTTTAAAGGCTAAACATCGGTATTTTACAAAACAATCATATAAAAAGTGGTACCAGGGCAGTTTGAAGACATATTTGCATTTTCTTACCATCTTCACCCCTAAAAAAGCTTCCAAATTACAAGATGCAAGGGCTCTTTTCTCATGATAAACTGTCTAGATCTTTCAACACTGTATGATATGTATTAGCTTTAAAAAAACCTCCAAACACAGAGACATCCTAAGATCCTGAAGTTGCATAAAACTGCTCACAGAAATAAATTATAAAAATACTGTACTACAGAAAAACCTTTTCACTGTGCATAACGATAGAGAAAGTTAGCTTTTTTTTTTTTGTCAAGTTTGCAAACGGTATTGCTTCACAGTATGTGGACATCACTGACAGTTTCTGACTGAAGCGACACTGATAAAGTTACAAATGTAGGAATGAGAGAAGGGATGAATCCTTTAAAACAAGGAATAATCGTACCAGAGCCAAAGCAACAAGCTAACAGAGAAACAGTGAAACTTTTTGGATTTCTCATATATCTGGACACTGAACACAGTGGCATTTCTGGATCAGAAAAAAGATACTAGAAAGTCACAAATACTGGGCTGTGTGGGCAATGACTCAGGCTGGATTTATGACATTTTTTGTGTCCTAAATACTGACACCACAAGTGTGGAAAGAAGAAAGAGAAGAGTGAAACCAGGATAAAAAAGTTTGCTTGAAATGAATTTGGTTTGGCCCCATGTCCCCAGAGCTGTTATCTCAGATCTTTGGGGACTTCGAGAACCTTGTAGACATTGTTGGAAAAGACAGCCGAGAAGTACGGCCACGGGTCGTTGGACATTTGAGTGCAGAAGGGAGTTTTCCTGACGTTGTCAGGGTCCTCTATGTCCCAGATCTCTGGCATGCTGCACCCGGGCCTGAAGAACAGAGACAGGGATGAAGACAAGTCCACAGCCCTAACCAGAGAGGAGTGGTCTGGGCTGGGCTTACCTGGTTCTCCTGGTGCACCAGGAATCCTCCAGGATGAAGAAGTCCACCCCCAGCTTCATCAGGTTTCGTTGAACTGTTTCACCAGACATGCGACTGTACATGGAATAGACCAGCTTGGTTCTCTCTCTGTGAAGAAGCATGGATTTAAACGTTACTGTTAACAGAGTTTATACACTTTTCGTCAAGCACTTTCCAAGTGCCACACTTTGGAGACAAAGACAAAACAAATGAACAAAAGAAGACAGTTTCAATTCACCATTAAATGGGGATGCGCCGATCTACTTTCTTCACGTCTGAAAATTGTTTCGGCACAGCCCGTCCAAAAAAGACAAACAACATGAGACCAGGGTGGACGGGTGCCGGAGGCTGCAGCCGTCATACAGAAATTAAACACTTTCCAAACCATGAAAACCACTAAATGAAATTCAAGCTTTTTGTCAGCCAGCCAATTTATTGGTGCAAATTACCTTACTTTTGGGAGATTGGTGATCGGCCGATACTTACATGTGAAGTAGATCTTATCCTTCCATCTCATCTACCTTATTAAAAATCTCTTCTGTGTTCCTGTGAGAAAATTGACTGATAAAAACTGTTCCCCTGGTCATGTCTACACTTAACAGCAGTCACCAACTCAACAACTGTTTTGATGTAATTAGTTAAATATCAGACAAAAAAAACTTAAATCGGCCAAAATCGGAATTGGCAGGTCAGGATTTTTAAAGATCGGTAATAAGATGTCGACCAAAAAACTGCAATTGGTGCATCCCTAATTTGAAGCGCCTGTACGAACCCTGCATTAAATACCGACGGCTGTCTGCTGATCCATAAAAACGGCCCAGTAATGTGAAAATTTGTTCGTTGTCACAATAAAGTCTGAAAAACTCATAGCAGCTCAACTGACCTGAGACCAGCGTCTTCGTAGTGGGGGTGGTTGACGATCGGCCGGCCAGCAGAGAGCTTCACGCTGGCCATGGTGGGCATGGCTCCAGCAAACACAGAGTCTACACAGAACCACGACAGAACCCAGTGGAACCAGTCAGCAACACAGCTGCTGCTGTATATATGTGCCAAAATGAGATTTTCAGAGTGAATTTAACTGTATTTCTTGTGTTGTGAAGCTGTTGACTCACCAGGCTGGGTGTTTTCCTGGATCCAGTCCAGCAGCTCCTCCTGCGGCAGGTTGCTGAACTCTCCAATGATGGCCCACTGGGCCTGCAGGTTGGCCACTCCCTGCACGGCCATCATGCCCAGCACTGTGAAAACTACAGCCTGGTGCTTGAACCTCTCACCAACCCAACCAAACAACTGGGAAAGGAACGGACAGCGGACATGTTTGACGCACAACATGCATTAAAATGATGCAGCACTCTGCAGAGTCAATAAACTTCATTATACCTACATTACATTTTATTAAAAACTGATCTACTATTTTTGTGTCTTTCGACTGATTGTTCCATAAACAGAAAAGGCTTTCCACTTGTTTAGTTCTAATTCTGAGTTTTTCAAAATACCTCCGATTGTCTCAAATTATATATGCAATCTATTTTAATAAATAATTTTTGCAGATGTTTTGGTAACACACTGCTATGTATTCAAACATACTAAAATCTGTGTTGGAGCAAGATAGAAAAGCTGTCCAGCAGAAAATATCAAGAAGTTAGTTAACCCTCCTGTTGTCCTCGGCTTATGTCGACCGAGGACAAGCCCTTAAAAAATATGTTTTTCAATTGCAGCTGCATACAGAAACTTTAATCTAACAGTCCTGCGTCAGAACTATGGTGTGCACAACTCAGGGGGAAGTTTAGGCTCAAGCAATCCAAATGTGAACTTTACAAAAGAAATAAAGATAACCAAACCCAGGCCTCAGGTCAGACTGACCGGAAGACTAAGGAAATTACAGCTGGACAGGCAAACAGTATGGAATGGCATCACTGATCTCCGTAAAACTGATATCTTTTCAAATTTCCCCCCCCTCCTGTTGCCCTCGGGTTGACATGACCCGAGGACAAGCCCTTATAAAACATTTTTTTAATTGCAACTGCATACAGAAACTTGAAATCTAACAGTCCTGAATCAGACCT
Organism: Poeciliopsis prolifica; assembly: GCF_027474105.1. NCBI lineage: Eukaryota > Metazoa > Chordata > Actinopteri > Cyprinodontiformes > Poeciliidae > Poeciliopsis > Poeciliopsis prolifica. The sequence continues at coordinate 2,832,530 of NW_026562400.1, read as the reverse complement.
ACAGTGTTCACAACTCAGATGGAATTTTCTGCTGGAGCAATTCAAATGTGAACTTGACGAAAAAAATAAGAATAACCTCCTGTTGTCTTCGGGTCAAAATGACCCGAAGACAAGAGGAGGGTTAAGAGTAACAATTCCCACATTTAATTGGGCTAGTATTGTTCTAATCGGTGTCAGTATTCAGAGCCCAGTTTGTCGTGTCTTTGGGAGTTGAGGCCCACCTGTCGGGAGCAGAGCAGTGACGCCATGATGCACATGTGCGGAGTGAGGAAGAGCTTCAGGCGCATGATGAGGATGGCCAGGACGGCGAAGGCGACCAGCTGCAGGCTGTGGTACACCAGCTGCACAGACACACAGAGGAATGCATGAGTTTACGCTGACATTCACAACTTCTCACGCTTCCACAGCACACACAATAAAAAGGACGGAGAGTTTAAGACACTCTGTGAACAGGAGTAATATATATTGGGTGTCATTCATATTTTCTGTGAAGGTTGAATTTACCAAAATGACAACAAACAACTTTTTATTAGTGAGCAAACTCACGGAAATTTACGAGCTATCGAAACAAAATTAGATAACTTTACATGGAAAAATGTCTATTTCTTTCCTGGAGAGTTAAAAAATAGAGGTGCAACTAATTACTATTTTAGAAATCAGTTATTCTATCGATTATTGCAACAATTAATCGGATTAAAAAACTGGTGCGCTCCACATGTCTTTTATTAAGACTTTTTTAGATACATTATTAGAAATATATTAAAAGATGTAACTCAATAACTCAGTTCTTTCGGGTGTGACATTTACCTGAACTTTATTATTTACAGTATATTTTAGAATAACATGAAGGTTAAAGGTTACATAGGCTGGTCTTTCATTTCACTGTGAAGATTATCTATTCCCAAAACACTAAATCTGTCCAAACATTTTTAGTACACTTAAAATATTATAAAACTAACTTAAAATCAAGGAGCTTATACACACAAAAACACTTTTTCTCACCATTATAAAGACTGCATATTGAAATTAGCATCTGTAACCCAATTTATGTGTCACTTAGTTCTGTACAAAAAAGTAAAGCTATTATGTGAGGAATCTGCTGCTGGTGGGTGAACAGCGTTACAGAAAATTACACAAGACAGCTGAGAGAGGGATGAAAAAAGCAAGAAGAGTGGGATTTCACAGCAAAGCACAAACTGCTTTTCATTTCTGGGAAGACAAGAGGGATGAAAATCCCTTAGGGAGACAAAACCGACTGCAACACAGAGGAGAAATATTCTGAAATCAGAGGAACGACGCAGCCAATGGCATCTGAGAAATTAATCAGTTTAATCACAATTAAAAAACATAAAGGAACTTTATTTCCTTACCTCTCCTTTTGCAGCGACATCAGACCTGCAGAACAAAACAGATGAACATAAAGAGACAAAATTATTTATTAGAAAATGAGAGAAGAAAAACTATTTAGAATATTTTTAAATAAAAACAAAAGCATAGAGAAAGAAGAAGTCACCTTGTGAATTCATCACCATCCTCCGTGTTTAGAGACGTTTTTGCTTTTTGTGTCAGAGTACGAAACAGATCCTGCACCGTCTGAGGAGGACAAATTAGGATTAGGATTAAAAGCAAGGACTGTTGGATCTTTGATGTCATCACAGATTTTTTTTGTTTTGTTTTTAGTGGTAATACTCCTTTAACTGCTTGCTCATGTATTGCCTCCTGGGCTCTGCCAAAAATGAGTCATGTATTCTTAGCTTAGCGTGGGTTGGGCATAAAAAGATTAAACACCAAATGTTTTTTTCTCTCTCATATTTTTTGGCAAGAAAGATCCTTGCAATAATAGATTATTTTCTTTACTTCTCGGTTTAGAGATGAAAAAGAAGGTGTAGAAGCTGCAGGAGAGAAAACATTTTCATGTAGACTTCTTAAAACTGAAGCGATGCAACCTGCTTCCTTCATCCCAGCAGTTTGGTTTGGTTGTCTGCAAGCAGCTTTGTGTTTGATGCATAAAAAGAGCTCCGAGGTTTAAAAAGCGATTTCATCTTTATGCCTGACAGCATGCAGGGCTGCACAGAACAGCAGCGGGTTTATAGTGAAACCTTCTGACTGTCTCAATGTTTAATTCATGACGCCATGCAGGGAAATTCAATAAGCCTGAAGAGAAGTGCTTAATAATCCTTTATAATCTCAGTGACTTTACAGCAGATTTTAGCTACCTTCGTGAGAGTTTGTTCACTAATTGGTTAATAATGGAGATATTACACACATAATCTAGCAAACATACAGCAGATGGTTTGTCTGCTGCAACAACAATGATCAAGGTGGAGAAAGATTCAGTGGAATCTCTTGGTTTCCTTGGATAATCGCTTGTTTTGCTTGGATTAGAATGGGAAAAACTAAACAGGAAACAGTGCATCTCAGTAAAATAGCAAAATATTAAAGAGATGACTTTGTTTAGTAATTAAATAAATGTAACAAATCAGAATTTCATTTATGACTGTCGGATAACTATCAGAAAATTTGTAAAATGCCACTGAAAAGGCTTTGTTAAAGAAACTATCAGTTCACAGAATGCCATTTCGAAGAATATTAATGGAAAGTTAAGTGGAAGGAAAAACTGCCCACAACGCAGATCCAGTAATTCATGCAAAAAAAGGCACAACAGAGTATTGAATGCACATATGTTACAGTGCAGGGTCTTACTCATTTCTGTGTTAAAAATGCTTTTTTTAAAAATTAGTTTAATGCTCAGTTTTTCATTTAAGCGATAAGAATAAAAATTTACATAAAAAAACACTTGAAATAAATTACTGTGTGTATTGAACGTAAATAATATCCCAGTTTCCTTCCTTGAATATAAAAACTGAAACCATTTAATTTAGAAATTCTTTCACTTCGGTTGGTAATTGGTGTCAAATGAACACATTTCATTCAAATCAAAGCAGCAATTAATAAATATTATTCAGATCAATCAATGATTATTTTATTCCATCTCTGCTTTCTTTAATTCACCTTCATGTGCCAAGTTTTTACCAGCATGATTGCTGCTGTTTCCTAACTGGATCTCCTCTGAGCTTAAAGTAAAATAAGAAGTTCAAAATGACAATCTATTATTAAAATAATAGATAAAGAATGTATATTTACATATAATATCTGCTACAATATAAATGCATATCAGCAGCTTTAATATAATCTGAATAAATGTTGTCAAACATTTCAGCTATAATATATTTCTATCAGCCTCTTGTTATAATGATTTCTAGAAACCTCCTAAGGTAAAACTGAAAGCTTTAGCTCATCATTCTGAGCTTTATTAGTTCAGATTATTAAAGTGAACTGAGGGAAACAGGAAAAAAAGAGCCTGACTTAGAGTGAAACACATAATGAAACGTGAAGGTTTTTCCTAAGAGGACTATGCATTAAGTTTTACTTATTTTATGTGAGAAAACTCACCTTGTTTGCAACGAGAGCAACCACCAGCATGTTGACGGGCAGCAGCAACGTCTTAAGGTAACGAACCGGCGTCTGAGGGAGAGCGACACAGGAAGGAAGTCAAAGAGACTGTGAAACGATTCTCTGCGGTCGGTTTCCACAGTTTAATTAGACAGATTTATTTTACCAGAATGTTGACGGTGATATGGTCAAAACAAATTAAAGTTAGATAAAAAAAATTAATTCAGAAAAATGAAGTTCAATAAATAATTTGAAATAAGAAACCAAAGAAAAAGGAAAAAATGTTAACCTCTAATTAACAATGAAGTAACACAGTACATAAAATACAGATGCAAGTGAAAAACACCTGCTTCTGAAATTAAGTTTGTTTAAGAATGACAAACCAAAAACAATGTCAAAGGAAGGAATTACAATAAATTGCAAACATTTGCAGACTAAATGTGTAGCCAGTAGTCAGTGTGGTTTCATTCATATTCTGTTCAAGATAAATCATTAAGTCAGGTCAGCGTGCAGCACAAAGCTCGACTGAATCAGCTGTCAAGTTCTGCTGCGAGGGTTTTTGTTCCCTGTCAGCACAAATCTGGTTCCATCTGAACTCTGACACAAAGCAGTGGGAGTTTCAACATGTCTGACATCTAAAAAGATAACCAAGTGACATTTTAAAAGCAATTTAGACTTTCATTTTGGCTGTAAAGACTTGAATGCGACTGATCAGATGTTCAGAAAGATGAATGTGAGTTTGACTTGCCTCAAACTCCATGAAGTCGAATTCGGCAGCGCAGGTGTACATCAGAGTGTGGAAGTCTCTGTAACTCGTGAATTTGGACTTGATCAGTCCACTGATGTGAGCCTGGAAAAAAATAAAAACACAAAGTGCCAATTCTGCCCTAACATGGAACCCAACATGTGGTTTAATAATTTCAGTAGGTTGCAAAATGTTCAGAGTGGCTTAATTTAACCAATTTTGACATCAAGCATTACGGTTTCTCTTGTTCCTACTACTTATTGTTTCTTACAACTTCTAAACATGAGCATTTTCTGAAGATACTCTAATCTTTTGATGCAGAGTCAGAATATTACCATCACATGGAAAAGTGGCAGCATTGAAACATGAAACCTTGATATCTTACATCATCAGAGGCACCAAACACAGAGGAGAGCAAAAATTTGAGCAGAATTGTGGAGCCAACCCAAGCCAGTCCCTGGATCACCTGCCAATGAAAACATGAATTATTTTTCATGCAATCAAAGCCTTTCTGTAAAAAGCAACAAGAGCAAGCTAATAAATAATTTACTATAATTACAAATTCTATCCTAAATGCTATCTGCGTTTCACCTCCCACTCTTTTGATTTTGCGTTTCATCACACAAGCGTTGGCTGCGAGCAACAAAACACACCAGAAAATTCTGTGAATATAAAACAAACCCTATAAACAAATCCAAAAAAATCTCTGCTAATTTTATATATTATAAAAGTCAGTCAGATGAGAACCAAAGGTAAAGCCTGAGCAGAACAGTCATTTTGAAGTTGGGATCAACTTAAAAAACTGTTGTAAAATGAAAAATTGTTGCAGGAAAAACACTTGTCTAACCCAGGTCTAATTATTACCAACACATTTCATTAAATATGCTGCAAGAAACATGGAGACGCTTCACAGAAAGGTCATCCAAACCCAGGAGCCTCTTGCTGAAACGTCCCAACAACCATGCAGCCCTTCAGCTGCCTTTACAATAACATTTTGTATTTATAGATGTGACTCTAATATTGTGACTTCCTGCATGTAGTGCTGGTATTTGCACTAAATCACCAGGCAGATATTTCGATCAGTGCTTTTTAAATATGGTTTTTATATCCTATCCAATTTCCTACCAGAAGGAAGCAAGAGTCCAGAGATTTCCACAAATATTTTGTAACAATGTGACAATTTTTAAAATTCATTTGATTGCATTCACACCCTTGTAAACAAATACAATATTCAATTTGAGTTAAAATGTTTATTAGGGGAAAAACATGCTATGACACAGCAGGAGTGCCACAATTAATGGCACACTTACGTCAATCCTAACTTTACAGGTAGGGGAGATTTTTTTTGTATTTCTCATTTATGATGTTTTGCTCATGGTTCCCAGGCATTTTGAGAAAAAACTTCATCCTTCACCACACCTACCAAAAGTTATTTTTGTAAGGTGTGAAATATTTATTGTAGTTTCACATAAGATCCATCTTGAGTGTCTCTTTATCCAAAACTTTTCTCTGTCACACTATTGAATACTTGCCTTGAGCTTAGCATTACTAAACCCATGTAACACTATGCAAACGCTCTGTCTGCACCGATGAAGGTTAGCCTATTGTGGAATGCCAGATGCTCAAAACTGAAAGTCCAACTTAAGGCATGAATTATTTTTTGGCTAATGTAACCTCATCACTTTGGGGGGATTTAAGAGCTCTTAAATTTCATTCCTAATTTGTCATTTTGCTCCTTAAATAAAAAAATAAAAAAACATAAAAAGCGAATGACTGAATTTTAAATCCCTAACTATAATACTCATGCAGTATTCAGAATTTAAGTGCATCAAACGAGAGGTTACAAGAGGTTCAGACATGTGTACTATAAGAATATAACTGTTACCCAAGACCTGATATTATCAAATAATTTTGCATTTGTGAAGAAAACTTTACAACTTTAGCTTTTCTGTTTGTTCTTTTCTCTGCAAACATAAAATAACAACATCTAAAGTATCACCACAGTACATTCTTGAAATGAAAGAAGGTTATTTCTTCTCACCCAGAGGATAACGCCAGGTTTGAACACCTGAATGAATTGGGTCCTTAAAGCAATGATGACCTAAACAGGAAAAAGACAATTAAACACTGGCTTTAATATGTTTCTGTATAAAAGACATAGATTCTTATAAGCACATCTTAACTTGATATTTGCATGAAGAACTTCAGAAACTCACCCAGATGGAAATGAGCGAAGAAGCATAGAAAGACGTGAGGAGCATGGAGTTCCCAAACATCAGGACGAAGCAGACACCGAGTGTGATCTGAGAAAAGAGGAGAAGAAGTGTTTTCTCTCAGTGTGAAATCTGTGGCTTTATGTTTGTAAATGATCATAATAACACTTAAGAGGCTGACAATGGCAGTGATCTGATACAGTATCACTTTATTAATTGCACCCTTAGGGAAAATTTGCCTTGCAGTCAAATGAAAAACTAACATCACAATCACTCTCTGTGAGTAGTTACAACAGAAATAGAAACACAAGGGAAATCATCAGACTAAAATGACAAACCAATTATAGCTCATCATAGCTTAAATTTATCTGAATAATAGCCAGAATAATAAAAGTTGGTGCTTGATTTATGCTTTATTTTATTCAACTGTCTTTAAAAGATTTTTGTGGCACATCAAGTCTCTTTACTATATTCTCCACTAGTTCCAGTCGTTTCCTTTGGCCACAGATAAAAAGCAAAATAATATCTGTGTCTGAGTACTGCAGCAGGGTGGTCTGGGATATCTGCATTAAGTGATAATAATAGATCTAACCAATGCATTAAAATGGGAATTCACAGCCACAAGCAGAAAATAATCCCATTCAATAAAGTCTTAATACTTAATCCCAGTGAAGTGTGGAAAACCGAATCCCTCTCCATTGTGCATACGTTGATCACCAACTGGGGTTGCTCAGGATTGAGGGGCTTTTCAGCTGTTGCCAGTGGGTATTTGATAAAGCAGAGTAGGATTACTGAAGCAGTTTTTCAAAAAGGGGAAAAGCTGTACACACAGAGGCAGATGTAGTGTACGGGTTGGGCCTCTTCATTAAAGTGCCACAGTCAACACATCTGTATGACATGCATGACGACAGTGACAGTCACCAGAGCCCAAAGAAAAACCTTTGAGAGGCGGCGGAGAGTCTCGTCATGGTGGTGCAGCAACGGCATGATCCAATTAAGCCCGTCACAATAAGCAATAAATCAATTCATTGCATGATAAATTAAAATAATTTCCACTTGGACAACAGTGGTTAAAGAAATACTCCACTTTAATATCGTTTAGCTGGCATTTTGAGAGACAAAGCAAAAAATCGACAGAGTATGTAGTTGTTTTGCCTGTTTTCCTAGTCTCAGCTAAATGATTATTATTTATTGAAGTGTCATTTTATTTACAGTGGCGTCATAATCCATTTTAATTAATGCTGTTTCAGTTGTTTTGTTTATTTATAATGTCTTCCAGTTCCAGCGTAAAATGTTTTTTTAATCCTTGAGTGGATTAAAATAATATGTCACTATTCCTTCTTATAAATATTATTGTTACATTAGTTGAAAATTATCTCAAAATGGCAATATTATTTTTTATCACAATAATTTCTGGGACCATTTATCATCCATCAAAATTTGTTATTGTGACAAGTCAAATAAAGATCTAAGATGGTCACAGTACTAAAGTAACTGGTTTGTTTCTATAGGTTATTTCACCTGGTTTGGTTTTTGATTTTATGCAATTTTATTGTAAAAATCAACATTTGAATGTCTGGTAATGTTGCATTTAGAAGAAAACTGATACACACATGCTTTATTTTAAGAAAAAAAAAAACATCTAGAAAGGAACTATATTTCAATTATCCTCTGATTTATTATCATAAAAGCTAAACATTTAGATCAATTTCTATTTTTGTCATTCTTAGCATTCAAAAATTGCAGCTTTTTCCTACCAACTTACTTCTTAATTATATAAACCAAACATCTAAGAGGGTAAGCGCAAACCGTTTCATCCTGCATGTGGTAGAGGACACACACGTCAAAACTGTGTCACTTCTATTTCAGTAGACAAAGCCAAAGTCATCGCCAAGCTCTCTAAATTATGCACAGCCATATGCCTTCCCGTCCCAATCTTCCCGTAAAGGAGCTTCTCCTTATCTGCTGCGGCCACAGACTGCAGCTGAGAGCCAGGCAAGCCGGGGATTAGGGCGACAGGAATGTGGACCAGAGGAACAAACGGTCACATTCCCGTATTTTGTGGTAAAAGGGAACGGTGCATGAGAAGTGATACTGTTAATGTCATAGAAACCAATCCCTGTATTTGCCGCTTCTGTTCTCTTGTCTTATGCGATATTCTTTCAGCTATTACTTTCAGAGATAACACAACATGTCACACCTCAGGGGCAATCAGCTGGGAATAGATTTGTCTTATGCAAAATACAGAAAAGGTTTCTTTCATGCCTGTATTGACAAATCCAAGCTGTCAAGGTGCAGAATTGACAGGAGGAAGCATAATATCAACATGTTTACTGATCAATGTATGAAGACATGTAGGTCTGCTGTACCATGTGAGTGACCAGAATGGACTGCATTTTAGCAGCAGCAAGGTAGCCCAGGATATAGGATGCAAACAGCGAAGCCACCTGGAACATAGAGAGCAGAAACCTTAGGGAGGAAAATCTACAATGTGTCTGACAAAACATTAATTCAACAACTTCTAGTGCAGCAGACTCTGCATTTAAAAAGGCCTTTAAAAAAACCATTTATTGTTCTATAAGGACAATTTCACACTGAAAAAATTCTAAATGTTTTATTTGCTGAAATGTGTACAAATTTGGATAATTCTGGCTTTACTTCTTATTCACCTGAGGTGCAAATATGATGTGGCACAGAATCCCATTCGTTAGCAACCAAGACAAGAGACAACATGCATTCAAGTAAGGCTGAGCCTCATAAACCAGAAATAAAACAGCTTTTCATTTTAAAATTACTCACATCTTTGAAAGTTTAAAACAGCTCAAGCTGTGACAAAGACTCTTAAAACGTTTTCTCTTGTGAATCGATGAGAAAATTCATCCATCTGTGAAGATTAAGTTGGTTGTATTGGGAAAACAAAAGAATAAATGTAATTTTAACAGCAGAGATCTCTCAACAATCAAACTCATTTATTGTTTTCTCCGTGAAATTATGCTAATGAATAAAAGATAAATATGTTTTAATGATCGCACGTTTACCAGAGGTGTCAGGTGTCATGTAAACATTTTAAATTATTCCACTGAGACATGAAATTCTCACGAGGATCTAAAAACAAATTCAAGAGGTATCTGACCCAGTGCTAACAGATGCCTGGAATTTAGAAGTAGTACAAAAAAGAAAACCCTGAAAGAGAAAAACACACACACACACGCGCGCACACACACGATCAAGGACATGTTTCCAAGGATGCATTGCAAAGGATGCAAATCAGTTTAAGCTGTGGCTGCAGGGAGTCAGGATGAAACAAGATGCAGTGAGAAGAGGTTTGGCTACTTCTTTTTCAAACTAATTTCCACACATTGGGCGATGAATTAGATACAGTTGGGCTGCAGAAGAAAAATGGCTTGGTGGAAACTATAACTCTTACAAAAAGAGCAATTTCATACTTTTTGAGAGTCAGCTGAGGAAAAGCGCAGAGGAGTGGTTTCTAAGCATAGAGCGGTATAGAAAGTGTGCAGCAGCTCTGTCAGATTTTGCTCGGTTGTCTTTAGTTATGATCTGTGCTTCTGTGAGGCCGTGTTGGTACAATTAGGTTAAGCCGACAGCTGCAGCAATCAGATTCCTTAGGTTCCCCTGGAAAGTTTACACGAGGGTATCAGAGAGATTGTCCTTGCGGAGGTCATGCACGTTTGCGCAGCTGGTTTTACTGCTGTTTGCACTGACAAGTCTTTGTTGTTGACTTATTATTCAGAAACCATCTGCTGCTTTCTTGTTGGTTGTGCAGGAGGCTCTACTTCTGCTTTTCAAAGATGTATGTTTGCATAATTGCACGTCTGTTTGCAGCCATTTTCACATGTGAAAATGGTGCGAATGTTGAGTAGCGGGGTGTGGCCTGCAACACTTTACTTGGCTTTATAGTGACAAGACGCCCTAAAGACGCTCAACCTGAAAGGAGCTCAAAACAGGCAGAACTGAGCACTAAAATCTCCTTATCTAAGAATGAGTTTGTGCCAAAAATGTAACGGAAAATATTTTGTAAAGCCTGTATACCACTCCTAACCTCTTCAAAGAAGCAAAGTCCCCTGTAGGGGATGGTCCCCTGTAGGGGATGGTTTAAATGGTTAATATTTTATCTAAATGTGATAATTCTGCTTTTGTACAAATCTAGATTACTTGGTCCAGGAGGACAAAGCTTAGAATGTATCAAAAGAGTGTAATATAAAGCTCAGCCAGGCTTTCACTGGACTTTTTTTGCAGGTGAAACAAAAGCAGGATGGAGTGCACCACCAGTGTAACACTGAAGCGTTTTCCTGTCCTTCCCGACTCCTCTGCTGTCTTCTTGCTTTGCTTCTCTCATGCTCAGCAACAGCGTTTGTCAGCAGTGTCCTTGCCAGAGTATGATGTTTGTTCCCAGCTTATATCCTTAATCTACCAGCCCTGCACACAATCCCTGGCTCTGTTTACCTGAGTGAGCAGCACAAACTGGGCGAACTGCCAAGGCAGCATGAAGCATAAATTGGAGATGCCCAGAGCGACCATGGCTGTCCTGCCTGGGTTTCGTACGCTGCGGAAGAAGAGAGAGGGAGGAGGTAAAAACATAATTCAGAGCTGAGAATCTAGAGGAGATAAGAAGAGCCATATTAAGATGCCTGAGAAACAGACACGTTCAATGACAAAGAAAAGAAAACACTGAACCTCATTATCTATAATGCCACTCACAAGAGAGAGCCTTTTCCGTTTAACGAAAAGCCGATGCAGAGCGGCTTCCTAACAGGTCTCACCCAGAACAAAGTGTTATTCACAAGATGATACGACATGACAGGATAATGTTTCACTGCGGTAAGTGCTGCAGCTCCTCGAGCTTCCTTCCTTCAGAGTGCCATTTAGCTGATAACCGGAGCAGAACCTCGTTTCGTCAAAGCACAAAAGAAGTTATATAGCTATAGACTACCGACACAAATTACACAAAGGGTTTTATTTGAGAATACACTGACGGCTTAATTAGAAACATCTCTGTATTAATGAAATTATCCCTAAAAGGAGGACATTCTCCTTCTGTTTTGGGGTTTTAAATAAAATTCTGGTCTTTGCCAGGTTAAATTATTTAAATCTGACCAAAAGTTTACAAAAGCACACAACAGTCATTAAATATTCAAGAAAGACAAACTCAAAATGGGTGAAAAGTTCATCCTATGAACCAGAAGCTTGGAGAATGTGGTGGATTATGTCAGTGAGCTGCCATAATCTCAGTTGAGAAAGAGATTTTCTCCTTGAAACAAATCATACTTGCTTGTTCCTTTTTTATTTGAACTTTTTCTGACCCCAGAGAAAGAATAAACTTTCACTGTTAACATGCAAGACACAATGAACTGGAAAAAAACTCTAAATATAGTTGAACTTATAAAAAAATTGGATGTTGGACTTTTTAATCCAGGGTTGCTGCAGGCTTCACTAAGTCTAACTTGAGACTTTTTAAGACCAGTATGAATGAAATTCATAACCTGTTTTATAACATAAATGTACAAAAAAAAACACAACAAAACTAAATAAATTGAATGTGTTGCCAAGATAGGTGAGCCAGTGGGAAAGATGAAAATAATCCAACCAACTGGTGATTAATTTGCACCATGATAGAATTATTTAGTTTTAGCGGCTATTAGCAGTGAGTTAACACCTCAAGTCACAGAACGCAGAGAGGATGTTTGCGCGTACTTCAAAGTTTTGCGAAAGTACTGTAAAGAAATTAAGAGTTTAAATAGTCCTGCAATAACCAGATTTAAGATATGTGATTAACGTACTTGAGGTCAACCTTTTTTCTTCTCCAATGAATTTAAAATATTTTAAGACCTTAATTTTAGATTCATGAATGTAAGACATTTTAATGATGCACAGACACCCTGTAATCTAATGTCAAAAAATGTAGGAATACTTCAATATTAATATTATAATGGATGCAAAATGTTAATATAGCAGTTTAAGAATGTCTGGAGATGATCATTATACAAGGTCAGTTGACGAAATGAAAGAAAAATTATGGTCAAATCATTGAATGTAATGTCTATGTGAGTACAGTACTGACAGGTGAGTGTTAGCATGACGATTGATTTGTGCATTTACCGTAGGATGTAGGTCAAAAGCAGCATCTGCAGGACTAGAAATGGGTACGCAAAACTCTCCCTCAGAGGAGGAGTCCACATCACACGAGTGCTCTGATTTCATACAGAAAGAAAATAAAGGACAATCTAACGATGGATTAGTTTATGAATATATAAAAAAAAAACAGAAGGCAGGTAGTTTTCATGTACTGGCCTAAAAACAGCCATTCAATCTGGCATATGCAGTAGAAAACATGTCACTTTATGCGTGTTTATAAGGAAACTGCAGCTAAGCAGATCTCTGATTTTCCAACTTTAATTTCTGCTCTGCTCAGAGTAACTGGTGTTGTATTTTAGATGTTAAAGGAAACATACTCACTTCACCATGATTGAAGAAAAAACACAATGTTGAGACAATTCCACCCAGTCTGCTTCCACTGGATAGAAAAAGAAAGAAATATATAAAAGCTTCAGGGACAGCAGACGAGAAATGGGAAAAGAAGTTTTCTAGTTGATGTTTCAAATTCAAAGAATGGTCAAAAACAGAAAACAAATGATCACTCGACACATAAATCTTTCCTTTTCTCTGATGCTGCAGTGCAGAGCTCAGGGCAAACATGAACTCACCTGAGGTAAGCTCCATAAATAAAGAAGATGCTCATCATTGCGCCATTCAGCAGGAAGACACAGGCTACGTAGAAATATGCCGGGTCGCCCAGTCCTGATGTACACCAAAAAAACCATAAAGAGTCACATTTTACAGTCAACAGATTCATTTGCAGCTAAAGGGTGTTTGGCCAGTGGGAAGGAAAAACTACTTCAAGTTCAACTGCTGACATTTTCAGCTCTGTAAGATCAGAAGCTCCTCAGGTTGGTAAAATTAGGTCAGGCACATATAGCTCACAAAAAAGATAATATATGTGAGGCGCTCTGCTTTTCCCATGAGGAAAGGCACACTCTGATTCACTGCAGTAGATGTTTTGGTAAAAATATCACTCTCAGGCACTATACATCTGTTTTTGAAACATTTCATTTATCAACAAAATGGACAATTATACTTTCAGCTTGAAAATTAATATTAAATCAGCACTGCAATGGAAGCGACCAAGTTCAGTACTCAAGAGCCAGTGTCCTAAATATTTTAGATATGCTTCTTCTTCTCCCATGCGGAAAAAAATGATAATTGATAATTGATTTGACACAGATGTTGTGAGATCCAATCTGACTGATTCTGAAACTAATTCACAAAGACGAATGGGTGCAATTTTTTAATTCTGAGGTTTGGAAAGCTGATAAATATTTGTCTGCTTATACAGGATGTTATCTTGTGAGTGCTGTATACAAATATAAGCACAATCTCATATTTCACGATTCTAAAAATGAGCACTGTTAAAATCGGTTCCTCTTAAGGCTCCTAGCAGAGAAACAAAACAGTGAATCTTATTGAGGATGCAATGACTAACAGGTTGTATGTGTGTTGACGTGATCCTTCGATGGCCTCGTGTGGCTGTGAATCACAGAAAAAACAGCAGCTAGTCTAAATATGGAACACATACTCACTGCTTTCTGTCGTGTCGCTACGAATTTCACAAAAATGAAAACGCCAGGTGACAGTTTTTACAGGAAACGCAGGATGGCTGTGCACCAGGTTTGTGTAAACACTGTGAAAACAGACTGTTTACAAAGGCCCTGCTGCTTGCACTAATGAGACAGAAGCAGAACAGAGACTGCAGCTGCTGACAGCAACACATTTAAATTAATTCTTAAGATTTTCTTCATCGCTGGAGGCTTATTAAAAAAAAAACACACTAAAAGGATGCGCACATTTGTTATGATTAAACAGAAGATTTTTTACTGGACAAAGGGAAAAACAAAAAATGCTCCTCATCATAAACCACAGACAGCTGTTATCAAATGAGAAATTTTACTGGGTGATAAGTCCAAGAAATTATTGCAATAAATGATAACATTGTCGTTTGGAGACCAATATTCTCTCACAGCATAAAAATGGCAAAACTAATTTCTAAAGAACTGGAACTATAAGACACTTTAAATATCCAAAATAAATGAACAAACCAAAAATAAATAAAATGAACTATGAAGTTCAGTAAACAAACTAACCCTTCAAAATAAAAATGACGTAGTTTAGTGCAATGCAGCAGATTTTCTGTGAGTGTATTTGAGCGTAAGAGTGAAAGGTAGCTCAGGATGGGGCTCCATGGCAACCAAATACCTTCACAGCTATCCACAGGAGTGAGTCCCTCTCCTCTGTTAATGGACCAACACGTCTTAGTGGGGATCCCAAAGTAGCCCATAACACCTGTGTACATGCGGTACCAGCTGGCCAGGACCACCTGAGGAGAAGAGAGAGGCAGTGAAAAGCTTGATTGAACAACACGTTTTCAAAAGGCTTTTCTCTCTCCTCTCAGAGGAATAATCAAAACAGTGTTATGCTCTTAACAGGGTTCTGGGTTTCTCTTACTCTTCACAGAGGTAATCAGACTGTCTAAGTGATTTTTATTAACAATTAATGACCTTCAGTTTTCTTCAGGTATAAACGAATAGACAGAAAGACCAGTTTTTTTCTAATTATTAGGACAAAACAGCACAATTTAAATCTGGAAATGAAGAAACATCCCCAAATCAGAAGTCAGAGCAACAGCTTATAACAACTGGAATGTGTTCACATGCAAATTTAACAATGCATGCAGATGATACTACAATATATTATGCATCTGTAAAATCAATATTTGAATTTATTTTAATCTTAAACATTAAATTAGAAGTCATACAGCAAAGGGTTCTAGATAATAATTTTATAGTAAATACATTAAGGACAAAAAATTGGTTTCTCCAGTCAAGTGAAATGTTTGACAAAAGATGTATGGACAAAACTGGTTGTAAAAAGTCTTACATGCCAACAAGTGTTACATCCCCAGTGAATGGAAAGAGAAATATAGAAAAACTGCAACATGTAAAATGTGTTCATAAACATTAAAGTTACCTCTGGGTAGAGATTGAACCTCTTCAGAGTGTTAATGACCAGAGGATACTCGGTTAATCGGTCGTTCATGATCATGTGGAGTCCATCCAGGAACGAAGGAGCCTCGATGATGGTCTTGTAGTACGAATAGTACAGACCCTGGAATCAAAATGAAAGAAGAAGAAGAAAAATCTATACGATAAAAGCAGGGTAAACAACAAGAGAAAGTTAAACCCAACAGACTTATCCCTGAGAAAACACTCTTTTTTTTATGTTTGCACACCAGGTTGGGGTCATCTCTGGTATGTGTACACAAACGTGAAAGTTGACCTTTGAGCCAACAAAAAACCCAAAAACTAAATGTTGGGAAATGACAAATTCTGCTGCCTTGTCATCAAAACTGACTCTTGACCTTTTCATCTTGTTGCTCAACATCCATTTAATTTCCGCTCTCAAAACATGACATCCGTCTGTCAGGCACAGGACCGCCGCGTTCTGAACCACCTGTTCAGAACGCGGTGTTCTGAACAGGTGGTTCAGAACACCTGTGTGGTGTGCTTAATCTAATCAGTACTTTCTAAAATCAATGTGACTATTATGTATTTATATTGTTTAAATAACATTAATTTGCAGCATAGAATTATAAATGTTTCCTGATCAGCTGAGGACTCACAATGGCAGGAATTCTCTGAACATTTTATTCCTTTGAATGTTTAGAGTCATATATAAAACTAAATGTAGCATGACAACCTCACAAGTACAGGACAATTTGGAAACTACATGCAGGAAGGATTTTACTATGACTCAAGCCTAAGTCAGGCAACATCATAACGAAATAAAAGAGAGAAGTAGTCAAAAATGCTTCTGCAATCCATTACAAAATAAGGGACAAAATGGACATTTTTAAGGATGGATCAACTTTCTTCTACAACAAATGTTACAAGCCCCATGGTTCATTTTCAGTTTGATTAGTTATGAATACCAACCAGACTGCAAACAACAAATAAAAATCTCATAGCACTTCCTAATAAAATGTCAACTGAGTGATCGACATAAACACCAACATTTTGAACAATTGAACAATGAATATCAGAAGAATATCCGCATGCAAACATGGTACACAGCAATTTAGAGTGACCTTCTCTAATATGCAGAGTTTTGGACAGTTTTTAAAATATAAAACTCAAGAACAGTACAATAAAAAATGAGTATAAATTAATAACGTCACACCAAATTTGGGCAATTCTCATGACATAAAACCTTGTAAGCCAACACTGACTTGTAGGGTAACTAGAACTTGTATTCAAAAGTAAAAAGTGTGGTAAAAAAAATGTGGTTACTACACAACAGCTACTTTCCTGTGCACATCAGAGAACAATGTAACAACACATTAATAACCTTTTCTTCCATGAGCTTTTGGATGACATTACCAGATACATACTTGTGTTTTCAGGCAGTTTGATACTTATCATTCCATATAATTATCTGATTCAAGATATTGCTTGGTTGGCTCCCAATATCATCTGGTCTGGTTGATATTAAACTAACTCTTTAATTGCTTACTTCTCTATACATTGTAAATTAGAAAATACACAAAGCCTTGGCAGGGTATCCATGATGGTCATAATATTATACCTGATCAGTGTATATTCCCCATCCCTTTAGTTGATTAATTAAATAAATCATTGTCCATTAAATGCACCTTTAAACTGGATTAAAAAAACAACGTTCCTCACTTATTCAAACAGTAGCATGTTCTACAAAACTGTGGAAAAAGTCATCATCAGCTGTTAAAGCATTTATGATAAAAAGAAAGCAACTGCTTACCATTTCTGTTCGGAAAGCCATTTCTTTCTCCAGGTTGGACAGATGTGAAAAGTGTCTGTCATTCTCAAAGAGCTGAGACAGATGATACCTGGTCACAGGAGGAGGAGAAGTGTGTAAACAAGCAGAAAGTAAGCAAACCGTGTGTGTGTGTGTAACACAGCAGTGTTGTTGCTGCAGCTCACCAGTGCAGATATCCAGTCAGCCCAGCTGCGGACAGAGAGATCGAAAACTTTGTGAACCTGGTGAAAATGGGGCAGTAAACAGCAAACACACAAACACCAGTAAAACCGCACAGGTCACGACTCAAATGTGATCGCTGAACCATCAGTTTACTGGTGGTTTGTTATAAATGGGTATCCAGCAGTGAAGTTAATGCGGAAAGCTGTTAACACGTGTCCAACCGGCGACTAACGCAACTATAACGGAGCGGAAGTTATTTATATGAGTTTAACCACACAGACTACCGGAGAGCTAGCGCTTGTGTAAGCTAACGGTTAGCCTTGTGATGGTGAACCGAGATAATGTCCCTGATTTCCCACTGTAACGGCACCAGTTACTAACAGCGTTAGCCCCCGTTAGCTTGGGTTTTATCGGCATGCTAGCGGGATACAGCTCCGAACTTACCCAGAAGGACCGTGACAGCCAGGCTGCAGACCGACGGCGAAGTTAGCCCGAGCTTGTGTCCGATTATCGACAGCCCGTCCGCGTGAGAGAAAGCCTTGACGTCCCTGCCGGGTCGCCTAATGTTACTTTTGCTGTGGGGCGAAATATTATGAAGAGTCTGGGTCTGACCGGGACTCTTCCCGGTCTGTTTCCTGGTTTTAGCCACCATGACTGTGAGGAGAGGAGCTTCGGGGAGCGAGCTGAAAGAGCCGAGGGGTGTGAGCGC
Organism: Poeciliopsis prolifica; assembly: GCF_027474105.1. Taxonomy (NCBI): domain Eukaryota; kingdom Metazoa; phylum Chordata; class Actinopteri; order Cyprinodontiformes; family Poeciliidae; genus Poeciliopsis; species Poeciliopsis prolifica. Next base: position 2,814,325 of record NW_026562400.1, on the reverse strand, counting down.
TGAACAGCTCCACCGTCGCTCCTATCTGCCCCTCCAATCTGGTTTACTACCTGAGTGATGCTGTGACTGACTCCTCGTACAAGTGTTATTACACCGCGCCCCCTGTTGGTGGTTCAGTCGTACTACATAAGCTTTTAGGTGTAGCTATGGCAACGCAAAGGCGCAGGCTCCTGGATAAATGCTGTGCATCTTTCTGCAGGTTACATTTAGAAACCAAGCGAAGAACACTACAAACAAAATAAAATAACACATAGGAGAGCAGAGGTATGAAAGAAAAGGCAGAAAAAGTAACCTCCAAAAACTGTTAAAAATAATGTGAAAAATTACGTTTTAAAGGAGCGAATGAAGATTTCTGACTAGTAAATGTCTCTCCTCGTGAGAGCATTTATTACAATCTAGGAAGAATATAAAACGTTTCCACTTGTAAAAAAAAAAAAAGAAAAAAGAAACTAAAACACGAGGCAGTAGCAAATCTGACCAGTAGGTGTCGCTGCAGAATAACAATCTGTTCTGCAATAGTTGTGATTGTACGTTAGTTAAGTTGACAGGATTTGATATTTTTCTTTTTATAAAAATACAAAATAAAATAAAAATTTTTTTTTGAGACTGCTGGGATTTTTAGAAATTGTTCTATTTGGTCTCAGACTTAGATCAGAAAATATGAGTTCATCTGATTTTTTTCATTATCTTGGAGAACGGTACGTGGAATTTTGGCATAAAAACTCCACATACTGGAGTGGTAATGTGACTGAAAAAGTGTTAAAATAGATTGTTTTACTAATGGTCATAGGATAAAATTTTGTGCTGAAATTGGATATCAGATTTCATTCACAAGGCTGTCATTTGTTACAGCCTTGAAGCTTAATTTGATGTCAAACTAAAGACAGAATAGAAAATTCATGTTGATAGCCTACCTAAGATTTGTCAACAAACTCCTTATTATAAATGCCAACGTTTTTTTTCTTGCATGCATGTGTATATACAGTGCAGATGAACTTGTTTATCAAGCAACGAACCATTTAATGCAAATTAATTTGAACAAATGTTTTACTTTTCAAACATCAGGCACAGATAGATTTTTTTATCTCCATAAATAGCAAGAAATCAAAGAAGGAAGATGAAAACTAAAAATAGTTTTTCTGAGCTTGTTTCTTTGAGATTTCCAATGTTTATTTATTTATAAATTTTTGATAAGTCTTCATGACAGTATTAAGTAATTTCAGAATCCCCTTTAAGAGCTAAAACAGCAATATTTAGAGTGTTTTTTCTGAGCCTTCATGCTAAGATATTCTCTCATTCTGCACATTGAGTGAGCTGTCAAAGCAAAATGGTGTTTCTCTACTCAAAATGTTATTAGCGTCTTATATCAACAAAGATTTCCAAAAATCTTCCAACATTTCCAAATCTAACATGAAAGGAGCAAATATGGATAATTCTCACACCTTCCTGTTACCTGCTGAAAGTCTCACTCTCTTTCACTCCGTTGCAGCTTAAATGAGCCACAAGCTGGACAGGTAGTGAAAAAAACAGTTTCCTCTTAGACGAATGAGTAAAGCATGCAGTATGTGTTAGTGAATATGTGGAAACAGAGCAAGAAACAGAAACAAAGTAAAATAATTCAAATTCTCTGTCATTCAAATTATGTGCAGTAGAATAAAATAAAAGTTTATAATTTTTTATCCAAAAGGGAGTCAGAGAAAGCAAATACCGGTACTTATTTAGTTATATGCTTATATGATAGTCTTCCTTTTAGTTCCTCTTTAAATATCTAATTTAGAATAAAAAAAACCCATAACTTTAAGTTTTCACTCTCTAACTTTGTCCTCTCCACAGAGTATTGTTTTAGCACAACCTGTTAGCATTTGCATGTGGCGGGTTCACTGATGGGTTGAAAAATTCCCGATATTTGGGTTTCTGTCAGTCAAGTCAAGGCCAAGGAAAAAGAAAATCATCAGCTTCAGTCATCGTCTCTAGTCTCAAGACATTTTCACACTTTTTAACGGGAAAGCTAAAAGTATAAATCTTTTTGATAAAGTGGGAAAATGTACATGCAAACAAATGGTTTTTATTCCCTGACTAATTTGATCTGTCTCACTGTTCTGCATTCCCTGAGACTGTACTGTCTCTTCCACTGTTTTAGTATCATTGCCGTGGTCAAACAGGCGCTCCCTCAGCCCACACACATCTGACTCTTTGCTTATTGTTACACCCTCTGCAGTTGTTGTTGGAGCAGCAGGCGCTGTGCCTTTCGCCGCTCCCTCTGTCCAAAGCCAACCCTACAAAACCACCAACACATGTAGACATCGCATGGGAAAAAAATCTTTCCCTGCATGCCACATCTCTCATCATCCAGCCCTAATTCCATCCCACCAGGAGGCTGATTCCTCGCCGCTTTTTGCTACCACAACACTATTTTCTCAAACTCCCCACAGAATCAAAACAGCCAGCTCAAACAGAAACACAATAACTGTGGCTGAGTGGTTGCCGTGGCTGTCAGAAACAGGAGGTGTCATTGGACGGGACTCTGGTGAGGGATGAGATATTGCTAGCCGTTCGCTCAGATTGGGATTACACTGATGAGATTTGTTTTGACAGAAAACATAGAATGGCAGGGCGGGTACTGTCACCGGTTTCTAGTTCTGTCAGTAGTGTGAACAACGCTATGTAAGTCATTCTTCTATTGGATGATTTACATCCAGATTTTATCTAAATCACGACAAAATGTGATATTTTTTTAATCATTCAGTATTGGTCCTTCTGTTTTGGATCAATGTCCTGCTGTAGAAAAAAACTGTAATTGGGTTTAAGGTTCTGCGGTGCACAGAGCAAAAATCACAACTAAACATCCTGGTCTTGAGGAAACCCCATATTTTCACCAGCATGTTGGACAGGCAGAATGATGTTATATTTCTGAAATAGTTTTAAGTAACATTCCCAAAAGTTCAACTTTAGTCAAATTAGTCCACATAATATTAAAAAAAGTAGTTTAGTTACAGATAATTCATTGTTTAGCAAGGTGAAAATGATCTTGTCCAAACAGTTCTTGGTTTGGATTGCAATTTTCGCTTAAAGAATGAAATCAACATTAGAAAACTCCTGATTTCAATTCAGTTTTTTTCCTACTTTAATGTTTGTTTTATAATCTAAGACATTTGAAACACTTACATTTCGACAAAAGTAAAAAAAAAAAAAAACTGAAAAAAATTGTGCCTTAAAAAATACTTTTTAAGACAGCTATCAATCAAAATCTATCAGTCAAATGTATTTTTATGGCAGCAGTTATGAAAACCAGTGGTAGACATTACATATTGTCAAGTGCCCTTGTTAAAATTATCAATGCACATGAAATATGTTGGTCAAACTAGAGATTTTGTCTAAAAATAGCCTGACATCAAACTCAGACAAACTTCTACATAAATCACAACATCATTAACAGGAGTTTATTTCAGACCAGAGGACAGTCACCTGCACACTGAACAATGAGGAGTAAGTCATAAAGGGTCATTGCACAAGGTGCTGCCTTCAGTCATATAAAAGAAAGTTTAGTGGAAGGAGAAAGTTTCACAAAGCAACAGGAATTATCGCCGTGTCAAAGGACTGAAGCAAAGCCCATTCAGCTGCGGTGAGTAAGTCGCAGAAGGTCAATGCACAGAGTGCTGCATGCAATCATATAAATGAAAAGTTTGGCGGAAAGAAAAAGTATAGTAGAAAATGTTGCACAAAACAACAGCCAAAATCAGAGCATTCAATAATAGAACCAAAGCCTATTCAAAAGGTTGGAGAAGATTCACCAGCTGTGGACTGTTGCTGGGATCAGTGCTTCATTGGATCATCTTCTAATTTATTGAAAAGCCGATGTCTCCCGCTGCCTTTGTAAATCTCAACTGAGTAGCAAGGTTGATGTAATGCCGTCTGTGTGTGTTTCTGAGGCAGAGTCAGGATGTGTGAATCAATTTTCATGCCAGCTGGCCGCTCCTGTCGCTGTGACATGTTCATTATGAAGCAGGAACATATGTTGCCAATGCTCGCTTGTTGTCTGAGTGTCAGTTATCCCAACGTTACGGCCCATCAGTATTGTCTGGAAAGCAATTCAATTAGAGATCTCCAGGGGCCACGGGGCCCCGGGGCCCTCAGCTCCACCTCACTGAGGCCACAGGACTGAGCGGCCATCTCTTCAGAGTCCTGTGTGCTGATTAGACAGAATATCAACTTCTTCTAGTGTTGATGTTATCTAGTAGGCTAAACTTCAAATGATTACATTTAACTTTGAGATATCTTCAGTGAATTTCTAAGATTATATTTGCGTTTTATTCAACTATTCATTATAAAGCAATGTAGCAGATAGACAATATTTTTTAAATTTTTCTTTACATTTACATGTCTGACGTGTCTTTTGCTTCATTATTATAAAACTACATAGCTATTTATGCAAAAGAAGTGTCATGCAAAGAAAGAAAGCATCTTTTTTTCTACCTAGCCTGACATTTTTTTACCCTATAAAATTATTTTTTTATTATTTTTTTAACCGTTTATGGCATAAGAAAGAAAAAAAACTTTCTTTTGTCTACAGATAAAAATAAAATAGAAGGTTATTTTTATAGACTTGTTGACTTTGACATGTGACTTTTTGTTGCACTTTTGCAATATGCTTTGATGATAATTTTACCCAGCCTATCATCACATTCCTGTAATCCTAATTAATCTGAACCAACATTGAGTGTTTGTTGCTCAAAGCTTAAAGGGCTTCTATTAAAGTAAACTTTACATGTTTCTATTTGTGATGGTAGTATGCAAATGATTTTGCCTCCTAAACAGATAATAAAGATGTTTGTTGTAGCAGATTTGTGAGCAAATTTAGGAAATATTTCATAATTTGTCAAAATTGAAAGGCATGTTCTCTTGTCTTTACCATTTTGAAAGAACATTTTTTTTACTTACAATGTAAAAAAGTATCGCCTTAATCATAAAACTAACCAGTTAATGGGTAAAATAACGCAACAGTTTAAACTTAAATACAATATTTGTGACTCAACATATCCATCTTGGAGTATCTTCACAAATAAAGCTGGTGGAACAGAACACAACTTTTTAAAAACGGGGTTTCCTAACGTGGCCATCGACATGAACCTCAGTGTTAGGTCATATTTGCATCCTGGGTAAACTCAACACTTAATAAATTATAAGTTTCTTTGACATTCTGATTTAAAAAAACTAAAAAAATGGGCAAAAAAGATTCTTCTGCATTTATAGTTAATAGTTTATAGGTTATAAAGCTTCTCATGTAACAAATCTTAAATCTTTAAATGAGCAGTAAGTAGCATTTTATTATCTTTACTGCATGACTGACTTTTTCTCTCCTGGTTGGATGTTTTGTCTTCAGCTCCTACAGGTGCTCCAGGACCTTTCCTTCACCCTTTGGTCGTTGTGATGGAAACACTGTTTTACTTGGACACACTGATGGCCTTGGACCGATCTTAATCCCAGTAACACAGCTGCCTGGATTACCGGCGCACCTCGACCTGGTGCGTTTGAATCCCCCTCTTCCTGGGACAAAGCTGACAGCCAGACTCACCTGCCGCGCCGCGATGGAGAGATAAACGGAGGACGAGGAACCAGGCAGAACGTCAGATTCTTCTGTATTTTAACAAGCGATGACTAAAACCCGCAGGAAAGAGATTTATTCCCCCTGGGGTGAATTTCTTCATGTGGCTGCATGTCAAGTTAATTGAGAATTATTTTCATTTTGTCTTTGTGTAAATTAATCAGCTATAAAATGTTTACTAAAAACATAAAAAAGCGATGTGACCTCTTCTCTGAAAGCTTTAAAGCTGTAATAATCCTTTGACTGAAAATCCATTGCTTTCACTTTTAATTGTTCTTGAATGTTTATAGCAGAACTGTATTCATATTTAGAGATAATAATTAAGCCTGAAATTAAGCCCTCTGGTAAATCTTTATGACTGATAATAATGTTAATATTTGGAGTTGAGTTTGAACTTGAGTATAATAATTTAATATAATACTTTCACCCCATCACTTCCAAATTCGTTCCCCATCGTTTCCAAAATACCAGTGGAAACTTAGAAAGCAAATGTAAAAGTTTGGCTCCAGTTTTTTTCACCTATTTAATTTTCTACATGAGATTTTCTATTAAGATGTGAAAACTTATTTATTTATTTTTTTTTTTACAAATTTACTTCTGTATTTTCATTATGATTTATTATTTATTTTATTTAAAATAAACTTTCTGGATTAACAAATATCACTTTGATTCCAAAACTCCTAGTGGGATAAATGATTTTCTTCTGAAATGTATTTCTGACCTTTTCTCAGCTGATTATTAAGACATTTTTTTCTTCCAGTACCTTCCACATCACACACAGCAGCATTGTTTCCTAAAATGTTTTTGCAGATTTTCTAGGGCAGCGGCGTCCTTCCATGGCCGCCAAATCATCAATCAGATCTGGCAGAAGTTGCAGTTAGCGGAACATCCTGATGGCTTCAAGTCTGAAACATTTTGCTCTAAAAACCTAAAATAATCTAGATGCTTAAGTTAAAAACAAAGGTAATCAAAGCTGCGACTGAAAGCAGAGTTAACTAAGTGATCTTACAGACTAAAGAGGAGAGGGAGGGCAAGCGAGAGGCCAAGCAGTGAGTTGAGAGAGAGGACATGATTGGCTTAAGTCGGTGCAGAAAGGTTGTTTCCTTTGGTGCTGTGCTGCGATTTCCTGTCCTGTGATCATCTATTCCATATGATTAGGCGATGTGCAGGGCGTGCAGTCACATGCTGGCTGCGCAGATAAATGAAGCAGAGCAATGACAAAGTTGGCAGGCCAACACAGAGCGGATTAGCTGCTGCAACGAGGAAAATACACGAGGGCTTTAGCTACTGAGGCTGCTCGTAGGACTGAGAGCTGTTGGTAACAAGAGTTCATGCATTTCATTTCTCAGCTTTAGGTAACAAAAAAAACTCGTTTATTTTTTTTTATATCCATCTCACTTGCAAGGTTTGAAACTTGTACAAATGTGTATACAGATATGAGTCAACCTAAGCAACTCTGAACTGGGTTTATATTAGCCTAAATCAGTGGCGTTCTATAAAGAGCCGACACGATGCTGAAGAGGCCCAGCTCTCCCTTTGCAGTACCCTCTCACATACTCTTTCTCTCACACATGCACACATACACACCCTCAAGCTGTTTCAATAACAGAAAAAGAGTCACACAGCTGGGACTCTGTAGATAATGGACCAGTTCATGATGTCCGATCTGTGGTCAGACAGAAGCACAAAGAAAAAACAAAACCAAAAACCTGCAAGGTGCTGAATCGGAAGTTTAGTTCCAAATATCTCACACAACTCACAACATATCAGTCCTACATAAAGTGTATTTAAACATCCAAAATGTATTTTTCTCATAATTTCCAACCCCAATTATTATCATAACACATAGCATGAGCTGTAAATTAATGATGAAAGATTCCTTTTGGGGGAGAAAATGTCTAGAATTACATTTTCACCCATTAAGATTCTTTGTTAAATATAAGAAAACTAAATGTTTAAAACAAAAAGAAGAAAAACCAAAAGGACGAATGATAAATTAATAACGGTGGAAGATGCCCTGCGATTCTTTATGTGAGTGTACGCGTTCGTGCAACCGCGGCAAGCTTCCCCTGTCGCTTGTCAACACCTTGACGGTTTAATCTTTTCCGCCTTGTGCGAGTATTAAAAGGTTACTAGTGTTCTTCATGGCTTCTTGCACACAGCATAAGGGGTTTGTTCACTAGTGGCAACTTGGTCAATTCTCAAAGGGGATGAGGTGAAGGCTGACTGGAAGAGAGGCACACAGAGGGGATGCAGATGTGCAGGGGATGTTGGTGTCAGAAGTACTTTTTCAAAAATTTACTGCGATGTGAAGGAAAATCAGAGCGGCTGCTGTGTTTGTTTCTTGTGTTTTTGAGATTTTCACTGTTGCACTTGATACAGCAGAAACAACTATATCTGCATATTGCCTTGAAAAAGTGTTTTAGCATCTTAAACGTTTTCAATTTTAATCAAAGTGAAATCACAAACATGAATTTTACTGGCACAATATGTGAAAGAGCAACATAAAGGAGGACAATGATTAGGGGGTGAAAGTAAATGAGCATGTTATTTTATTCAGTTTTTTTTTTTTAAATAATAATAAAAATCTGAAAAGTGTGGTGTGCTTGTGTTCTGCCTTCCCAAATCAGTACTTTACAGAAATATTTTTCATTGCTGGAAATCTTCTGGAGAATCTCCTGCCAAATTTGCAGTTAGAGGTTGAAATTTCTGTCAGATTGCATTAAGAGAATCCATAAGCGGCCATTTTCAAGTTTTGCCAAATTTTCTAGGTGTGTACTTTGACTGGGCCATTTTAACGTGAATGTATTTCGACCATAAAAATGAGTGATTCTTAATGATGATCACTAATGGTCACTAACAAACCATCTGAAACCTTAAAATGAGTTTTTTCATTTATAATGAATCTAAATTGGATTCTGTTTACTGATTAAGTGATGTCTAATGCAGTTTTGAGAACATTATTATTTTTCTTCTGCATTAGTTGAAGGCCTTCTCTGGCTCATCACATAATTTACTCAAATGCTAACGATCTGCTTTGGTTGCTAGGTGATTGGCAGGGTTGCTAATTAATGGCGCCATGTGATTCAACAACCGGGAGGTTTTTGAAACGACTCAGTTTCCAGACACCAAAAAGCATTAACTGACTGCTACAAACATATAAGTGTGTTTTTAAGCACCTGGACTGTTTTTAGAAGCTGTTGAGATGCAAATGAAATACAAAAACGTGAAAAAAATAAATTTGAATAGAGAGCTTGAGTTATAGTCCGGAGCTGAAAGCCAAGACTCTCGCAACAGTCAGCTGCCTGTTTACAGTATTCCTATGCAGCACGTGAGGTCCGGTGAATGATGTTTATGTTTCCTCCAGCCTTCATGTGTGAGTGTGTGTTCCCCTCACTATGAGATCCAGGTACAGAGGTGAGCTCTAATAGGCTCTTTCAACGCCTTGGCAGGCTGGCGTGCTGCAGTGATCTTTCAGCAGCTGGAAGCCCCGCTCACACCTCTCTGCTTACTGCAGTCCTTCAATTAGCAGTTTATTATTACAGGGGCCCGCGGCTTCACAAGCCTCCACCCCCTGTCCCCTCCCCCCGGTGCTGAAAGCCGCATGCCAATACAATAACTGACAGTGTATGAGTTGTGTGTGTGTTTGTGAGTGTGAGAGAGATGGAGTGCCAGAGTGCAGAGTGACACATTTCAACAATAGTCTTTGGCGTTATAGACAAGACTCGGAATAATTTGACCAAAAATGATATTTGCATTTGTTTGAGTTTTGATGCATGTGTGTGTTTCAGTACTTTGTGCCCTAAATCACTTAAATATTCTCTTTCTTAGCGTGTCAGTGGATAAAATGTGTTTTATGTATTTTCCTTCCTTTCTTATGCATATGTTGGTAGAAAACAACATTCAGATCTATACATTTGCATAAAGATTTAATGATTACACTAAAAAAAGAAACATCACTAATTTACAGTAAAATTCTGGCAACAGTATAATGTATTTTGTTGTTTACAGTAAAATCCTCTAGCCTTCAGAATTTGTGTATTTACTGTAATAGCCATGTTTATACCAAATGTTACCCAATTTATAGGATATAATTCTGGCTACTACAGCTGCTGGTATGTCACCTTAAATTAAAGGCTTTTTTTACAGAGCAGTTTTCAGTTTGTCTTGCATCGTAAAAAGTGAAATTGGTATTTAAGAACATCAGTTTGTTCTTTATCACTTTTAGCCAGTTTTGAAGACTCAAACAGCCATAAGTGGCTCTGGAGCCGCAGGTTGCAACAAAAACAAGCAAAGAAAATTTAACGAATCACAAAAGCAGAGTAAGATAGAACATATTTTGTCTAAATTTTATGCTATGACATAAAAAAAATAGACAGAGAAACAATTTAAGCAGATCTTATTGTATTAATTAAATATTGATATAAAAAGAGGGACAGTAGGAGGCTGTTCTACAATTTTGGGGCTTCTGTCAAAGGAAGTGTGTGTTTATATTTTGTGGTAAAACGAGGATACTTTTCAGTTTTTTTTATGTTACAGTTAATAATTTTCATGAGGGGATTTTGAAATTACTTTCTTACTTTTGCATGTTTTGCGCTGCAGATGAAGTTCTCTTTACTCCTGAATCTGTTTCTAAGCTTGTTGCTGGTTTAATGCAGCAAATTGTGAGGTTGTCTCTTTTTTCCTTTTTTTGTGCATGATCAGAAACTCTGCAAGCACACAGACAGATCTGCTGCTCGCTTAGTCTCCTTTCCTGCCAATACGCCGCTGGTTAGATATTGTTAGCATTCCATTTGCCATTTACATTTTCTCTGCTTGACATAATTGAGGAATGGATGCTCTTATGAAAATTAAACTCGCAGTCCTCCTGGGTTACTGTAACCCTGTTAAAATGTAATGAGATTCTTTATGCGTCGTCTTGTGATTTTTTTATTAAATAGAATATCAGTATGACTAATTCCCCCGGCCCAAATGTGGACTGGGACACCACATTATTGATAGGCCAGTGCATAAGTGGTCTCTCTTGGCCTGCCTCTAATGGCCTAATAATGCATTATACCAGTATCAGTGGGCCTGCGGCTTGCAGTGCTTATTGTCGTTATTGAAAACACCTGGGCGGACCATTCATCAAGGTTAAATCACCAGGGCCCATCCGTTCATTAGGCTGTCAGTAAACATCTTTATTTAGTTTTGGCTGCCGATACTGACAGAATGGAGGCATGGAGAGGCCTGACGAGCAGCTGCGGCCCCCCGAGAGTCCAGGAAGACATCAAGACATGAAGCCGGTGGGTGTGGCTCAGCTCTCCACCCACCGAATGCTCCTCTGTCAACTAGGCGACTGATGGAGCACAACTGATCAGTGTGGCCTTTCCTGGAACAGTGGCAGCTTTTTTTTTTTTTTTTCTGTTTCATAGCGGTGCATATTTATCTTCTCTGATGATTGTTTTGAGTGAAGGCAGAAGCAGAAGCTGAAAAACTGTCGGGAAATCTCAGTTTGGAGGCTTTTGGTCCCTGTGACGGATGGATCAGGAAGCTAATGGAGAAGGATGGATCCACTGGATTAACTTCATTGACTCCCAGTTTTAGCTAAAGAGCAACTTGACAAATCATCACTGCACACAATCTATTAATATATTAAAATGGATATTAAACAGCTTTCATTCATAACAAACACGAGGCCCAAATGATCATTAATGTTTTGGAAAGGATTTTGTTTTGGCTGATTCTTTAAGATTAGTTTAATCAAGCCATTTGTATTCAATCTGCAACAATTCACATTTTTAAAGTTAATTATTTTTCTGAGTTATATTAGTACATTTGTAATTAGAGTGAGTTGAATGAAAGTGCAATCTTTTTTCTCTGGATAAAAAATGCATCTCTGGTTAAAACCTTATTGTAACAAAGCAAAAAAAGGACAATGAAGCATCATTAGGTTTCAATTAAACACTGGTTCCAACTCCTCACAATTAGTTTCCTTACGGTCACTGGATTCTTGTTGCAAAATTGGACAGTTCAATTAATAATTTAGGATAGCTTAGGGAAATTAGTGACATCTGCGGCTGTACACTGTGAACACAAATGAGGCCTAAAAAGGTTAAACATGACAAAACCATAAATTCAGAGAAAAATAACAACCAAATTTAACCAACAGGGCCAAGTCTCAGGCCTTAATCTGAATAAATAATTACATATTTACAGATATATCTGTATAAATAAAACAAAGGCTATGCTAACCTTCATTGGGTTGGATTTTAATCAGGAAAATGGGCCAAAAATCAAACGCTGCCATCACTGGCTTTTAGCCGCTCCAGAACAAATGATGCGGGTAGGACTCCTGAAGATTACAAAAGCATGGCGGTAAAGAATTTGCTGACTTGTGGCTCAGCGAAACAAATGATGTGTTGCTTTATCAGTTTATCACTGGCTGTCTGGAAAATGGGCGTATTTACCAGAATCATCAGCGGAGATCTTAACTGATGTCATTTCTTCTCCTTTTCTTTATATAATCAGTCTTTTTCTGTGGAAACGACGCCGAGCTTTGCTGTCCCATATGATTTGTGTCTCATTATGTGGCCCTACTGTCCACTGTTTGCTGGACAAATCACCGCTTTACAGTAAACATCTGTGTCAAAGAAATATGAATATATCAGAGCTGGACAACTAATAATTGAACATTTATTTTAACACAGATTTATATCTTGGATACGGTTTCATCGCAGCTGTGATCCTAATAAATCTGAGCTTCTGCAGCTTTTTCACTCTTCAGCATGCCGGAGCTCTGCTGTGGGTTAAAGTGCAACAAGAAAACAAGAATGGATTACCATCAGTCAGATTTTGGTCCAGACGTCTTTGGACAAATGCAATATAAGATTTTTTTATTTCATTAAATCACTAAATATTACCTTAAAATGGTGAAAGTTGTAACATGACGTGGTCTGTGCAGCTACAGAAATCCCATCAAAGACTTAAGCTCTAATCTGAAATAAATATTTAATTGATTATAAGCAGTTTTCAGGTCAAAAAACAACATTAGTTGTTTTAAGAGTTGTGGCTAAATTGCATATCTTCTAAACATTTACCTCTAAAATAAAACATTCAGATTTAGATTTAGAGTTATCATAGAGATTTAATATCTAGAATTTATTTAAATGTTTTATATTTATATTTAGGATATTGATTTATTATTTAGGATTGAGATTTAACATGTAGATTTGATATTTAGATTTGTGAAAATTTTGAGAAGTGTAAACTTGCTAATATATAACAGATTTTCAAATATATGACAGGGTTTTTTTGTGATGAGAAATGCAGTAAATGTGAGACAAAATCTTTTGGATTTAAATTTGACACTTGGTGGCCCATTCACACCTGACAAGCCTCAGGTGTTTCAGTCCTGTTTTTGCAGGACTGAAACATTTTATTTTGCTTCTATTTATCAAGATTTGAAGACTTTCGATGCTGTGTTTCAGTTTCAAGGCCTACAAAATCCATAATTTAAGTTTCAATGTGCAACCTTTCATGTGAAGTCTGCCGTGCGTCCTGGACTTGGAGGATTTATGATGTGCACAATGAACAGAGGGCAGCAGAGCCATGCCTCTGTGAAGGCACACAGCTCAAGCTCACTCTGAGCTCTGAGGCGACGCCACATGTGAGGCGGCCAGCTGCCAGTGTTGATACATTGATGCGGCTCACGACACAGTTGAATTCAGGAGAACCAAACAGCGATGGAGCGTATATCTCTCAGAGGCTGATGGGGTGGGAAGGAGGAAGGACGGATTGCTGGGTGGCTGGAGTGTTAAAGAGCTGCGCATGTCTGTCACTGTGCTGGCTGCGGGCCCCGGGGCCTCAGACCAAACACAAACAAACTCCAACAGCTGGGCCCAGAGACCTTAGACACACACACACACACCCACACACACACACACACACACACAAACATATCACCCTGTCTTTGGTGCATAAAGATGGAGAAGTTTGACCATTCCTCTTTGCACAACCTTCGTAAATCTTCCAGAGTCATCCCATAGTTTCTTACAGGATTTGTGCCAAAACACTGAGTGTCTTTAAATCTAAACTAAAAACCCACCTGTTCAGAGTTTAATTTGAAACATAATATAATGCTTCAATTGTTGACTGTGTTTCTTTTACTTTGTATTTTTGTGTTTTTATCATGTAAAACACCTTTAACAGCCTTGTTGCTGAAATGTGCTATACAAATAAAGTTGATTGATTGATAAAGAGACGGCTATGAAACTTGGCTTTTTTTTGAGCTCAGTGAACCTCAACACAACATATAAGAATAAACACAGTAGTTGACATCTGCTGAGGACATTTCAAGTTTCTTGAAATGTCCCAAAACTGCACATTTTAATCCCAAAATAATAATAATAATAAACACAATTATGTTAAGCTCTCAAGTTAAAGTTTCAGTTTGGCACTTCTACTTGTGTTGTTCTCCTCTTGACCTCCAGGGGGAGATAAGAGCGTTAACAGCACTCTGACCTTCAGGGGAAAAAGTTCTGCACAAAAAAGGAAAAATACATGAGTTTATAGAGGAATCACAAGAGAAAAAAGTGTTTTTGTGTTTCATCCTCAATAAAGTTAAACGACTAAGCAATTTTAAACGTTGTTCAAACTGGTTCTCTATTATTTAGCTTTGATATTTCTGCAAAATGCTGCACATAAATGAACAAAAATTGCACGCATATTGTTAAAAAAATATTATAAACTTGCTTGTGAGTAAGAGACACATGTTACCCGGCAACCTCAGAGTATGACAGACAGAAATTATCTTAAGAAATTAACCTTTTTGGAAAAACTACTAGCCAGACTGTCCTGTGAAATTACTCAAAATGACTTTAGAAAAAGTTTCTAATCCATGTAAAAAAAATCCCAAAATACTTTTTTTTACTTGGTATTTACTATTTTATCTAGATAAATCCCCTTTCTTATTTCTCATTTATTTAGATGCTTACATTGATATTTCTCCTGTACTTGTATGTATTTCATGCAGGTGTTGCAAACGTTTTTGGATTTTCCTGAACTTTAGGAAAATGTTACAGAAATAAAACAGATTAAATGATTTCTCAGTCTTCAAGTACAATAGCACGCATTGCAGAAGGAATTTTTTTTTTAGGTGTTTTTCATAAAAATGTAAATCTTGCAAGTGATGGCTTAGGCTTCATTGGACATTTACACAGAACTTAACAGTATCTTTGAAGCATCTACATGCAAAACCAGTGAAAAATTGACTAAAAAGTAAATTATTTTACTCCTGGTAAAAGCTGAAAAGATAAAGGATTTTGGAGACAGATTCCTGATCTTTTGAACATTTTTCCTCAACTTTTTAGAATTTGAACAATAAATCTACTTTTCAATCTCTAGCAGACTGATTGACCAAGTTTTCTCCCTCCAGTTTTTGCAGACAGGACCAATTAGAAGCCGTTAAGTGACCCAGTTTGGCAGCAGTGACAGGAGGCAGCTCTCCTGGCACAGCAGACTGAGGGGGAACAAAGCCTTCTCAACGGAGATCGTCATCCCGGCCGGCCCCGAGAACTTCTGAATGAGTAAAATGATTTGATTATGTTGAGGCTAATGACGAGGGGCATACTTAAATCCATCTCCACAATTTTCTTAGCTTCTTCTCCTGATTCAGTGCTCTGTCAGCAGCTTGTTAGACATTTATTTATTTATTTTTTACTCTTTAGATGAATGCTGAGAAGGAGAAAATCAAACAGACAAAAATGTTAAAGGAGAAATGATAAAAAGAAATGTTTAGAGGAGATTTTCATGAAGGAAAAAAAAATCTAAAACAACAAATGAAACGGCTGTACGAGTCAATGCAGGCCATATGGAGGAAACACGTTTTTATGCTGTAATTGACGGGATTTTCAAACCAGGAAGAAAACTCAGCCATCAGCAGCGCGTGGAGCTCCACTTTCACCAACATGTCAAAGCAGCAGAACAAAAGCCAATGACTGACAGACAGCGACCTCTCCTTCCTGCCTGTCAACACAACAAAGACGTCGGCTGCGTGTTTGCAGACAGCTGCTGCTCCAAACACAGCACTGAAAGCAGCAAATCACAGTGAAGAAAAGAAAATCACTTTAGGGCAGAGAGTGAAAGAGACGAGCAATCTCAGTTCTAATATTAGCCGGGTTATTGTGGGACGCTGGGCCTGCTGGGAGCTCAGTCTGTATTTATAGCTCCGGATGATGGGATGATGTTTCTGTGTTGTTTTGCCTTGTGCATCTCCTGGAGGCATTAGGATCAAACAATCTACTTCTGCGTGCAACATAGAAAGGAACAAGATTAACCCAGAGTATTGAACTTTATTTCAATATCAGGTACATGGTAATAATAATAATAGGTAAAATATAACCATTTTGTAGTTTTAACACTTTTCTTTTAAGTGTTAACATAGGCTATTAATAACATATTTGTGCATGCTTTATTATTCTTTTTATTATATTCGATTCATTACTTTTTGAATTAATAATCTAATCCTAACACTAAAGCATTTTTAAGTTATACTTTACTTTCTGAATCCGATCAGAGCTTCTGGGAACTTCTGGTTAGGAATCCAATACATTCCCCCTTGGATGTATAAACATGACGTTACACATTGGTTCATTACTTTTAGCTGTTAGTCTCTAAACTTGACAAGAGAACAATGACAGATAGACAGCAGCTACTCTGTCCTGTCAACACAGCAGAGTTGCTTTACCACCACACACGATGAGGAAGAAGGTACAAGGAGTAGAAAAAGCAAAAAATAAAATATTGAAACCAACCATTACACACTATATACATGCTAAGAGGTGATTTAGAAAGAGTGCCACAAAAAACAACAAAAACTCCAACATAATCTGTCCTACCATCACAAATGTAAAGATTTGAAGAAGAGTTTTTACATTTTTTTTTTTTACCAAAATGTGCAGAGTAATGCATTACTAAAGCTAAAGCTACAAGCCGTCTGTATGTTAATGGCTTTTCCAATGAATCCTTACTTTGCTTTTTGGACCTCAGTGGTTCATTTGTTTTGTAAATCACATTTAACTGTGCAACAAACGCAAAGAAGCATAAAATCTTCAAAAATAAGACAAAAATGCAAATAGATCATAAAATTTGGCCTGTCTAAAAGTGCAGTTTTACTGACAGGAAAATGTAAATCCTCCTGCATGAGGATCAATCAACCGTTCTGCGTCCGCTTGCAAACGAGCGCGCATCCTTGCATCACAACCTGTTAGTCTCTCTGTGTTATCGTCACTTCCCCGTCTGCTCTCCCTAAACCTCCACCCCCACCATGACCTGTGACAGCGAAGAAGACAAAGAGGGAGTGAAATGGAAGAAGAGGAGGAAGAGGAAAAACAGGAACGTTTCACCGCTTTCAGAGAGACTCCATCGGTGAGGACCTCCACCGCCCGTCCTAATCACATTACCCCAGAAAAATTTTACTTATGGCTAATGGAATTCGCTTAAAATTGAACCACTGGGACAAAAGTAGATTTGCATTGATCCAGATATGTATAGAGCCAAAGTCAGTCTATCTATCCTGTGAGGGAATTAAAGGCCGCTGAGCCTATAGAGCCAGACTGTATAATCCTATGTTAAAAGATCAATACTGGCTGGAACCCACGTGAGCGCTTTTCATAGTTTGTTTTTGTGTGTCCATTTAAAAAACAAAAAACAAACAAAAAACCTCCCACCCACACTGTGTGGAAGTTTGTTTCATTTTCCTTAAAGGAATCCATGTTTTAACCATTAATCTCTCAGTTTGCCAGAGTTGTTTGCTGTTCTACTCGTCTTTGGCAGAGCGACATCAAAAACAAAAGGCTCTACTGTGGACGCTGAAGAGAAAATAAACCCGGCCATCCTGCATTTATTTAGTCTGACACCCACCGTCTGCACAGCGCACCCCGATTCATCTTTAACACCCAAGAAGAGCAGAATAGTTGAGCTGCCAAAATGTAGTGCAAATTCCCTGCAAAATGACTCATACGCTTATTCACACTTTAGATCATTAAATTTTATACAATGTTGTGAGATAAAAAAAAAAACACACACAGACGTGGAAAGATGTCAAGTGTGGTGTGGGCTGTTTTATTCAGCCGAACTGAGCGAGGTCCTTATCCTGCAATTTTAGTATGTTTAAGTCCAACACAAGAGAACTGAATAAATCCAGAATATGCAGTCAGGTTCTCCAGGATCCTGATAATGACCTCTGTTGCTTGACACTGAACCTTGAGGCCCAGATTAGAAGACCCTTACTTTAGGTTCATTAGGTTTGAGCAGCAGTTTAACATGTTTAAAATGTTGGTGTTACTTTACAAAGACAACAATGTACACAATGAGTGCATATTTGGTTACTCACACAAAGAGTTTGAGGATCATCAGTTGAAGACTAAAAGTTGTAAACAATTGTTTTTAGATCCTCCGGTCAAAACCATGCGTCTGGGTGTAAACCTGAAACAACAATCTGAAAGATGATCTGAAAAAATGACAAAGAAGAAGACGAAAGCTTTTAACTTTTGTCATTGGTTTCCTCTAATCAGCCCACTGCTTACTTCAAGTATTTTCTGGCAATTTAACTTTTAACTGAATGTTATTAAAAACTTCTTATTTTCTGATTTACAATTATGTAAACAATGTAAAATCAGTCTGTCTAAACATTTGTCTCTTAAGTCACCAAAACTTTTTGTTTACATGTATTTACTTTATTACTTTATCCATTTGATCCTAGATTGATTTACACTTTGATTATTGTATTTTAACTTCAGTAAAGGCTTCTTTGTGTGTTCGTAACATGAAATCGGCTGACTGCTGAGGCCTAATCAAATCACAGCGTTTTAACAGGCGGCACTTTAATCTCATCCATATTTACTTCTCCCTCTGACATCTCCATACCCTGAGAATGTGCCAAATGACCTCCCACAACGGCAGCGTCCCTGCACACACACTCCATGGTGACCTCCATTGATGAACACACACACAGAAACCCATCAGTCAGGAGGTCACAGCGACCCCATCATCATCACGCTGGCTGGAATGGGCTGCAGCGCCGCAGTGACATTGGTCGTCGGAGGCGAATCTGATGACTAAGAATTCCAACTATGAGATTAGTCCCTCTGACCATCCTGCTCTAAGTGGCACTCCACACAAATGGGACCCTAAGAAGATAATAACTGTACAATTGCTTTTATCGGCAGGGAGTTATTCAATTTATAAGCTCCTGCAGTAAAATGTTGCTATAACGGTAAGCTGGCCGGACACAATTTCCAGATCGGCCATTTTTATAACATCTTTATAAAATGCAACCAAAGGGTGAAGTTACTGGGAAGTAGTTTTTTTTTTTTTTTTTTTCCTTTTTGCTTCAAATGGTGTAATTTTAGCTCTAGATGAGATTATTTGAACATTTACAGCAGCAAAACATGCAAAATAAACTGGTGGCCAGTCGCAGTTCAATAAATTAGAATATCATGTTTAGTTTTTTTTAAACACTTTTTGTAAGCAGAGTTTTACATTTTCCGTCTAGTCAGAGTGTGTTGAATAGTTAATATTTCTCTATGACATTCTCTGTCCCACTGATTAGGCACACTGCAAAAAATGTTTAAAATTTCTAATTTATGGTAAAATCATCAAATTGTTTTTTGCAGCTGGTTAGATTTTACATATTATAGGAGAGATCTTTGACACACCCATTTATAAGACATTTTCTTTTAGGTTTATCCTTTATCTTTACACTTTAATGCTGCAGTTTTGTAAAATTGTTTACATATTTGGTATATTTTCTTTTTCCACATATTTTTTCTGGCATTCAAACTTTGACTTTTCTTTGTAAAGACAATGGATTTTTTTTTTTAATAAACATTTTAAAGGTTAATAAGTACAGAGGAGTTAATAATTGTGATCAACCTTTGCAAACTAATAGTTATTAAAATACTCTTAAAGTGTTTTTACTTCTCTCAATAAATCCATGCATGTAGTTTTTTTTTTTTTTTGGAGATACGACATGAATTTCAACCCCGGCTCACTGATTACATTGCACTCACGCATTTGAAGCAGCAGCAGTGTTAGAAAAGGTTGTGTGAGGTCGTATTTAAGTAAAGTCACTGCTTTAAAAAATGTGATGTCACCCTGTAGGGGAAACAGCCATCTTGCTTGAGTCACATTTGCTTTTAATTTACTTTTCAAGACCCTCCTTAATGTCACAAAATGAAATCTTTTGGCCACATTTACATGTATATCCAGGTAATAGAAATAAATCTCAGACGCAATTGTTCCTAAAACCCCCTGCTGCTGCTGCTGCAGCCTCTTCCCAGCTCTCCACCAATGAAAATAAAGTGATGTTGGACGTACAACAGTTAAAGAAATGAGAAAGGCCGACCATTCTTCCTCGGCGCTTTGGCAGCATTGGCTCAGAGCTGTTGAAAGTCGAGAGGCAAGCTCACGCTCTCTCCCAGCCCACCGCCTCCTCCTTAATCCTGTTTGTCTCCGTTTACCACGATTGAAGTGGAGGGCCTCTCCGAATCCCCCCTCATGGCCTATTCTGCTAAAAAACATTTCCTGACCCATATCTGTGTGCCCTCCTCCAGGATAACTCAGATTACTTACAAATACAGGCCCAGTAACCCAGTTACCCATGGGGGGTTCAGTTCTTCTAGACCACAAAATGTTGACTGTTCCTATATATTTACAGATCAAGAGCAAAAGTTAAATACATGTGACATATGCTCTAAAAGACATCCATGCTTAATAACTCTTATTTTTGTTCTGATAACAGAATTAAACGTTTATTAATTATCTTGAGTCCCATGAGAAAATCTGAAACAACAGCTATGAAAAATATGGATTAATTACACTTAGTCTTGAAAAGCTAAGAAGCAGAGATGGAAACAATTGATTGACTTGTGGCTAATAGTCAATTACTGGTTTATTAGATTGAAATAAGTTTGAATTGGTTATTTAATAATGTCCACTTTGACCTTCTTCAACTGTTGTAATTTGGCAGCCATTCAGAAGAGGGCGACACTGGTCATATTTTTTTGTGGAGCCAGTTGATACAGAAACAAAGATGGTGGGGACCATACTAGAACAGGAAGAGAAACGGCCTGATTGAGAATGCAAAATGAACTTTATGCAGTTCTGCTTTGAATTATAAACACCTTAGAAGCTCCTTAAGTTTCACCTTATAGCATTCATTCATTCATTCATTCATTCATTCATTCATTCATTCATTCATTCATTCATTCATTCATTCAGATGAGGTGCTGCATGATGGAGCAGCGTCAGATTCTCAACCAAAAGTTACTGATGTGCCACAAAGACATGAATGTGATAATATGATGGGAAAAAATATGATGCCAGGAAACAAGATTGACTTTGAGGGCTTGATGAAATTCATGGGAAAAAGTTTTAAGATTAAGAGCAACCACTTCTCTATGAATAATTTCACATATTTTTGTTGTTTAATTTTTTCTTTTTAATTCAGCAACCTAACAGGGTGAATTTGCTGTATTTTATAAACCTAACAGGTTCCTATTTTGCTGTATTTTATAAATATGCCTAAGTTTATTAATATGAGAAATCACAATTTCTGTTTATTCAGTCAGAACTTCATACAACTAACACAAAATAATGTTAAAATTTGAAGATTTTTTTTTAATTCAGCATATGATGAAATATTTTCGCCTTCATGTCATGGAAAGAAACAGCCGCTTATCAATTAATTGTTATTTCATCAATAAGATCAATCAATTTTAGATCAACTAACTTGCATCCCTAAGGAGATTATTAGTAAATGGACTTAAAGATGGCGAATCTAAAGCAAAAACAATCAATTTAATTTCAAACAAGTAAAGTTGAAAATCAATTTTGTTTCCTCCGCATATAATTAGGATTTTTTTTCTAACTCATGAAGTGGAGAAACTATACATTACACTAAAATAATATTTCTTTCTTTTCCCAACAAAACACTTTGCGACCACACACTTGGAAACGTCCATCAGCGTTGGTGTCGATCCTGCAGCACAATACCTGGATGCTGCAGTGTTTTCCTAATAAACAACACAGTTAATCAACAGTCAGAAGAGAATCAGCTCAACTCAGAGGGCCACACACTCTCTCTGCAGCTGGAGCCACTATTTTCATGAACAACTCACTTTTTCCTTCACATTTTCAAAACAAAACCTGTGCATTTGTGATAAAAATAAGGACAAAACTTAGAAGTGGCATTAAACTCTATTTGAACCTTTAACTACTTTCTATACAGACTCTCACTCGAGTATGCAGAAATACACACCTATACGAGAATATTCTTGAAATGGTAGCTGCTTTTGAGCCATAACACTGATTCTCTTCCTTTTCATCACATCACATTTCACTCAGAAAGCTTCTAAAACTGATTTACTAATTAAAGAAATGTCATAGAAATAAAAAAAGAACTTCTAAAACAAAATCTCTGCTTGTTTCGATTTACACGCAAGCTGGTGCAAGAACTGCAGCACAACAAGCTACAACAGGAATTTAGAAAAGTAGCAGCAAAGAACAAGTTTGTTTTTCATAAGCTAATCTTTGCAAAATGATGAAAAAAGAAAAAAGATATGTATCTAAAATCAAATTTTCACTCAGTTCAGCTTCCATACAGTTAGCACAGCTAGCGGTTTAAATATTTTACAAATTGTTTTATTTACCTCTTAATTGTTGTCCTTTTCCAACACTTAACATCTGTATCATACCGTGTTTGGCACGTGCATACAAAACCAAAAAGTGTGATGAATTAATGGACTTTATACCAAATCCGGCCTGCCGCAGGAGCTTGCGTGCACAGAGCCCACTATTTATCATTCATTTTCTGATGCAGGGCAGTTCAGCTGAGGGTTTGACAGACAGACTGATATATGAGTCTTTGATAAGTGCAGAGGTGTGGAGATCTCAGAACACTGCTTCGCGAGGTCTCCGGAGCAACTTACCGACCCGCTCCAAGAGAGGATTAGGTTAAGCCAACTCTCGGTCATTTACAGTTTATCACAGAGCGGCTGTTTCTGCCAACTACTTTAGAGCACTTTTAGCACAGAGGTCAGGCCTGGGAAATTTCACTCAGATTAAGGCCTCAATGCTGCTGTGGACTCCAATTTGATGGTAACTACATTTATGTATTTAATTTCCAAATTATCAAGACAAAGGATTTTATTTGACTGAGAGCTTATCAGCCTTTAGAAACAGTTCCTATCCATACATGTTTGTGTGTCAGGAAATTTAGCTTCATTTGTTGGATTTCATAGTATTTATGACTTACTTTTACAAATTAAAAACCAGGTTGGATGGTCATCTGCAAATTTAGTGTTTCATGAGGAACATTAACTCTCATACTTTACTTGAGTAACTCAACTTGAAGCTGTTAGTTGAAATCTATTTCTGAATGTAATGTCACCTGGAAAATGTGAAAGTAACGAAAAGTGTTCATATCTTTTAACGTAAGTGCAAATTTTACATAACAGATCAACACAAAGTAGTGGAAAACGAAGAAAAAATATGCATGACTTTTGAAATGTTTTGCATATAAAAGTCTAAGAAATGTTTTATGAGTCAGTACTTCTACAGTATTTGCTACAAGAATTTCTCTACTTGTTGAAATAATAAAATTGCACTTCTCCCTTTTTCAGATTTAATTTTTACATTTAGATATGATTTATAAAAAATGTAAGCTGATTAAAATCTGAAACCGTTAAATGACTGTGTAAATTTGCATAAAGTTTGGCTGGCTAAAGAAAATGTTCTCAACTTATTGTTTAATGTCATTGTTTGATAAGAAAGTCATCTTAAAGTGGCTGTTTCTATCTGAACAGCACATCACAATACAGTCCAAACAAATCAGTTGTCAAAGCTGAACAGAATGCATAAAGCTTGGATACTATATCTCAGTATATACAAATCCAACACTGCTTATTAATTAAGAAAAAGGCACTGGAATAAAACACTTTTACGTGCTTAAAAAATGGACCAAACATTAAAATCTTACCTAAAAATTTTCAGAAAGCATGACATTCACACACACACACACACACACACACACACACACACACACACACACACACACACACACACACACACACACACACACACACACACACACACACAGCTATATAAATGGTCCTCTATATGTAGCATATACACACACGCACACAAACTATAATTAATTCCACACCCACCTTGTGTCTCCTTCAGTTTACATCCCCACCACAAGGCCTGGGGGCAACAAGCCCAGTAAGTAGCTAGCTAATTAGCTAATAACCTGCAAATCAAATTGGCGGCCGGCGGCCCTTTGGAGGCTCGGCTTGGTCCATTAGCATCAGCGACTGTCGCCAGAGCTCTGATCTGTCTAATATTCAACCGAGGAGCTCGACGTTTCTCATCCAGTGTTGCACCTTTATCCATTCACAGGCCCTGCTGATAACAGCCCTTCTGTCTGAAATGAAGCGTCCATTTAAATGTTTACAGTAAATGAACCAACTTGTGTGCACACGCACTCAGCCACACACACTCCCTTTACAGAGCTCTCCTCGCCTCCCCAATTAGGCCTCTAATTTGGCTAATGGAGCATTAATGGAGAAAGAGGCTGCTGAAGACCCGAGCTCAGCACAATGTCCTCCAAAGCAGCACACGAACGCACACCGGTTCCACACATACAGATTAGATTTCACTGACAATAGTATCAGAATGCCCCTCCCTGGAGACGCAAAACCAAGCTGCTCTGTAATGGGAACAAAAACTTTAATGTAGTTGTGGGAAGGTGAGTGTATTTCATTAAGCACAGAGGAGAGGAGACTGGAACCCACCTGAGCATCTTAAATAGACTAAACCCTATGGGGTAAATCTGCTGCTGTAATTTTAAGCTTTAGCTGAAATTCTTATTATGTAAAATGTACTTTTTTTGAGCTTTCATCACGTTTTATTATTGTTCCCTCATCAGAAACAAACTTTGTCAAAGGCTTCATAAAGGAGTGTTGTTCAGATGACATCCTGAAGGTTGACTGTTGGAAAGAGCAGGAGCCTCTTAAAGAGACATGAATGTGCATTAATTTTCAGAAACAGAACTGAAACGATTAACTTTGTACCTAAAGAGAAACGATCAAGAGTCATTGCACAGCTTCAGCGATAGCAGGTAGAGCCCAGTGATGAGGGCTTAGATCTGGGTTTAGTGATGGACTCAGGCCTGGTTCTGCTCTGCATCCCCAGAACCAGAACCAAACAAGGAGAAGCAGCATTCAGCTTCTAGGCAACAGAATAAACTCCCTAAAATTTCAAAACAGCTGAAACACTGAGTTGCTTTGAATCCAGACTAAAAGTCCAGCTGTTTAGAGTTTCTTTTGATTAATAATAACCGGGAAAAAATTCTTTTTTTGTTTGTTAATTGTGTTATGTTTTTAACACATCAAGCACTTTAAACGCTTGTCTTTGCTGTACAAAGAAACTTGTTTCTCTCCTCAATCAAAGTTAGAGCGTCAATTACAAAAAAGCAACTGATTTTGTTGCTTGTGCTTTTCTAAACGCTTCATTGTTTAACTTTTATCTACAGTATTCTTGGCGAGAGGCCAAAGTTTAGATTTTTGACTTATAAGAAAACTTATACGTTTTACGTTTTCTTAAATCAAATTTATTTATTCATTTAATGAATAAAAGCTCATTAAATGAGGCAAAGAGCCTGGGAACTGCTGAGAGGAGGATCTCTATGGCGCCATCATAGGGCTCCTTATCAAACACACACAGTCACAGTGCTGCTCGTGTTTTGGATATGTACGTAACCTCTGCTGTTATTCCAAAAGTGTGCAGTCTTGTTAAATTTGATTCTGATTTATAACAGTCGTAGCACATATTAGTTGGTTTGAAACATGAACGCATTGTCATTAAAACTTCCTGGAAGATGAACATATGTTCATATGTACCGAAGTATGCATGCTGAATATTGACCCAGTGTCTTGATAAGCCTGAGCAAAGCTCCTCCCATGATGCCGTGCTCCGCTGTGGAGGAGTTTCCAGGGTATGACGGCGCTGGCGACAGCCATATCTAACTCTGTGACCCTTTTCAAGTCTGCCGCTAGCACTTCAGTCTCTCTCACACACACAAACGCACACGCACACACGTCCTCCCAACATCTGCAGATAGCGTTCCTGCTTCAGGCTCCAGGCCTTCGATAAGGGGAACCCCAGAGGAGGGGAGCAGCAGGCGTTGAGTCAGAGAGTGGAAACCCGGAGAGAGAGTGTGCAGTCATCCTAATCTCCAGGCCGGCTCCATAAACACAGATTTGGCCCCGCAGACCCAGATCCAGAGAAGCCAAGCAGCTCTGCGGCTCCAAGTCTGATGTAACACATCACGTCACGCCGCTATCTGATGATGACATAAAATCCTGTTTCTGGTGATGGAGTAAAATAAAAGTTTCCTTCAGGATAGGACTTTCACAATCGCTAAAGGAAACATTAAAACAAACAACCAAAAAATAAAGCTAACCTCAGAAAGAGAATGTGAAAACATTCCAGGAAAACAGTGTTTATGTCTACAAATTAGCAATGAAATAATGGTAAATCCATCAACCATGTTGGGTATGCGTGAGGAGTTTTCTTTTGATGAGTGTTAGTGGTTTTACAATATAACATTAAAGGTTTGTCTCCAAAATAAACATTTTTCAAGTTATAACCTTAATCTTAAACTGCAAAAAGGACATTTTCCATGAATATTTGGAGTAACATTCCACAAATAATTGTAGAAATGAGTGAATCCATGAATACTGGAAAAATGAAGAGATCACCTAAAATGATAAATTTCTTTCATTTTACTCTTTACAGGTTTATATTTGAGTAAAATGAACGTTGTTCTTTTTTTCAATGAACTACTGACAACATGTCTCTGAAATTCCAAGCAAAAATGTATTTATCTGCAGAAAAATTAGAAATCGGCAAAATAATGAAAAAGATTTAGTCCTCAAATAATGGAAAGAAAAGAAGTTCATCTTCATTTAGCAACAATACTGATGTTTTACCAGAGGAAGAGTTCAGAAATCAGCATTTGATGGAAGAAGCAGGAGGTTTCAATGGGGCTCAGTGTAGAGGGCTCTGAACTTTTTCCAAAGCTGTAAACAACTTTATATAAGGTAATTGCAAAGAAAAAGTTGAATTCATTCCAGTACAGTTCAATCATATGTTCACATTCATATCCGACACTCCCGTAGGATCCTAATTGTAATACAACACAATCAAAGTCAGTTAATTAATCATTTAATGAAAAATGATAAAGGTTTTCTTTCCAGCTGATTCCAACAAGTCTTTAAATTTGCCTTAAGATTCCAATTTTATAATCTGAATCATTGATACTGACCATCCTGAAGTGAGATGAGCTCAACACAGGATGCTGGATGCTTGAAATAAACTAAAACAGAATATACCACTTAATGGTTGAATAATTTGACTAATAATCATCTGGCAATTTTATTACACTGACATTTCTTCCCCAAAACCTGAGTTGATAAGTAACTCACAGAAAGGAAAACAGTGCATCACATATCCCAGTGCACATGCACTATTCAGACCTGGCAAGACAAGAAATAGAGCTTTAAATGTTCACCCAGAAAAGTTATGAATTAACAGAACTGCTTTCAAAACACTTGTCTGTTTCATTATTTGTCTGTGTGCTTTATTGGCTCTCTCCCTCCACACTGTATAAATTTCCAAGGGTAATAACTGAACAGAATTTGCTGCTCTGTAAACACAGCTTTGATTAACAGTTTGCTTACCAGTTTTTTTCTTTTACATTACATTCAGAAATACAATCTCTGGAATGAAAAACATTTCAAAAGGTTTACAGATTGACAGATGCACAGATGAGACACTATGCAATAATATCAAACTTAAGGGAACATGTTTGTGTCCATAACTTCTTCATCTTATCACCAACTACATTCCTTCTGACATATTATTATTGTCTACACTTGAATCCTCATTTAAAGATCTGGTTTTCCTTTGAATGAGGCTTCAACGTGCGCGGTGATCGGTCACAACCGAGCGCAGAGTTGGCAGAAGCAGATAAGAGCCAGAGCCAGACCAAATAAAGACCAGCAGTCTGTTAGCATTCCTGACGTTTCTCGGTACCTCCTCTGCCACACACAGACACATACCGCTGAGGTTCTGTGAAAGCCTCAAATACAGACTTCATCTTTTTGTTTTCCAGCCTCAAGCTCAAAAAGGTTAGAAGAAAAACAAACGCCAATCAGACAGGAATATTGATCAGAGATTAAAAACATCTAATGCTAAGCTAATGAACATGAAGAGGAGGATACTGACAGCAATAGCGGACAATGTCACAAGACATGGAAGAGGAGTAAAGAAGAAATGACTGTAATGCTGAAGATAAACACAACCTGTCTTTGTATGTGTTTACACCAAGCTTACAAAGTATGTTTATGAGATAAGATTATCTCAGGTATTGAAAATATTTCCTGTCTAAGTTTAGGAAAATTACTTTTCAATGAGGACTGTCTACTTAAACATCACAATACTGAATAAAACTATGATCATTTCAATCATTTCAATATGACTTTTACATTTTTTTGTATTTTTTGCATGTTTTTGCATGTTCATGTTTATCTAAATATTTAGATTCCCAAAACAGAAATGAGAAAATCACAGCTGATATGCTAAACGTAAAGAAAGATAACAAGAATCATGCAGGTTTAGAAAACTTAGTCTGCACTTTCCAAAACAAAATCAAACTCCACCACACAAACTTGTGAACAGAAGATAAATAAATGAAAAGTCGGGCACAAAACCGAACTGAAGAGATGGCGAAGGATCTGACAGAGTACAAAAGACTTTTGGTTGTACAACTAAATTATGAAGTTTAGAGAGAAGCGAAAAGACATGGGAATCACATTTCACCTGGTTGTGATTTTTCTCCATTTAAATGTTTCAAATAGGACCATTTGCAAACATTTCACATCAAATTTGGGTGAAAATGAAATAAATCGAAATTGAAACAAAATAAAATAACACTTGTTAAAAAGTTGAGCACATAAAAAAACAAAGTGTAAATAATCAAATCAATATTAATTAATTTAGTGTTATCTGTTTCCCAGCAAAATGTTTTCCATTATAAAATCAGAAAAAAGCAAAGAAACATTCACAAAAAAGTGAATGCAGCAGTGGTTATGGCTGCTATTTCATACTTTTGAATAGCAAAGCTAAGAGTCAAAATCCTTAAGTGGAAAGAACAAAATTTCGATCCAAATCTTCCACAGTCATGTAATTTGTAACATTTCTGACAGAGAAGTCAAATAAATGTCGAAATAGTTCCTATAGAGCCAAGGCTCAATCTCAGACATCTTTAGAGACCCAGAGCAGGTACAGTTTTTTCCACCAAAACAAGAAACAACAAACTGAACCGCAAAAGCCTTGATACACAGTCACTGCACAACACTTCACTGCTGAAGAAAAATGATGCTCAACCTTGTTCAAAGTTTACTGCAGAAGATGTGTACAGTGAAAGTGAAGTACTGGAATAATTTAGTTTGGCTGGATGAGGCTATTGACACTATGTTTGGAAAAAGACTTCATCCCAAAACCACCAAGCCAAAGGCACACATGGCAGACTTCATATCACTGTTCCCAGATTCCAGATAAGAATCTGCAGATGAAGTCAGTGTGTACTTCCTACTTTGAACAAATACATATGTGGATATCTTGAGCTTGACATGGATTGTTAATGCAGTCATCGTCAATATGGACCAAAATTGGAATTGAATCGTTGCACAAATATTGTCTCAAAACACGACAGTGCAACATTTATTGTCCAGTCTGATGAAACAAAACGGAAGGGAAACTCTCCTTTCTTTTTGCACACTGTTTGCAGCACCTGTTCCATCTTTCATCCTTAAAGCGGGATGTGGTTGGATGATACGAATTGTGTGAGGCTACACCATGGATTTCAATCAGCTTCAGCTTTTCAGCTTAGATGCGAAAGCTGTCAAAGTTAGCGGGTGGGAATTGCCAGCAAGCTCAGCGTATTGTTTTGACTCTCACAGCTTTCTCTTCCGAACGTAAACAACAGGCGTCAAACACCAGAAGGAGCCCGGCAATAAAATGTCTGATAAAAATGCTAGCGCCATTTCACACTTTTGCTCATTCATGCCATGGGAAGTGGGCTGCCATTTGTTATGAGCTGTTGTTTTGCTTGTGTCAGATTTTACAAGCAACTGAGGAGATGTCAACTTCCTGTTGCTTTGGTGAGACCACCCAGAGCATGCATCCATCCATATAAGGCACCAGAACCTCAGAAAGCTGAAAAAGTAGAACGACAATGTTGTTTTTTGCTTGAGGAACACTTTTTCTAAATTAGCTAATTTGCTGTAGATTTCATTTTCAAAAATAAATACAATCAATCCTAGTGAGCAATTCCTCCCTCTCTCTGACTCTCTCTCTCTCTCTCTCTATCTATCTATCTATCTATCTATCTATCTATCTATCTATCTATCTATCTATCTATCTATCTATCTATCTATCTATCTATCTATCTATCTATCTATCTATCTATCTATCTATCTATCTATCTATCTATCTATATCTATCTATCTATCTATCTATCTATCTATCTATCTATCTATCTATATCTATCTATCTATCTATCTATCTATCTATCTATCTATCTATCTATCTATCTATCTATCTATCTATCTATCTATCTATCTATCTATCTATCTATCTATCTATCTATCTATCTATCTATCTATCTATCTATCTATCTATCTATCTATCTATCTATCTATCTATCTGGATTGTCTGTTTTCATGTCATGTTTTCTTCCTTCTTCCACATAACGTTTCTGCAAAGGCACACCGTCTTACTACATGCTTTTGGTCTAGATTCTAGTGCAAATGTACTTGTACATTTGCCTTGTCGCATCTCAAGCATGCCAATATATTTTACACTAAAAACTAGAGAAAAAATACTTTGTGTTTTTGGCCCATTTTCCGTTTTCCCTTTCCTTGTTTCTACTCCTATATTTTGTTTTTTATTATTAAAATCTTCACACTAAAGTAGCTTTTTCACCACAAATCAGGACAAAGAAAGTTAAATTAAATAGCTAAAATAGAAATAACTTTAAAAAATATCAGCAAACCTTTAATCTCCACTTAAAAGGATCAAAGATGATGATATGAAAGGTGATTTAAGCCCATTTCAGCCTTTTTAGAGGGCGCTGATTACCACCTTTAGGTGGTGATTTCTTTCTGACAAAGACCACCGATGGGGCACCTTTACACTGTAACAGGACGTGGCTAAGTGTCTAATAACGTCTGTGAGGTCATAGGCAAGCCACGACTTAGACAGCGACTCTCCGTTTGATCTCCCAGGTTATACCTCAGTGTTCACACCTCTCCAGTGAGCAAACGCACATCGGCAGGGTGTTAACAGACTGAAAGGAGAGACATATCACAGAAGGCCTCTGGCATCAGATGATCTTCTCACTTCAAAGCGCACAAACACATCTATTGTAGTTGTGGCACAAATTGCTGTATGTCCCATTTTTTTGGTATTCATCTCCATGGATCTAAAACGATGTAGTCGACAACACAACACTGCCTGTGTTGTTAAGGGTGTAGCTGTAGCTTCAGCCCGAGGGAATCCATGAGCTGAGAAGCTCAGAGCCACACAAGGGGAGCTAAGCTCTGCTGAAGAGAGGCTGTCATCCGTCCCTGGCTGCACCTGCAGAGACTGGCCTGTCTCTCTAAAGGCCTTACCCTGCAGGAGGAAGGAGCTTTGGGAGGATTTGGGTGAGAATGGCGGCCTACTTTGCACCTTGACTCTGTAAATGCTTTGAATGGGTCGATGATCTTCAGTCCTGGGCCCTGAGGGGGAAAGGATAGAGACGACACTGGAGTCATGGCGAGGAAGGCGATGACTTATTGCACATTATCTGCCAATTATTGGATGTACCAGTTGATTAGTGAAGTGAGATGTCCTTCAGATGATTCTGATGCTTCATAGTTATTTTTTATGTTAGTGTCAGTTAAATTAAAAACATAAACTTCACTGAGATTTGCAAACAGAAAAAATATGGAAGTTATATCAAGTATGTCGAATATTGGTTTCAGATTGATTCTAGTGTGTTAAGATTGATGAGTTTATTTCCTGTTTTTCTTCCATATGTACAGCAAATTACTTATTGTCCCAATGGGCAATTTCTTTTGCAGACAGCAACAACAATTGCACACAAATACATAATACAGTTTTTTACAGTAGCACACCACATCATCTATAGTACATAGGACAATCATATACCACCATAGTTTGTTTAGGTTTATCTCAAATTATTAATGAGGTGAGAAATTAATATTTATATCTTTCCATGTGTCTAGCAGAAGACGACCTTTAATGGCAATGAAGAGGTGATTTAGGTCAATGAGGATAGCTTTACAAACTTTATAAACTAGCAATCATGCACTTATTTCACTGTAATTCACTTTACGGAATGGCATTAGAAAAACAAAGCATGAATTTTTATAATATATATGTGTAACTTAATTACTGATTTTCCCTCTCAGATAAACTTTCTCCAATGTTCTTCCTGCACTCAGAGTCTGGTACTGCAGATGTGTTTACACTCACATAAGCCTTGTTGTATTTATTACCAGCACTGCTCCCTGGTTATCCTTCCATTTAAAAACACACTTTCATACACTTTGACAAATGGGCTCACACATTTATGAACACTTATAGATATTCTAAAGATCACATTTTTCTCCTCACACGAAGCTAAGTAGACTGCTCCAAAGTACTTAACGATTAGAGAAACAAAACAGATCTACCTCTCAGCACACTCACTAATCCTCAGGCATCCAGCTCTAAGACGGCATGAGGGCGTTTGAGGTTGAGCGCCGCAGCCCAGCAGGCCTCCGGTGACAAACAGCGCTTTCTCTGCAGAACACCAGATCGCAGGTTGATGTGACCCATATGTAGAAGAACCACAAGCAGAGATGTGGGGATGCGCCATTAATCCAGTCATTTGTCATCCATGCACTAACACCAAAAAAAAAAAAAAAAAACAAGAGAAAAAAAGAACAGCACGCTTCTGCATTTTTAGAAAAAAATCTAGTGTGATCAGAAAGCTTTGAAATGGTATGTAGTCAGAGAGGACTGTTCAGCAGGATGTGAAGGGGAATATATTTTGATCTGACTCACTTTTCTTCTTACTTCAAGATTTCCCTAAACTTTTCAGTTCAAGAATATATTTCTGCAATAAAAGACACATTTATTAAAAGCCTTCTCACACAATCTTAAGACGTTTCCATGCTGTTTGTGTACTTTTTATAATTTTACAGCCAGAAATGTTAGCGCTGAATTAATTTTGGAAAAGTTAACAAGACAGACAGAAGGTAGTCCATCACTTGTAGAGGAAGAAAAAGGATACATGGTTTTCAGTTTTTGTTACTTATAAAAATCGGAATGCTCTGACTCTGCTACCCCTAAATAAAAATCCATTGCAGTCTGAAGTAATTTGATTAGCGAAAGTTCATCACATTTGTGTGTAATTGGAATTTATATATGATAAACCATCAGAAAGTAAGGCACAGTTATAAAGTGGAAAAATAAATATCTGAAAAGTGTGGTGTGCATTTGGATGGAGCCCTTCAAAATTGCACTTTGTGGAACCACTTTCAGGTATCTCTGTACTAGATTTGTTGATTGGTCTTTGCAAAGCAGCTCAGTCTGTCAGATTAGATGGAGAATAGATGCTACATTGCAAAAACAGAAAATCTTACCTAATGTTTTTTTTTTCTGGTTTCTAGAGAAAAATACACTTGAAATAAGACAAATCTGACTTACAAATAACCTTTCACCAATATATTTAGCTTGTTTGAAGTCAATAATTCCTTAGTGTTGGTGAAATTTATTTCAGTTTTAAAGGGAAAAATATGTTTTTATAAGTGAAATAATTTACCAGTAGAACTTATGCTAAAAGTAAGAAATCATTTTATGTCCTGCTGAAACTTTGTCAGTTAGTTTTGTCTTATTTCAAATGTACTAAGATATTTTCCACTAGAAACTGGACAAAAATACATAAAAAGCTTTTGTGTTTTTTTGCAAAAACCCTTCAAACCTCTGTATTGTACTGACTGTCTATTTAGGGATGCTTTGCAGCTGCTACTATTTAGCTCCAGAAAAGCATTTTCCTGCACAAGACAAGTATTTACATAGCATCATACTGACACCACCAAGCTTCACAATGTAAATGTGAAAAAGTGCAAAGTTCAGCAAATTGTAACTCACATCAAGTCATCTTACAATTTGTTAGGCTATATGATGATGTTTGCTGGGAGAAGTGGATGCAGACAGTTTGAGAAATGGAGGTTTTAATAATCCGGAGAGCAAACGAGTGCTCGAGAGTACGCAATTGATCATAAAGAGGCAGGGGAAGGAGGAAAAGTGAATGTATGAGTTTGAAGCAGAAATGAAAATGGAGGGAGTAGAGGAGTCTCTGACTTTTGGTGAGCGGCAACAGATAAAGCTGAGCTCTGGAGGATTAAACTTGTCTTGCGTGTGTTTCAGAGCCGGCGCGGTTGAAGGACAGGCACTCTGCTCCGGGCGGTTCTGGAAGCTTTCAGCAACATCCAGACGTCTTGTCTGCAGTCTGCCATTAACACAAACAGAAACAAAACCATAAACACACAAATAAAGGCTGAAGCATACTTTCTGCTCGTGCACTTAATTGTAGTTTTAAATCTACAATTAACTGTCTTAGCTGAGAGTAAACAACTAATGGACAAAGATGGGGATTATGGCCTCTTAGTTTTATATTATACATTGCAAAAATCTAAAGTTTCCAGTGCAAATATCTTATTACATTTGAAATATTGATGAAAACGTTCTAGTTCCATTGGCAGATTGCTTTTGCTACTCAATGAGAAATATGTCTCATCTGTATTGAAAGAATCTGCCAGTGGAACTAAAACTATTTTGTCAATGTCACAGAATTATTGATTGCAGTAAGCTCCTGTATCTTGCTGAAAAATTACTTACCAGTTAGTTTTCCTTCATTTCAAGTGTAATAAAATATTTGCACTAGAAACAAGACAAAAATGTTTTTGCAGTGGATGCACTATATCATAGTTTTGCACTTCTGTGTGAGTCACAGCTGCTTCTAAAAACAGTCCAAGAGTTTAAAAAAAGTTTGTTGGAAAGAAGGATTTTGGTGTTTGAAATTTGAACTATTTCTAAAACACCCTGATTGTTGTTACCTAGCAACCCAGGCAAGCTCAGTCCATCACCTAGCAACCCAAGAAGAAGTGTTGTTGTTGTTGACTTATCATCAGAAACCACTTGCTGCATTCTTGTTGGTTGTGCAGGAGGCTCCACTTCTGCTTTTCAAAGATGTACAGTTGTATAATTGTGCATCTGTTTGAAGCCATTTTTACGTGCAAGTTGAGCTGGGGGGCGTGGCCAGGAGCATTTTAATTGGATTTAAAGTGACAAAACAACCAGAAGCAGCTCATTCTGAAAAGAGTTCCAACTGATCAGATCAGCATCTTTTTATCTAAGAATGTTTTGTGGGGGCTGCACAGTGGGAGCAGATGGTAGCACTGTTGCCTTGCAGCAAAAAGATCCTGGGTTCGATTCCAGGCCCTGGTCTTTCTGCAAGGAGTTTGCATGTTCTCCCTGTGCATGGTGGGTTCTCTCCGGGTACTCCAGCTTCCTCCCAAAGTCCAAGAACATGACTGTCAGGTAAATTGGTCTCTCTAACTTTTCCTTAGGTGTGTGTTCATGGTTGTTTGCCCGGTCTGTCTCTGTGTTGCCCTGCGACAGACTGGTACCCCGCTTCTCCCACGATACGTTCGCTGGAGATGGGCACCAGCACCTCCCGACCCCATGAGGGGCAAGAGTGTTAGAAAATGAATGGAAGGATGATTTTGTGCAAAAACTTTAATGAACTTGTTTCGTAGACCACAGATCAATCATAACCTGTTCAAAGAATCACAATAGGTCATCTTTAAGTGTTGCTTCCTATAAAACCAACCCCAACATTGGTTGAAAACAGCACATTTTATCACCTGAATAGCCATTAGTGTAGCATAAGAGCATTTCTGTCAGTGCTTCACCCACTCTTATCTCAGCTGAGGACACAAGTGATTTTAGGACCAGTGTTCTCATCACTTTTGCGGTCTTACAGTAATTCCAACGTATCAGACTTTCATATTCTTTAATCAGCCAGACGCGAGTTAGCAGGTCTGTTTCACACCATCACGCTCTCTGCTCTGACTGCTTCTCAGGTGTCGGCTGAGGAAGGCGACAGGAGCTGGTGTGAAAACACAGATAAGATCCTGCTTTTCCAGAACGTTCCCATGCAGAGCTTCTCCAGAGCCAACCACCCTGACATGAGCCACATGACAGCAATTCAGCATCTCCTGATCATGAAATTAGTGAAGTAAAATTAATGCAAGTATGTAAATTTATGTGGCAACTTTCATTGGCAGAAATTGTAATTAGCTTCACTGTCAGACAAGGAATAAAACAAAATAAATAAAGAACGTTTAAGAGCCAGTTGCATATTACTTGGATCATTTCTGTTCTAAACATTGGGTGTTCTTTTGTCCATATTCCCATTTTTCTGTTTTATATTTCAACTTTCATGCTTTCATTTACCTTTGACTTGTTGCTGGTACTCCTGCAAAAAAATAATAAAATGTATTTCTATTCTATTCTTCTATTATATTCTGAAAAAATTGGAGAAATTAAGCAAAACCACTTATAAATCCCATCAGAAAATTTTAAAATGACCAAACTAAGCTTTTAACATTTCAGTTTTTTCTCTTTGAAAAAAGTTTGCTGAAGGAAATGATAAAATGTTTTATTGTACTTGTGCAAAAGCATGTTTTTCAGACATTTTAAAAGCGTGCAAAAATGACATCTACTGTGAATTATTTTGTGTTACATGAATATTTGAGCTTGAAAGGATTCTTGATCCCACTTTTTGCTTCAACTTATTTTTGCCCAAAGTGAAGTGGAAAGTATGAAATGTAAATTCTAAAGACAAAAATACATTTTAAATTCATGCATTAAAGAGGCTAAAGGTGAGTCTGGGTGTATGATGTGCTATTTTGCACGTGCATGCCTTGTAAATTAGCGCTGTGTTGTTTAGATTTCATTAGTGCAGTCATGCTGCAGCCTCAGGCTGTGCCACCAATGTCTCTGTATCTCTGCTCTACAATCAAAATTAAGACTAACATGAAAAATCTCTGCACATTTAATACATATATTTTTTAAATCTTTTTGGCCACATATGCACACTTTCTGTTAGGATTAGGTTTTAATAAGTATTAACACAAAATTTAATTTGGTCTTTATCTTTGATTAAATCACTTTCCTTCTATAAATACAAAATATCAAATATCAGTACGTACAAGATTGCTGTAAATAAGCCTCCAGAAGTCTAAAGAAGCGTCAATGATTTGTTCCTATAAATCATTACATTTTTACACCAAGAGTAATAACAAAAAGCTGCCTCAGACTTTTCAGAAACAGGGAAAAATAGATGAAAACATCTTCAGCAGGATGCTGCATCTGTTGGCTCCATTGTGTTTCTGTGATTTGACGTCTTTTACTTCGGGGACATTTGGCTGAGAGACAGCAGCCTTTGTGTCATCCTCGTGTTGAGCAGCAGTGAAAAGAAAACAGAGAAGAGGCAATGAGCTAAGTGATATTTAGCTCTTTGCCTGCCTCAAACCAACACACACAAGGTTCCTTTACAACACACACACACACACACACACACACACACACACACACACCCACCCACACCCACACACACACCCCCCCCCCCCCCCCCACACACACACACACCACACACACACACACACACACACACACACACACACACACACACACACACACACACACACACCCCCACACACACACACACACACACACACACACACACACACACACACACACACACACAGAGAAATACACCAGAAACACTCACAAAGCAAAGTCAGTGCAGTAGCTTCAAACATTTAAACAATCAGGTCACACACGCACACACAGACGCAAGTATGTGGGCACACACACATGGTCCATCAGCTTGGAGTTGACGTTGACAGGCCGCTCTTTTGTCCATCATTCACCGGGAGACGAGAGCACAAACAAGACGAGTGGAGAGGGAGAGATAAAAGCCCTCCCCCCTGCCCATCGTAATCCAATTACAGGCCTGCAAATTTGATTGGCGCCCCGGGAGTGTGCCTTCAGCTGTCCGTCATTAGCAGCTGGAGAACAGGGGGGTTGGCTCAGGGTGCTGCGGGGATGGAGGAAGGTGCGTGTGTGTGTGTGTGTGTGTGTGTGTGTGTGTGTGTGTGTGTGTGTGTGTGTGTGTGTGTGTGTGTGTGTGTGTGTTTGGAGGAGAGAGAGAAAGAGGGAGAAAAAGCAGATCTGACACTTTATCTGTGTTGCCTCAAACACGTCTGCTCTGTCTTCATGCGCCAACATTCAATATATTCTTTCCATTAATGGCTGTTAGAAAAATGTATTTATTGCACAACTCCATGTTTCTATTCCTGCTGCTGCTGCCAACAGAAGTAATATCTGAAGATTTAAAACAAGGTGAAAAAATGCTGCAAACGGTCAAGATCTTGGTGTTTAGTTTTCATCTCAGTGTTTGTAGAGAAAAACAAATTTAAATAATAAAAAGAAAAGTAGATATATTGGACAGCTGGACAGTGATCTTCTGAAACACTGATGTTCAAATTAAAAGCATGATTTTTAAGAGAAGATCTTTATTTTATCCATTCAGCAAAAAAAAACAAAAAAACCCCCACAAAACTTACTTTTGAAAAATAGAACAAAAAAATCAGATTTTTCTACAAACAGCAATTTCAGGTCTTTGTAGATCCAAGCCATATTAATGGTCAAGAATATTTACCTTATGAAAATAATGATCTTTCTTAGAGTTAATTTCATACTATTTTTCTTACATTTTTGCCCATTTTTCATATCAAAAGCAATACAATAAAAAACTTAAAAAAACCTTGATTTTGCCCAATTCATTGTGATAAAAGCATAAAAATACAAAAAATAATTTGAGTTTACCTGACATTTTCATTTTAAAAAAGATTCTTTGCAGAAAGATCACTAAAAGTCTGACTCTTCTTTTTTTTTAAATGTGTCCATCTCAGCTGCGCTTGCAAGGAAATTTATACCGTTTGTTGATGTTGCAGGCCGTACAAAATCTCTTTCAAGACCACAAATGGCCTGCAGACCTCACTTTGGACAACACTGGTCTAAAAGGTTAAAGTGATGAGGAGTTCAGGTTCATACTGAGCACATCTGAAGCAAACTTTATCATGTCAAACAAAATGATTCCTTTCACAGAGAATAAATAAATAATTAAGGACAAGCAGGCGAAAGCCGGATCTTTGAAAAATAAAACTTTACCTTCCAGCCTTTCAGGAGGGTTGACCCTGTTTGATCTGAAAGTTTTGACCTTGTTTGCCTCTGTAAAGGCAAGGCTTCTTTACCATTTCCTCCCAGAAACCAGCTGACCGTTTCACTCTGGTAATCTGATTATTCACAAATTTGTCAGAGATTTGCACCCCTTAACGACAAGATCAACCCTGTCAGGACCTCCATTCTTTGTCCTTTGCCATCGCTCATGTAGAGGGACCCACTGCCCAAAATCTAATTTGAACACCAAGAGTGCCTTAGTGTAAAATCTTAACATGCTTTCCATTTCCAGGACAAATTACTTTTAGTTGTTTTAAATGCCACTTTTAATGCCTACTGATAGCATTTATCATCTTTAGTCCTTGGATTACTTCTGTTATGACTTGCTACAAATGGGATTCACAACCAGCTGCTGGCAGCATTCCTGATGATGTGCAAAGGTTTATTTATATATCTTATTTTATTTTGTTTGCTACTCTTTTTCAAATACAACATTACAACTTGATGCAATCACCCTGCTCATATAGAAAAGAGATTGCATATTGTGGAGATGCAGCATTTGGTTCCAATGCACCATTAATTTGGAACAAACTTCCAGAAAACTGCAAAACTGCAGAAACACTGAGTGCCTTTAAATTTAAATTAAAAACCCACCTGTTTAGAGTTGTTTTTGAAACATAATCAATGAGAAATTAATCAACTATTCTGTTGTACATTGGTGCTTTAAGTTTACCTTCCATTACAATATTAATGTATTGTGCTTTGTTGCATTGATAAAATCAAGGAATGTAATAAAGAAATCTGATTTTTGATGTAATTTTTATTATGAAGCTCGACAGGGAAAGGGCCATTCTTTTAATTTGCAATACAGAAAATCTGCTCCAAATGCAGTTTGCATAACGACGATCGCTCCTTGTAAATAATCACCGTTAAGTGTGTGTTCAAAAACACAACAAAACAGAACGTGCATAATATGACCCTTACCTGGGCAACAAACAGAGAGCAATAAAAGGCAACCTGCAGTTATAAAAATAAAGAAGAGGCCGTTCAGAGAATGAACATATGTTGAAGGTTTTCATGTCCCATCTGACAGCTGATCATTTGGTTTTGCAGCGTTTCTATTGCAAATGTGTGCAAAACTTTGACTATTTTTAGTCGATGTTGAAAACAGTTTTCCAAATGCGTTGTTGCTGTTAAATAAGAAATAAAATTTAAATCATATGTGAACATGTTTGTTCATTAAAAAACATGCTGCTCCATCCCCCCTCTGTCACTTCCTGTTGTCTTCTTCATCTTTTCCGCTGGTAGTAAAACTTGATTGCTGATCACATTTGCACTGAATTTTTGCAAAATGCAGCTGAAAAACCACCTCATCCAAGCATCACTTTCTGATCGAAAATTGATGTGTTTCCATTGATTTATTTTCATACTTGCAATTTATGCAATTATATGGTCAATGGAAATGCAGCAATTGTCACACAGCTGCAAATGGAAGCAAGCCCTTTAATATTGCATGAATCTCCAAACAAAGCTGTTTGCTGTGTTAAATATTCGGGTTCTTTGAGGATGCCAGTGAGACGCCACATATATCAGCGCGGTGCCTTGTATCTGCCAGAGGAAGATCAGTGAGGAAGTCGCAGACATGCCCCCGGCTCTTATCTTTTATTGGCTGGCTCCTCCGTCACACTTATCTTTATTGGCTGCCTCCTCATGAGGGGAGCCTGTGAGCTGTGTGGGGCAGAAATGTAGGTGCAGGAGAGGGATGCTCCTCCAGGATGACGAAGACAATTAGTCAAGAGTGTGGGAAAAATCTACCCCGTTTCCACAAAGTGACTTCAGACTCTCTTCACTTCCTCTACTTCCTTCATCATCATTTGGCATGTTCTGCTGAGAGACAGAGCAGCGACAGACTGTAACATAACGTTTTGCTGGAAAGACTTTGGACAAATTTGGATTGATTTTAAGAACTTAAATGACATTAAAATATTAATTTTAAAACTTAAGAAGTGACTAAAGATGAACCAGAATTGCACTTGATTCAGTAATTTTAAATGCACTGTTTTATATCTCATTTTCACAATTTTATTCCTTATACTGTTGATCTAAACTTTTCATTTCACCCGACTGTTAAAGGGACGGATGCTGCAAATCATCAGTGGGTATAAACACTGTGATGCAGTAGATTGTCTTGTTTCGCGTCTCTTGTATCTGTTTCAATGGGGTTCAGTATCTTTTTGAGAGATACGGCATAAATACATCTCAAAATATATTTAAACCTTTTTACATCCTTCAAAATTGGTATAATAAGGTCAAATGTGAGAATACTTTAACCTTATATAGCCATAATTCAGTTGTTTGCCTCACCCAACTTAAATATTTTGCTCTAACTTAATTATCATGTGGACTACTTTTTTACTTTAGTTATTAAAATTACACCTCCCCACTCCCAAACAGGTAAATATAGATTTTGTTTGGATAAATACATTGAAAAA
Source organism: Poeciliopsis prolifica (assembly GCF_027474105.1). NCBI lineage: Eukaryota > Metazoa > Chordata > Actinopteri > Cyprinodontiformes > Poeciliidae > Poeciliopsis > Poeciliopsis prolifica. The sequence goes on along the minus strand of NW_026562400.1, from coordinate 2,772,757 downwards.
AGAAGCTTTCTGGATTAGTTCTCACAGATAATATCAGATCTTGTTTCATTTCTTGTCTTTTTTTTAATTATTTTTTTTACATTTCCTCTTCATCCATCTTCTGGTTTCCTGGAGCAGCCACAGATCCTGACGCTCTGCTTTCAATCAGCAGCCTCCTTGTTTCTCAACACAGGCAGCATCTCTCTGTCGCTTCCAAATTTACTGTATGCATTGGTGTGTGTGTAAGATGACAGAATAAGATGCTGTTCTCAACACTTGTTTCCTGGAGTCTGGCCTATCAGGGAGATAAACAGCAGATCTGCTGTTCGCAGGCACTGTTCAGGTTTATCATCTGCAGGAAAGCTGATAGCTAAACTCTGCAGACCCCAAGCTGAGTGTTTACAATAATTAGCAGCTTAAGAGCTTCAGTTCCACAGCAGAGTAAAATATCTACTTATATCTTTTCTTGTATCCACAAATAAATCCATGCAAACTCCACATCTGACATCCATTTTCTTTCTGCAAGAAACTGTGGCAAGCTATTAATGTTGTAAATTGAATTATTATAATTATCATTATCATGATTATCATGAACCAATTTTTTATGGGAAATATGAAATATGCACATATTTACAGGAAAATAACTTCCAGCATGACTGTTGCTTTCTCACCATCATCTCCTCCTCTGACCCCAAATCTAATAACAGAAGCGACAGTGTCAACTCTTAGACACTTTCTCTGTTAAATTGGTACTTGTGTTTGTGTTGCGTTTTTACAGATTTTTTCCTTGGCAAGAAATCATGCAATTGACTGATAAAAGGAATAAATTAGTTTTGTGCTTGGAAATGCATAATTCAGCTGATGGTATGCTTCTGGGTGAAGCTTTTTCAATGTATTGTTGAGGTTTCTTGCAACTCCACAAACAAAAACGTAATCCAGTTCAGTTAATCTGATTCCCTAAGAACTATGTGTGTAATCTGTGACAAGTTAGATAAAATACAGTTTTTGCAAATAATTATTGACATTGTATTAAAGCACAATACAGTGTCATTAAATGGAAATACAATTGCTGATTCTAAAAGGTTGTGATTTTAAGAAAACTAGCAAAACGCAGGAAAAAAGTTTCTGATCAAATAACAATCTGTTAATTTCCACAGCAAAAATGCAAGGTGTGCTCTTTGTCAAAAGACTTTTCATTTAACAAAAGAAAAACACAATGACGAAAGGAAATAAAGACAAAATTAAACTCATTATGCAAACAACCAGATCACAATGCATCTAAACAGTATTAAGGAATTTTCATTATCCCAGAAATTTTTATATAACTTTTGAAGCCATTAAATCCACCACAATAAATTTTCTGTCAATGTGATTCATAAATTAATGTTTTCAATTAGAAGAAAACAAAATAAAATGGTAAACTGCATCACAGTAGGATGCTAATAATGCCAACATGTTGACACTGTTACATTTTTGTCAGTTTTAGTAAAAATGACTTCAGTGACAAGTTTTGTACTGCTTCCTAGTTTTCTCTGAAGTAATTTAGAAACATTTATCTTAGCTTTAGTCAACTGATCAACAAAAGATTTCTTAGTTCCCTATAAGGTTAATCTGGCTCTGATATAATCAGAATCATGTATCCTCTCAGTCTGTCCTGTCAACTGTCAGTGAAAAGGGTGACATCTCTCTCCAGGTCCCATCTTGGGGTCTCTGGATTCCTTATCAGCCCCCCAAACCCTCCCACCCAAAATCGCCAACCTCTCTGTACAATCAGCCAAGTCCTCCATGTCTCCAAAGATCCAGATAACTCGGCGTTCCCAGGCTTGTGTCCTGCAGTGGCCGTCTGTCCTGAATGACATCACCCGACCAAAAGAGGAAGTGCGTCTGCTTTTAGGTTGCCATGACAACAACATCACTTGTCCTCAGGGATGTTAAGTCTTATCAGAAAAGCGTTTCTAAAGCAGAGTCTGATGGGTAAATAACTTGAAACCTTCTCCACCATTTGAGACCAACAGATTTTTTCTGAAGGTCGATTTAAAACAAAGTGGACTCTGTTTTATTTTGTCACATGACGTGGCTGTTTTAAGTAAAAAAAAAGGGAAACATTACGCAAATCTGTAAACTTTCACCGTGTGACACCTTCTTGTTTGGAAGTTTATCCAGCCATTTCATGACATCAGAAATGGCAAGCTGCATATCTGTCACCATGTTTATGTTATTTATTTATGCATTGCATCAGGTAATAGCAAATAATAGTAATGAAAAAGCTTATTCCCACTTACAGTCCCTTGATACTCAAGTATGATTTAATAGATCATGAATCAGTAAAAGTATGATAATTGATCACAAACATATCTCAATATAATTCATTATTCAGTTCTCACTAAAACCAAAGAAACCAGTATTCATGAAACAATTTGTCTTCATCAATAATGAAGCTGTATTTTTGCCAAATGTGCAGAACATGTCACAATCTCATTTGGCTAACTATTCTAAACTACTTCATATTAGTGTCAGTTTTGAGAAATTTCTTATTGATCATTTTGTTTTATTATTAAACCCTAAAAAAGCTGATCTGCAGTTTGGCCTTGCTTCAACTGCACGTCAAATGAAAGCTGAAAATATGAAGTTGATAACTCCTGTATTAGAGTTATGTGCTAAGGATGACAACAGAGTCTGTAAAACACACATCCACACTCCAGGTGTCTCTTCTTCTTCCTGGGATCCTTGAATGCATCTTAGCACAATCACCTTGTACAAACACAGAACAGAGTCATAACCCTAACACTATCTCAGAAATCTCAGCATGCATAATAAGACAACGCAACTCACAATTAGCAGATCAGACACAAAGACAGATGCAGAAAAGTTTGACAATAATGTTTCTAATCCGAGTTAATGTTTGTGCAGTTTTTGGTATGATGGGCATAAATGCCCACAAATGCACAGAAACAGGGTGATGGAGACGCCCTCAGTCCGCCCCTCCTCCCTGGGAAAGAGAGGACAGCAGGTCGCCACTGTTAGCGTTACATACCACTCAGAGCGCGCTCTGATAAGACAAGCAGAGGAGCCGAGACCTTCAAGAACACCAGATCCAGACTCAACTGCTGCTGACAAGGCTGCTCAAAACTAAAAAGAATAACATGTAGAAAACTTAGTTATGCAGATGATCCAACCCTAATGCTGAAAACTGCACCTTTTGAAATAATATATCATGGAAATTAACTGTGCAACAAGAGCTTGGAATATTTTAACATCATAGTATATTTTGTTTACATGAAGCCTAAGTAGTGTTTTTTTAATGCAGAAAAATGCAGAGTTCCTTTTAATCAAAACTAAAAACTCACCTGTCTAGAATTGCCTTTGATTAGTAGTAATTGGAACATTGATCAATATTTTAGATGCATATTTGCTTCATGAATTTGGTTATTGACATAGTGTATTGACATAATGTCATTTTTATTCCTTGTTTCATATTCAGTCACTGTATTATGTTTTTATGATGTAACACACTTTGAACTGCCTTGTTGCCGAAATGCAAGCAACATTGACTCAACTTAAAAGGTATTAAACTCTTGCTTTGTTTTAGCCAATAGTTGTGTATTTTCTCATAAGCTACATGAACTGCTGCATTTGTAGTAAATATATGAATAAAATATCATATATTCCACCATGGTGGTGACACAGTTGGTTGTTTTGTGACGTTTGCATGTTCTCTACAAATTCAAAGATTTCTCCTTGTAGCATATAGTTTTTCATTTTGTTATTATTTTGGAGATGTGCAGGAATCCATAAAGATGCTCTTTACTTTCTGCTCTTGTACTGAGAAGCTGGCAGCAGCAGAAGGACTCAAATAGGAGCAGGGGTCGGCCTGAGGACCAGAGTGCTGCTGATAAAGAAAAGATGAGGTGTCATGTTCACTTGTTTGCTAATTTAAAGCGTTTTCTAATCGTGGCTCACTAATGGCTGCTGTTATAATCTCACAGATAGTTTATCTACAAACTGGCAGAAAACACTGACTGCTGAAGGTCTGCTTTGCAGGCAGAGCAAAAGAAGGGCATTTTTAGCTTTGTGCAAAAGCTTTATATTGCAGCTGAAAAACATTAACAAAATATGCAAATAAATGACATTTGCAGGAAGCAAAATGAATTAAATAAATTACAATTTTTAAAAACTGTAATTTTTAAAAATTACAATTTTTAAAATTGTAATTTTATAATAATGTTCAAAATCAGATTGAACATTATAGATCATCAGTTACAATTACATATCAGCAATTTTAGCTTATCAGTATTAATCCAAGCAGCTTTATCTATCACAGCCAAACCTTCCAGAATGTTGCCAATAAATCCTAATCAATTCAAAACACAAAACAGAAACTCTTACCAAGTATTGTGGTCTAGTTTGTTGTGCAAATATTTAATACACTTGAAATAAAACAAAGCAAACTTACAAATAACTTTTCAGCAACATAGGAGTTTGTTTTAAGTAAATATTTCCTTAACATTGATTTTAAAAAGTACTAGTTGCTTTGATTTACTTGTAACAAAACATTTTTGGTTTCAGAAGAAAAATCTGCCAGTTGAATTTAAATTAATATTAAGAAATTATTGACTTGAAGCAAGCTGTTATATTTTGCTGGCATTACGTTATTTATGTCTAATTTCAGATGCACAAACATACTTTAGTATTTTGTATTTTTGCAGTATTGTATAATACAACATCTGATAACGGTGTGGTACAAACATTCAGTCTCAACGTCAGACTCCTAAATCTCTGCTTTTCTGCTGAAGTTATGTCAGAGGACGGGTTTCTATGACAGGAGGTCAGCAGGTCACAGCAGGAGGCCTGAAGGTCCAGGGCCAGACTGTCTGTGGACTAATCCTCAAGCCCACACGCTCCCCCTTAGTCCTGACCCTGGCACCACAAACACCTGGAAACACTGGAAACCAGAAGTGTGTTTACATCTGCATTTTCGTGTTTGCATAAATCTGTCCTGAGAATCCAGATTTTGAAGCACTAAAACATACGTTGTACTGGGTGTGCATGTTACAAAGTCAGTCACAACATCCTTCAAGTAACGAGGTTGGTTCTGCAGATCAGGGAGGCAGAGCTGGGTGAAAAGGTCACAGAAAAACAGAAGTTTACAACCACATCTGTCCGTCATCACCCAATCCTGAACAGATTGTTCTTCTGATTATCAGAGGAAAGTAATGACAAAGTCATTTTGGTGAATAATTTCTCTGTTTACTTGCTACTTCTTAGCAGTGAACCTACTGAAGATGTTGCAGTCCTACTAAAAATTTAGGAAATTTAAAATGATTTCTCGGTACGACTGGTTTGATTCTAAAGCTAAGAAAAGCTGCTATTTTATTTTTTCTGCAACTTATTTATTTAGTTTTATTTCACTCAAACATACCAGCTGTGTGGTTTTATTTTCTTATATTTTTTATAAGAAAATTAAAAAAAATAAATTACAAAATTAAACTTGTATTTGCATGCATGTGTGTAAGTGCATCGGGTTTCTTTGGCTTGGTTTCATTATTTTGTAACTAAAATTAAAGAAATACATTAATGTGACACATTGACTTCTAATATGATTTTTTTTTTATTGCAAGCCATCAGCATCTGGGAAAATTACATAGATGTCTACATCATCTATGTAATTTCGTTTAGTTTTTATATCTGTCATTTTGCTATTTATTTAGAAAACCTTCAGCTCGTTCCTGAAGCGCTGATGGCAGATAGGTCAAGAGAAAAAGATCCTGCAGATAAATCCTGAAGTTTACTTGTCTGTAAAACAGTTTCATCAAAAATTAAAGGCTGACCTTCATGAAGGAACTGAATTTGTTTTACTTTAGTGCACTAGTCAGAAGTAAGTGCACACACAGACAGATTCAAGTGGACTCTCTTGAGATCGTCGCGGTTCTTAGCAGCTGCTTGGAGTTTATGTGACACCTTTTCAGGAGTGCTAATGCTAAGAGTGAGCCAGAGGGAACGATGAGGCCTCTGCCAGAAAACAGTAATGGATGACTGGAGAGTGACTAAATTGGGGTGGGAGACAGGAGGGGGAGCAGCGTGGAGAAAGGGTGAGTGAAGATGTTGTTAGGGGCGGTGTTTCCTATCCCGATCCCATGGCGGCTCTCCCGCTGCGTTGGATGAAAGCTCTCCGACCAGCCGTCGTCGCAGTAACTAATTTGCTGAGATTTTCTGCTTGACTTAAGGCACGAGGAAGAGGCCACCTTCCTCTAACCCCCATCTGACCATCCGCTTCCCTTTAGTTTCCCCTCAGCACTTTGGATCTCTGCCTCTCTTTTGTTATGCTCATAAATTTACCTTCAGCATGAAGATCTTGAGTTGTTGATTTCTTCTTTTCTTTTGTAAAATTACATTCGTTAACATTTTGGGAATCACATCTATTTAAGTTGTACAATTTCTACCACAGACTTTTTATTTAAATAGTGACATGAAAAGTAAAAATTGAAGTTTGCTTAAACCAGGAATTTTCCTCATGTTATTTTTCCACTCAATAATATCAGACATATCTCTATGCCCTGCAAGTAAAACCTAGATATGAGTTTCAATTGGACCAATCATCATATCAAAATGGAGGAAACACAGGAATAAAAGTAAACAATTTTAAACGGGTCATTGCCATAAATCTAAAAGATCTAAATTTAAAAGATGGTCCAATATGAGAGGATTAATATCGTCATCCGGACCAGCACCACTAACTCTACAGAGAGTTCAACAATAATGTACGTGCCTGAAGCGGATAAACATGAGGATTAAAAGCTGGTGGATCAATAATATTGACCAGGACAGAAAAGAGGTGGTGATCACTCTGTATGACACTTCATAAACTCTCAAGAGACAAGAGGTGACTGTTGAAATCATTAACAGGTCTTTAATACTTGTATGAAAACTGCAACTAACACAGGATTGAGCTCATGCTGAATGTCTGCATGTGTGTTTGAACTCCAGCCAACTTCTGTGATTATGTGTGTGCATTATGGTGCGACTAAGCAAACATAATACCAAGTAATAACAACACTTGGACAACAAAAGATCTTTTCTTGGGGCTGCTTGGCTCCCCTCCAGTTTCCTCACAGTTATTTTTGCAGTGATGTTAATCCCACTTTGAGCAGGATTCAGCCAGACCAAACAAGCAGTCTGACTGCAGGATTATGTATATTATAGTTCCACCCTGTTAAAACGTCTTGCATTTAAGTGGCTGCTTTTCCATCAGCCATTGCACATACAGCAGTAAAACCAGCTGACCAAATATGACGGAGCTTGGATTGGGTTACCAGGTAACAGGGATGTGCCCTTGATTGTGACTTGGCATTCAGGAGGTTTTTGAAACGGTTCATTTTTCAGACAACAAAAGCTAAAACTTATTGCTGAAAAACCCAAAGACCCAAAATAGAAGTATAAAAACAAGCATAAAATTAATTATGCAAAATAGGCCCCTTCTTATAATGTATTCAAATTTCTAAAAATTCAAAGGAAATGTCTGTTTTTGCAAGTCATTGTATTAAAATACGCGTCATTCTAGTTTCCTCTGCTCCAAAACTTGCATGCTAACCTTGACTTGTCAAGCTTTGGTGTGAAGGTTTCTGTGAGCAGATGAACTTCTCTCTCCTTGCCAAAGTGAAAATCTGTGGAGGTGAAGTGTGGAGTTCTGAAGTTGGGGTCAAACTGGTGGAAGGACACAGAGGTGAAGTCCACAGGCTAACATGCTAGGAAGACTCTTGCCATATTTAGAGATGTGACTCTTGGCACATCTGAGGAACGGCTCCCCTGGAGAGTTTGAGGAGGTCGATTCGGTCTGCAGAATCACAACATGATTACAGCTCTCCTTTAAGAGATGTGTAAAGGGGTGGGGGGGAATTTGGAGCACAAGGCGCAGGGCTGTGTTTCTAAAGCCCCTCTGTTAGCTTTTAGCACCACTGCTGCTAAAACTCATAGTTGTCCAAGCTGTGCTGCAAAAAGGATTTGCGTGTCACTGTAAGCGTGTTATTAACCTCTCGATATCGACGTCTGTCACACTCTCCCTATGACACAAACACTGCGGAGAGCCTGCAGTCATGTGCTAATAAAACTCCTTTTTTAACCACATAGTTCTTCAATTATTCACAAGCCCTGTGGAGTCAAACATTTCCATCTGAACATGTTACAGTTGTATGACCAGCTCCATGTTCAATAGTTGTGTAGAGACAGAGATAGCAGAAGGCTGGGTGAAGGGTGAGTGGGATCTGAGACATTGTGTGGGATTTTACTAAATCTTTTTAGACAATTCAATCATTAAAACTGAAAGTGGTTCAGAAAAACAAAGCTGACTTTTTTGATGTATATCAGCAACTGATACTCTGTTCCTTCCAACAACAAAAAAGACCTAGTCATCAGAAAATACTCTGAAGTGTTTGTTTTTCAAATGCTCTGCTAAATTAGTACTCATAACTAAAACCTTAGTTTCTACTGAAAGCAACAATTCTAGTTTTGATAAATCAAAATTTAATGTTCCTGTTAGATTGCAGAAAATACTTGCAGACCATGCATAATAAATTGATTAATTCAGAACCAAGAACTTTTCAGAAAATCTATTCTTTCCTGACTTGATTGACAACAGAGAGAGAAGCTGGACATCAGTCATAATCCACTTTAATCCAATTTTGAAAAATCTGCTGCATCATCTTTCAGATGTGTCTAGTGGGTAATTCCAGAAATAGAAGAATAAAAATAAATAAAAGTAAGCCCTTTATTTCATCCAATGGATTTAAGGAAATCACTGTAAACCAATCATAAAAATCAAATAATTGTGCCTCAAGGGACATTTGGACATTATTTGCTTTTGTAAATTATCATGAAACTTTATTAGGTAACAAAAGGACCTAAAAAAGAACAAAACAAAAAGAAAATGTATAAAAACTATTAAGTCAACAAAGTCATTGAAGCGTAAAGTTAAACTGTTATCTTTATAAAATGTATGTTAGATTATCTTGATGAAAGAAAATGTGGCAACAAAGTTGAAATTAGAGCTACAGTGTTGAAAATCTATGCAAAATTCAACTTTCTTTACATCCTGGAAATGGGATGCACTGTCACTGTTAATGTAAAGGATAGACTTGGCTGATAATAACTTTTAAATAGTTTTGTTTTGTTCTGATAATACCGGTGATAAGATTGCATTGGTTTGAGTGACACATTCAGTCAAGACTGAAAAGTTTGGAAAAACTGAAAAAGACATAAACGTGTGAGACAACACTATGACAGCCAATTAGAAAACATATTCCTATTCCTATTTTCTTACTTGACAAAAATGTATAGCAAAGAAACACAAATTACGCTGGCTTTTAAAAAGTCCTTCAAAACATTTGACTTTGTGCTTTGTGAGTCCACAGTGACTCATCCATCACATCCTGCTCCCCCATCCCACCTCATTTCATCTGACCCATCCTTCACCAAGGCCCACCGTAATCCAACTAAGTTTGGGCAAAACAGAGCTGGAGGCAGAGGGAAGGGGGAAGGTGGGAGCGAGGTCAAGGGAAAACTTGTGCTAACCAGAAGTCAAAGACGTGATCCTGCAGCCACAGCAGTGTTTAACAGAGGCTTTAACTTCCTAATCCAGATAATATGACAAGCTGGATTTAATATGTAGAGCCAGGACTCAGCTCTGTTTGGCTTATTACGAAGAAAAGTGTTTAAACAGTGAAAATACATCAGACTTTAATAACCTGAACAGCTACCAGGTAAAGTTTTCCCATATCCTTATTTGCATGGGCTTTATTTTGTAATGTCCAGAAAAGTTTGTTGGAGATCAAACAAAGTGTTGTTAAAACTAGATGAAATAATTAGACCTCAGTTTCTGTATGAGGAAGCTGCTGAAACTGAGTGGTGCTCTGGGGGACTTCAGAATATGAATGGGTTGCTGGTTTTACTGGTTTGGTATTGGTTACAGCTTCTGGAGGCTGGTAAAGGTTGCTTTGGGGATGTGAATTAATGACTTGGGCAGCAGACCTAAATTGGAGCTCCAAGAAAGGAGGTTCAGTGCCTCCTGTCCTGAATTACAGCATCCAGGTGAGTATGACGATGTGGAGAAAATCCAGGAAGTATCCAGAATGCTGAGGCTTTGAGAAAAGCAGAAGGTGCCTCTAGAGGAAATGTTGTAATCTTTAATAACACGGATCATTTTCATGCATGTATTGTATGAGCAAACTTTATATTCTATGCATGAAATTCTCCAAAACAAAATATATTTAACTCTTACTTTAGAGGTGGAGAAATGAAGGAAGTGGAGACATTGTGATTTATGTATTTGGGTTTGGGTTTGTGTACTTTTAAAGACTAACATATTTTATTTGCATGTGGACTTCAAACAGGTAAGCTCTTGTTGTAAATAAGTTTAAATTACAAGCGGTTGATTCTTGGATTGCGAAACCAGGGGGCTGTGTTGGAAACGGTGGTCCTGCATTTGAACTTAACCTGACCGTGGCCTGGGACTGACGCAGCAATTAGCACCAGGGATCAGCATCAAAAGGAAAGGCGCAGTGTGAAGCTGGTCTAATTAGTCATATGAACGGAGGCAACAGGCTGACCACTGCATGCCTCGGGCAACAGAGGGGGCTGGGCAGACTTGCTTTAGTCAACAGCAGGTGAATAAGCGTCTAGGCTGGTGAGGACATGCTTCAGATCAAAGCTTTGGAATGTCAGTGACCTGAACTAATCTGCTGAAAGAAAATGAAAACATCCTGGAAACCTCTCTGCTAACTCTTACTGCTCCGATTTCAAATCATTAACAAAAGGATTCAGTGATATACACAGATATCTGAAACCATTGTTTTGCTGTTTCTCACTGGTTTAGACAGATATTTCTCCCAGAGTCGATAGATAATTGATGCTGAGGGTTTGATTTAAGAGATATAATGGAAGTGAGAGAAGCTCAAGCTTATCGGAGAAAAAGTTTTAAGAAACCCACATGTACTCATATGATCCTAAACCACCATTTTATTTCTCAGAGGTTTTCTGAATGTGACAGATGTTCAGTTTTAAATATTTTAGGCACTATATCATTCTGATTTTAATTCCAGATATAAAATCATCAGTAAGGCTGCAGTTAATGCTGGTCCCTGCCCAAAATCAAGCTTTTATTTGGAAGAAAATGTTTCTGTTGCTCTTTTCTGTATAAAATATCAAATTGTTGCTAATATAAAATACAGAATAAATCTTTAAATCCTCCTTGAATATAAAAGAAGTTACCTTAGGTTGTGCTAACTTCAAGTTCATCATGTAGAAACCATAATTCAGAATGGATTCATTTGAAGAGGCTTATATAAAACTGGCTTATGAGAAGTACAGTTTTAATTATATAATGTCTTTCAAAGTATTTCTTTAGATATTTCTCTTTTTTTCTTTTCTTTGTTTTTCTTTTTAGCAAAATGGAGAAATCAAAACCAATTTCAACATCCAAAGACAGCAAGAGAACAATTTCTGAAAGTCCTGCCTTTAAAAAAAATAACTATCTTTGTATATCATTTTAATTGTCATCCGTTCAATTTTGGGACCTTTTTCTGCAAATAAAGTTAATGATCAGAGGTTTCACAAACTATGGACAGGAAAAAGGGAACACAAAAGATAATCATTCAAGAAAGCATAATAGAAAATGCTACTTAAACGTCTCATCTGGAAGCAGAAAAAAAGAAATGAGAGGTGATTGCAGATCTTTGGATAATCCTCTAACCATCATGACTCCTCAAGATATCACTCTGGAAAAATAACTCATCCTTTAAAGAGGAGTTTTTGATTTATTGTTTTTACCAGGAAGCTGAAGATTGGCTGTGTACACGTGATAGGAATCTGCATGATGACACACAGTGACTGATAAGAGCCAATCAGGAAGAGAACTCATTGTTTCAAACGTCTCTATTTTAGTCTGTCACCATGTCAGCGTCAGAACGGCAGCGCATTTTAATGGTCGACCTATGGACTCAAAACTAAGATACCAGAGCAGAAAAAAGCAACTATTTTCACACACATTTATGAATATGTGCTGAAACAGACTTCCTGCTGTGTTGTTTTACTTTCTAAGTTCTTGTAAAATGCTTTACTGGGAAAAAAATCTTGGACCAGATGTGTTTTCTTCAATAATCTTTGACAGGCTCTCTGATGATTTCTATGTAATTTCTTACATTTGCAGGGATTTTTTGATGTAACATCCATAAACGGCAGTCATTAACTGGAGCAACATAAGTCAGGTGTGTGAAGCAGCTGCCCTCCTGCGTCCCCTTGGCCCTGCAGGTGAACACCAACATGTAATATGCAGAAGCAGCGGCGATAATAGGGATTTACATTGACAAAACAAATGCTTGCAAATATATTAAACATATTCCTGCCGCCTGCCCTGTAATCTGGTAAAATGAATAAAAAGAGGAAATCTGTCAGGAGGGTGAAAGGGCCGGGTCACAACAAACAGCCATTTCATTATTGTGGCTCAAATGTCCCAGGATTTAATTCGATCACAAGGCGATTATTTTTCCTCAGATTCCTCTCTGTAGGGAATTGGCTGTCATTTGCTGCTGACCTCTTTACGCAATTTATCCCCTCAGTCGGGTTTGCTGTCATATTGCTGAGTGCTGCTGGGATATCCTGTTATCTATATCTATCTATCTATCTATCTATCTATCTATCTATCTATCTATCTATCTATCTATCTATCTATCTATCTATCTATCTATCTATCTATCTATCTATCTATCTATCTATCTATCTATCTATCTATCTATCTATCTATCTATCTATCTATCTATCTATCTATCTATCTATCTATCTATCTATCTATCTATCTATCTATCTATCTATCTATCTATCTATCTATCTATCTATCTATCTATCTATCTATCTATCTATCTATCTATCTATCTATCTATCTATCTATCCAGTCTGTCTGTCTCTTATTTTCTTTTTTCATTCTTCATGTTCTATCCTTCCTTATGTCAATGCTTCCTTTCTTCCTACCTTCCTTCTGTTCATCCATCCATCCATCCATCCATCCATCCATCCATCCATCCATCCATCATCCATCCATCCATCCATCCATCCATCCATCCATCCATCCATCCATCCATCCATCCATCCATCCATCCATCCATCCATCCATCCATCCATCCATCCATCCATATCTAAGGCTCCAGTGGCTCTTCAAAGTGTGAATAATATTCGGTAAGGAGTGACGCCTAAGTGGGAAAGCTTTTAGCACATTATCCACTGCCAATTGAACGATAATCTCATTTGCCAGTGCAGGTCTCTTATTAAATATCTGCACCAGCAGATTTGCATTGAGGAGTCCCCTAATAGGTTTAGCTGCTTGGCCGCTCTTTGGCTCGCTGTTTGTGTGAGCCGCCGTTTCGCTGAGGGGAGTAAAGGTGACTTTGAGGACACACACAGAAACAGGCAACACAGAGGTTACTGCTTTGGGAACAAGGTGCCAGGTGCTCCTGGAAATAATCTCAGCTTGCGTTGGATTGACTGTTTCAGGACAAACATTTACATGTTTTTTGCTTCCCAGAGGGGAAAAAAACCATGTGTTGGGTTTTCTTTTTATTACTGACTAAAGACAGTGACGGTCAGATGCTAATGCATGTGATTCTGCATATTTTCAATATGATACCAATTAAATACATGACCCATATGATCAATATCAATACAATATTGTATTTTTTATTTAAGTTTGACATGAAACTGTTGATCTTTAGGTGTTTTTATGGTTTTCCTTGAAATTGTTTTGTTCAAATTTAGGATAGAATTTGGACAAAAGCTATCAATACGTACAAAAAGCTTTAATAACTTATTAACACAATTTGAGTTCACTTTCCCAAAGTAATCCAGGAGCAAAAAATATTTGAGAACAAATTAAAAAATGTGTTTTTTCTTGAGGTTGAGTTGAGAAACTGTAATTCAATAGGATAAAATTTCAAAACGGGAATTTGAAACTATTCCCTTGTGCAGATTATGTGATTAAAATGTAAGCTTGCAAATGAAGTTTTCAAAATGAAAATGCTGATATTGATCTTATACAGATATCGTCTTGGTATCGATATTTAAGATCGGTGGCGCAGTCTTTTTAAATTATGATTTTATAGCCCTACTAAAAAGTGAAATTTGATTAACTGATGACTAATCATTGATGATGTGACGTTTGACAGATTATGGACTTTTCAAAATAAATAAACTCAGATGAGCGTAATAGAGCAACAATCAGCTGGTGCCTGCCACACAACTTTAACTGTTTCAAAAGAATTTTCCTCTGAACTTTCAAAAAACCTGCCAACTGTTGAGAAAAGCAGCCCAATGTTACCTATTTACTATCAGAAATAAACTAAATTTTGCACAATCCAGATTTCGCAGTTATTCATTATAGTTCGGACTGTGAGTGTGTTGACTGTGTTTGTTTACATTTGTACTTGAATTGCAGATCGTCCACCTACAGGGCAGCGGGTTTCCCAGACCACAGCCTGTTGTCAGGCCACGCCCTCTTTCCATTCTCCTGATCAGTCACAGAGAAAGAGGGAACTTGATGGTCAAGCGAGGATCCAAGAGAAGATCTCCCAGATTTTTCAAAGCGTTGCTCCATCTGATCTACGCCAGAATTCTCCAAAGCTTCACTCTCAAGTCCTCAGAAGGATAAAAACTGGACTCGTTTTTTATCCTTCTGGACTTTAAGATATTTTATTTTTATTTTCTTGTGCATGAAAGATTTGACAGAAACTTCAAATTTTGTACACTTAGGTCTATAGGAAACCAGACAGTAAAGTGCTGCCTGAAGCTAAAGCTTAACTACAGCAGTACATAAAAGAAAGAAAAAAAAAAACTCATGAAATCAATATGCATGTTAAATTACATTGTTATATAGATATTTCTGCCAAAAATATTTATATTTTTTATTTATTATGCCAAGTCTAAATTTTCGTGCAAAAACATCTAAAAACAATCTTGTTATATGTTTGATAAGTATGAGCATCAGAAGTATTTTTCTTAAACATTGAGCTAAAATCATCAATCAAATCATTACAATGTTTTCAAATGAATTTAAAATGTGTACAGTTTAATTGCACAAAAGATATTAAATGTACCCTTAAATTTACAAAAATAATAAGAAAAAAATATTCAAATCATTTAACACGAGTGAGATTTTCATTCTACAATTCAATTCCAGTTTCTTCTCTGGTAATTTTCACTCAACAGTCTGACTTGATATCTAAAAGTACTGAGAGTAAAGAAAATCTAAGGAAAGGTTAATACAGACTTTCTGTTATTTTGCAAGACATCAAAGGATTTTTCCTGCATATATTAGTCATTTCAATCTGTCATCAGCCTCTGCAGTCATAAAATTCTCACATTATTACTTCCAATCTCCCTCTCTTCTCTGTCTCTGCCGCCCTATCTGTCTTTGGCTTGAAAAAAAAAGAGAGAGAGAGAGAAAGCCTGGCAGTAGCAGGTGATTTAATTGGCTGCTCGCTTTCAGGGCCGCTGTGAGACAGTGTGAGCGTGACGTGGAGCCAGAGGCAGCGATTGGAGGGCAGGCTGGACTAATAAGGGGAGGCTGGACCGGAGCGGACTGAAGCGTCCCAAAGAGCCGCCGGCCTCAGGTCTGACAAGCCCCAAGACTCAGCCGTGCGTTGTTCCTTCACCATGAATCCAGCAAGACCACATCGGCAGCAATAAAACCTTTTTCCTGTCTTTTTGAGCGCTGATTGTTAACCTGTTTGCGCCTGTAAACTCTGTGCGCAAGAAACTCCTGAAATCTGGGAGAAACTGCGCGTAATTTCCTCAATCTTTACTTCCTTCTGCCGCTTGGAGCCAAAAGCGGCTGGTATTTCTGGAGGTTTTCTACTTTTATTTTACCAGAGGGGAATATTTTTGCCTATTGACACACCGACATGGAGTACACGTCATCCCCGAAGCCGCAGCTCTCATCCCGGGCCAATGCTTTCTCCATAGCTGCCCTGATGTCCAGCGGAAAGTCCAGCAAGGACAAGGAGGCGGAGGAGAACACCATCAAACCTCTGGGTAAGACAGAAAGAAATCCAGCTGTACTGTTGGAAAAATTATTTGAGTTTGTTGAGGAAAAATAATTACAGTGCAAGATTTTATACAATGAAGCACCAAAATGTGAGACAAGTTGGTGCTTTTGTTTTTATTGTAATCCTGTAATTACAATCAACTACTTTAAGCTTTTAATGTCTCCTGTTTATCCTGCCAATATTTACTAATGGAAAGTATAAGATAATAATTTTATTGCCTGAAAATACACGAGTATTAAATACATTCTTACATAATTTTGTCAGACAAAGGAAGTCTTCGGAATTCAAAGAAGGAAATTAAGTAAGAATATTTTTTCCTAAAAGTGATGAATAGTTTTCACAGAAATCCGGTTTTTGTTCATTTATTTATTTTTTGTACTTAGTGGACTTACTTATTATAATATAATATAATATAATATATATAATATAATATAATATAATATAATATAAATATAATATAATATATATAATATAATATAATATAATATACATTTATATTATTGCTTTTCCTCAAACTGTGATAGATTCTAAAATATAAAATGGATTACGTTTTTCTGTTCGTTTATTTGTTTTAATTCTGTAGATCTTAAACGGTTTTATTTTTGGAGTATAGATAAGTTTAAAAACTATCATAATTGCAAAACTTTCATAATTGCAGAATGGTTTGCATCTCTTGTTCTTACAAAATCATTTTAAAATAATATCAGGACGATCCTGACGGTTACTCTCCATTTCTCTTTCATTTTTACGCATCATTTTTTCTGATCAAACCAGAGCAATTTGTGGAGAAATCCTCCTGCAACCAGCAGGCTCTGGCCGACCTGTCATCCCTGGACGGGCACGGGGACTTCAGCGGGAGCGCGCCCGCGGTGTGCACGGAGCCCCTCATCCCCACCAATCCCGGCATCCCCAGCGAGGAGATGGCCAAAATCTCGTGCAGCCTGGAGACCAAAGAGCTGTGGGACAAATTCCACGAGCTCGGCACTGAAATGATCATCACCAAGTCCGGAAGGTAAACTGGACGCGCTGCTCTGTAATCACCAATAGCCTACATCACGAAATGCAAAATAAAATAAGGAAAATAATGACGTCAATGTTTGTTTTTACATAAAGACAAAAATGCATGAGGAGCTCGATTTTTTTCTGACTGCGGAGGATTAAAATGCACAACAATATCACTTAAACGTTATCACCAATTGTCATTTTAGTGGGTCACACACAAGTTTAGTGTGTGTGCGTGTGTTTACGCGCGCGCGCGCGTGTGTGTGTGTGTGTGTGTGTGTGTGTGTGTGTGTGTGTGTTTGACCCAATGCAAAACATTTAATTAACAGTAAAAGTGCTTTCTCGAATTATGTTGTATTTGGAGGAAAAACGTCCTGAATTTTCTACATAATTCGTGATGCAACTGAAGGGATTTTTCCTCCGCGCATATGCAATTTCTTCAAATGTAACATAACTCTTAAAAAATGTCACAATTGGAATGTGTCGCCTAACAAGTGAATCTAACAAAGTTCTCATAGTTTAACCGTAGCATCATATTTGGTTGTAATTTTTTCAGTCTTTCAGATTTCAGTTCTCTGTTTGTCCATATTTTTGTTTTACTTTGGTTTTTACATTTTGCGTAATGCCTTCTGTTTTATGTTATTGGCTATTGTCTGTCAATAGGTTCAATATTTATTTATTTATTTATTTATTTTATTTATTTTTGTATTTTTCTCCCGCCAGCATTATACAGTTATTTGTGACGAAGGTAGAAAAAAAATACTCATTTAACATTAATATTGTATATTGTTTTTTTTTCGTAATCTATTTTTAGCTTCTTTTCTATTAAATAATAATAATAATAATAATAATAATAATAATAAAATAATAATAATAATAATATAATAATAATAATAATAAATAATAAAATAAAATAATAAAATAATAAAATAATTAATAATAAATAATAATAATAATAATAATAATAATAATAATAATAATAATAATAATAATAATAATAATAATAATAATGTCACATACAGGCGGATGTTTCCTACCATCCGGGTCTCTTTTTCCGGAGTGGACCAGGATTCCAAGTACATCGTGCTGATGGATATTGTTCCGGTGGACAACAAGCGGTACCGATACGCCTATCATCGTTCCTCCTGGCTGGTGGCCGGCAAAGCCGACCCCCCTCTGCCCGCCAGGTAAACACCCCGACGCTCTCCATCTTTCCAGGATTATTTTTCGAATAACTAGCAAAATGAAGTCACGTTTTTAGCTCTTCAAAATTGGCGAAGATGTAAAGATTTAAATATTATTTAAGTTCGAGGTGAATTGAACGTGTCAATCTCAGCAAGTCGCAGTAAAATGTTTGATTGGGACGCCTGGAAATAATGATACTAATGATAGAATTTTTTATTCAACATATATCATCCATAATATTAGCTAATTACAAATATAAACAAATTAAATTTGTACTTTTGTGGGGGATTTTATGCATCAGGACGATTATCTGTGTAGTCTCCATGCAACAACCATACTTTCGGTGCTTATCTATTATTTGTTCAGGAGACCAATATCACTTATTGATCTTCCATCTTTGTTGAAAAAAAAAACGACCATTCAGGCATTTATTTGTAATTGACATGTAATTACAGAGTTATATAAATTATTTCAGGTTCTGATTATCATTCATATTCCGGACACAGTCAGTTCTTTCTTTCTGGAAAATAAATAGACTTTTTTCCTAGTTAGAGCACAAAGTAAAGAGAGATGTGCATAAACAGCGGTAATCGTGATAGAATAAATCAAATTCTGCAAATTTTCTAGAAAAACTAAGCATCATATCCTTTAAAAAGTTCTTTCTTTCTCCACGCTCGAAGAAATGACAGGATTTAGTCAGAAGTTTTAAGATGAAATGTTTGCTAAGTGCCAATTAGAGTCAATCAAGATCCGCGCGCTGATTGGTCGTGACGGCTGCGTTTCGAACGCCTCTCCGCCAATCAGATGTGAGACGTCGTGCTCTCCTCCGGCAGGTTGTACGTCCACCCGGACTCTCCGTTCACCGGGGAGCAGCTGATGAAGCAGATGGTTTCCTTCGAGAAGGTCAAACTGACGAACAACGAGCTGGACCAGCACGGACATGTGAGAGCAACGTTTATTTTCCTCCCAAAATTACAACAAACAGGTTTTTATGGAGCCGTAAAAATAATTTAAAAAAGCAAAGACTCAGGTTTTACCGTTCAGACAAAACCATACAGAAAGTTCCCAGAATGCACAAGGCACACAGCTAAAACCAGGAAGTCAAGGACATAAACATTCATGTCCAACAAAATCAGAAAAATATTTTTTTACTCCATTTTATTTGATCATTCTGTCTTAATATTTATATATTGCTGATTAAAAACAAAGTAAAATAAATAAAAAATAAATCAACTAAGTTTAAGACATTTATGGCAGCACAAATTAAATCCAAGCAACAATTAATTCATTTTGATAATTAATTTTAAGCTGTATTTACAATCATGTTTTAGTCATGTTATTACTGGGTTTATGCTGAGCTGTAGTTTTATTCCTTTGTCATTTTCTTCATTATGTCTTTAAATAGTATTAAGAAAGACTTTAGTATTAAGAAACTAAAGTCTTTCAGTTTCTCTGTTGTCCTGAGGAACAACAACAAAGTCACAAAGAAGGCTGCACTGCATCTGTTAAGGACCTGGAGGTCTTCCAGTTAGTGTTGGTGGGACTGATTTACAGTGTAAACAGTAACGAAGGGTAATGTCCGGTGGTCCAACATGTGAGGCTGACTGATAGGCCATGTCAAGAACAGTCAACTCCAACCTCTCTGATGCAAATAAGAAAATAATTTATCAATTTTTGAGCTTATTCTGTTGTTTGCAGTATAAAAAAAACCTTCTTTTCATTGTATCTCATTTTCCTCTCTTTGCAGATCATCCTGAACTCAATGCACAAGTACCAGCCACGAGTTCACATCATTAAGAAGAAGGACCACACCGCTTCGTTGCTCAACCTCAAATCGGAGGAATTCCGCACCTTCGTGTTTGTTGAGACGGTCTTCACCGCCGTCACAGCCTATCAGAACCAGCTGGTGAGTAAATTAAGTCAAATCATGATTTTGTGTCTCGTCTTTTATCTGCACTGGATATTCAGCCGCGTTTGAGTTAATTGCAGAAACCTTATCAGGACAGGATTTATGTATAAACTGAGATCAAAAGTGTGAGTTGATTTTAAAGTGATAATCATAAATAAATATTTATTACCATGTTGTCGTGTCAACATTTTGTGATACGTAAAGTCACAATGAAGGAAGATGACAGCCATCAAACATACAAACAAAATTTTGAGATGTTGCCAACTTTGTGTCCTGAAACATATTTGTTTTTGGCAGAATCATTAAATTCTTACAGCAGCATCAAGGTCCTGGTTTTGAATCCCAACCTGGAGTTTGCAGGTTCCATGAACATGCATGGTTTCTCTCTGGGTACTCCAGATTCCTCCCACTGTCCAAAAACCAGACTGTGAGGCTAATTTGTCCCGCTAAATCATCCTCAAGTGTGATTGTCTTGTGTTCATATCTCTTGGCAGTGACAGGCTTATTTGTGGCGCCCCCTGTTGAGCAGTTTGGGGTACTTGTTCTTAAAATTACCAGGCTTAAGATTTGTGTCCCCTCAGTTTATCAAGTGAAAATTAGATTTGGAACCAAGTATTGGAACATACTTAAAAATAATTTTATCAGTTTGAGTTTATTCTGCTGTTTGCACTATGAAAACTTGCTTTTCATTGTGTTTCATTTTTTGCCGTCCTTGTGCTTTGCAGATTATCCTGAACTCTATGTTTCCATTAAAGTACAGGAACATACTTCAATCTGTCTATAATCTACAGTTTTTATTTTATTAAAGGAAGTTTTGTCAAATATTCTTAATTTTATGAATAAAACTAGCATTATTCTGAGCAAAAATGGTTTAATTATATGCTATATGTTGTAGAAAGGTTTTATAAAATAGAAACTATGACAAGTGACTTTTATTTATTATTATTATTATCAATATTATTTATTTATTTATTTTTTTTACAAAGAATTGTGTTCATTAAATATATTTTTAAGTTAAAAAATAACCTATTTTACAGCAAGAAGATATGCCAATCATTGATTTGTAGAAATTGCTGCCAAATACTGACTCTATTTGATAATAAACCCTAAAAAAAATTAAGTTCAGACACAAAATTTCCTGATTAATTAACTTTATTAAAGAAGAATTGATTTGATCCTTCACAAAAGAGTGAAAAAAAAACGTTTTTCAGAGCAAAGAAGAGAAACAAGTTTATTCGTGTCTAACTTGTTTTCTGCTGGGGTGTTTTTTCCCAGATAACCAAGCTGAAGATCGACAGCAACCCGTTCGCCAAAGGTTTCAGGGATTCGTCGCGGCTGACAGACATGGAGAGGTACAGGGGATTCTGGGCCCAGCACTGTTTGTTGGCCCCCGATAACACACACAAGATTTTATTAATCAAGATCTTTCTGGTTTCCTTTACATCTTTCTCTTTACTCTGTCCCTTCACTTCACTCTTCTTCTAAATATTTAAAGTATTCCCTTCCTCTAGTGTTTTTTCTTGCTGATCATCTAAGTTTATACCATATTTTTCACTTTTTCCCCTAATCCATGTTCACTGTTGAGGATTCTTGTTCTTCTTATTCAGTGATTTCCATTTCTTTTTCATAATTGTAACCGCTCTTTTCTCCTTTTTAATTTTTTCTCCTGTCTTTTCCTCTTTTAGATCTTCGTTCCTCTTTCCTTGCAGCTCGTAATGACCTGCTTTGACAGATGGGTCGTTTTCTTACCTTTTTCATTTTAGCTTGAGTCATATAATAAAATTAAATGAAACAAAGACTTTTTATTTGACTTATATACTTATTTACCAGAAACAATGCAGCCAAACATAGTGGACATAGAGCGCAAATAATGATTTCCAAAAAAAGAAATATGGCAATTTAATAATTCAAAGGTAAAGTCCCTGGCTGGCTTTGTAAAAATAAATAAGCTTTCACAGTACAAGCACAGTAAAACCATATCAACAATGATAAAGGTCTGCATCATGTGGAAGTGTACACAAGTGCATTTACACACACAAGAAAAGTTTGAGCTAATTAAAAGTGTGTATAGTATTACAAGTAGGTGCAATCTAATTTAAAATGAGAATCTCGGCCGGTTAAACATTATTAACAGATCTCTTAGTGACTCTTCTGCCTATGAATGAAACCACAGATGGGCTCTACTGCAGACATTTTATATTTTTAAAGATTGAACATAAGAAAACAAAAATATATCAATCAAACATTGAAATATCAATAATTGATGCCAGTAAATTATGAATAAGTTAAATTACAGATAAGAAGCGACGGTGCTTCTTATTGATGAGGTTAATCATTTGATTTTATATTGACTTTGTTATTGAAGGGACCACTTATCCTCATTCTTCTGAAATGAGGAACGATCACATTTCTAGTAAAGCTGCATAGTATGGTATGTAGCTGAACATTTTTTAAACTTATTTGCTAAATATAATTTACATCAGTCACAGAGGAAAGTGAGTTTTAGTGCCTTAGAAATTCAACTGCTAACTTTAAATGTGTTGCTTGTTAAAGTTCTTAATTTAAAATTTACTTTTAAATCAAGTAATATTTCATTTTAAATGAAGCATTGGGTCATTTACTAAACAAATAGGGTAGCAACAATTTGCTCCGGTGTCTGAGCACATTACTGCTCATTCTGCATAAAGTTGACATGCCATTGTTAAAATAAGAAACATAAGATGAGTTAATAATTCATAAGACAGGTCACCTTTGAAATAAATTTCTCATCTGTTTCTCAACTCAGATTTCTACATTCTTTAAGTTTGTGCCACTGAAAGGCTTTTTGAATCAAAACATTGTTTTGTCCATCTTCACATTTTCTTCTGCATCTTCTCATCTTCCTCTGCTACTTTTTTTCCCTCTTGTTTTAGTTTTTATCCCAACAATATGATGCACAGAATTCCAAGAACGTGAGTTTCTGACTAAGAACCGCCGTGCCTCTGCAGATTTCACCAGACGCAGCCAAAGCACAAACTTCTCATAATTCCCGATTCCGGCACTGTGGCCAAAATCAGCTGACAAAATCAAGCCATCTGCCCATTTCCCTCAATCAAAGATCCCAAACAGAGACCGCCGAACGCATCCAGACGACCCTTCCTCCCTCTTCTACTTCTCTGTCTTTCTCTTTGTGAGGGCTGTGAATTAGACCTGATCAATTGGTCTTCGGGAGCTGCAGAAATCACATTAGTCTGGAGTCGGCCACTGCACTAAAACACACTGTAATTCAATTGGCTGCAGTGACTGATTTAAACCAGCATGCCCCGCCTCCTCCCCACCCGCTGCCATGCACTGTGGGAGTTTGCTTTGGCTTCTGCGCCGCGGGGGCCCAACACTGATAAAAACACACACATTTGTACTCCTCTGCTGACAGATATTGCACTTTCCTAACCTAATTGGAGGGTTTTGGGCTCCAGAGGGGTGGGGCTGAGGAGGGACGCTGCTAATGTGGACGCATTGGTCTGATGATGCACACACATGAACACACATCGCCTCCCGCAACAATATCTGTCACTGTGGTTTGGAAGTGCTCCCTGACAAGTCTCAAATGAGCTAATGCAGTTTGTGGGACTGGGAGCACATACATGACACACATGTGGCTGAATCCACACACACCAGCTGAAAAACAAAGTAGACACACAACCTAAACACACAGCAACACAAGAGCTTATTTTACTGAGTGACGCAACATAAACAGTTCATTGGAAAAACATTCAGACCTGTTGAGCTTTTTTAAACACTGCAAAAACACAAAATCTCACTAGTATTTTTGCTCTAGGTTTTAGTGAAAAAATGTTGAAAATAAGACAAATCTAACTTTCAAATAACTTTTCAGCAAGCACTTATTTTAAGTTGCTGCATCCTTAATTGTGTTTAAAACTGCCAGATTTTGGACCATCAATCGTCAATATTTTCCCCCAGAAGTTAATTTTTTTTCTTGCAAATTTTTTCTTTTAAAACTTACCTTTTTAAGGTCGTCATGGAAAATTTATCATACAATTGTGGCAGGAATTAAAATCTTTTCCATTGCATTTATTTATTTTATGTAGAAAAAGCAAGGGTCAGTGTGTGCTGAAATCAATGCAAGGTATCACTGTGCAACTTTGACTTAGTAATCTAGCACTGGGTGTAAGCTACACATGTCACTGCTGGTGCAATGATAAAACAAAGTAAACAAAGAGATTTACTTTGGGGCTCTCTCTTTGGCTTTTGCTGCAGGGAAAGTGTTGAGAATCTGATCCACAAGCACTCATACGCCCGATCACCGATCAGAACCTACGCTGGCGACGAGGAGAACCTGAGCGAGGACGGACACACCACACACACCAGAGGTGAGCGCTCTGAAAAGTTCGTTATTTTCAGTAACTCAATTCACTGAGTGAATCGGTGAATCACTCAGTGAATTGGTTTTATCACTGCATGTGCAGTGGAGTGAATACTGGAAAAGACAAAAGAAAGTGTTTTGTTTCAGAAAGCATTTACTGCATTTTTGTTGGTTGTGCGGCAGGCTACACTTCTGCTTTTCAAAGACGTACTGTTGTACAATTGCAGTTGTCACATGCAAGTGTAAAAGTTGGGTTTGGGAGTAGTTTTCAGCAGCAGCTTATTTGGGTTTAAAGGGGCAAGAGACCAGAAAACACCTCAGCGTGAAAGGTTTTGTGTCGCTCATAAACCGATCCAAACCTGTCCAAGGAAGCATAATAGTTCACCTTTAACTAATCTGATCAGCCTAGTGATTATCTCTATCTTTTCCTCCTGTAGGATCAGCGTTTACGGCCTCAGATAACCTCTCCCTGAGCTCCTGGGTTACCACAACCTCAGGCTTCTCGGGTTTCCAGCATCCTCAGACCCTGTCAGCCATGGGCACAGGAACCGCTTCCCTACCCCACCCCATCCAGGGATCCCTGCCCCCGTACAGCCGGTTAGGCATGCCGCTGACGCCCAGCGCTCTGGCTGGAACCATGCAGGGCAGCGGGCCGTCCTTCCCGTCCTTCCACATGCCCCGCTACCACCACTACTTCCAGCAGGGGCCCTATGCTGCCATCCAGGGACTCCGCCACTCCTCCACAGTCATGACGCCTTTCGTATGACTTCACAGAGCAGAGGGCCAGAACTCAGTCTGACCTTTGAAAGGGTGCAGACCATCAATCCTCATCACTCCTCATTTGGCTTGCACCTGTCCCTTTGGTTGTAAATAATTCACCTGCAGCGAGTGGGGTGACATGAAGAGGAACCTGAATGCTGAACTGAGGCAGACTGTGCTCCTCTCTCAGAATCTGACTCCTAAGAACAGCTCTGATGCAGGAAAAGACTGACGACTTCATTGCAAAGCAAATGCAAGACAAAAATAAGTGCATGCATGTTTTGTTTCAGCCCTCGAATCCAAAGTACACTTTCTACATGTTTTTAAAATGGCAGCAAAACCCTGCAGGGTGCGATTCCTGGAAATGACAGAGGGTGGGTGAATGGAACGAGCAGCCATCTTGGCTCCTCTGTGTTAGGAGAGCCAGCCATATGTACAGTTCAGAATAACATCGCACTCTGGAATCCACTCACTCAAAGGTTTCTCTCTGTAAATTACATAAAAATCCTAGAACGCATGCTGACTGCAGTAGACACTCACATTGCTTAACTTTGTATGTTTTAACATGGAATGAAGGACTTCACACATAAAAGAGCTAAACGTTTTTGTTTTGAAGGCCTCGTCACAGCAGGAATTACAACCTGCTTTTAACCGAGGCTGTGAGAGCAGACTGCGTCATCAAAGCTGGAGTGCAGCAACTTATTGTTTCCCCAAGAGTTGCATTTTAGACATATTATACATCTGGCGAAGAATGAGACCAATGTTTTTGTTTTCAGGTCAAAATGAAATGAAAATCATTTCAAGGAGATTCCAGAGAAAGTGCAGATGATTGAGTTTTCTCCCACTGTTTGGAGGAGCTGTTGCTACACACTGCTGGTCAGCTGGCTGAAGGATGGCTACCATATATCTCAGCCATGCTTACAAGAAAGGAAATAAAAATGAAGCGTCACCCACCACACTTATTAAGCTAATGCTGTTTTAAACCACTTAGCAACAAACTACAGGCTCCACACAAGCAAATAGCTCCACTAATTACATTTTAAATTTTTCATAAATACCGTGAAATCGTAATAGGTCATACCATGAGAATCGCAGTCTGGCTCATGTCTACTTCACACCATTATCATAAAATATAATTAATGATAGCAACAGAGCTGAATCTCACACCTTATATCAAAAACTTTGCTCTACTGAGAAAGAATATAAGAACAAATTTCATCCTCCTGCAGTGCATTTGCAGAGCTTAGAGTCTAGGCCAAATGAATTAAATCATAAAAGTAAATCGTATCTGATCTTAATGCTTCTACAGTCTTCTTAAGAAGGAAACATTTAAAAGTTGCTTCCAGGCAAGCAGTCAGAAGTAATAATAAAAACATACAAGAAGAAAAACAGCAACATCAGCTGGTTGAAATGGACTCAATTTAAGAGTGGAGAGACCTAAATGACCCAATTTAATCATTTAAATTGGGTCAAGCTTTACAGAGATTTGGTGAAGGTCTCTGCATCCTCCAGATGGAGTGTAGTAAACTAAGACTACCTGCAGGGGATACGCAGCAGGTTGAGTTGATTCAGCGTTTACACCTTGAAGTAATGACTCTGTGTCCTGATTTAAAAGCACAGGGAGAGGAGAAATGTGGAAGCATGAAGAGCTGACATGTAACTCACTGTTTTGGTCATTTATTTTATAAAATACAGAAAGAGATTTTCAAATCTGTCCTGGTGATACACCAAAATTTTCCTGATTATTAAAATTTTTAGTCCATGCAGGTTTTTGTTCACACTTGCAAAAGGCTGAAATAATGTGAGAACAATTACCAATGTTGATTTAGTTTTCAGCTTTTTATGAAAATAATGAAAGGTGTTACTTCTAACAATAGTTTGTTGCTGCATGAAGATCAGATTATTGAGAAATGTTTCAAAAGAGCCAGGCAAACAAATGCTGCAAACAGGTTGCAATGACCTTTTTACATCCACAAGTCGATTACGGACATTTGATTTGATCTTCTTGGTTTGCAAAAGACTTACTTTTCGCGAAGAAAGTCTTTTACTTTGTTACGAGTTTTACTTTGTTTTTTCAGTGTACGCGTAAATACCTTCGGGTTTTGATTTTTTTTTTTATTGACGATGACCTTTTTTGTTTTTTAATGTTTTGTCTGGCATAATCTGACCCCAATAGGTTTTTGTTTTACTGATTTTTAAGTGCAATATATTTATTTTGATCTGTGGAAAGAATCTGTAATGTGCTGTATCACATTTAAAGTTATTTGTAAACCATGAGAAATATATATATGAATCACAACCAAAACATTTCCTGTTTTTGTCGTTTTTTAAATATTATTTTCCTTGAGGAAAATAAAATAAAATAATTAGGGAAGAAATGCTATTGAGTAATTTGAAAAGTCAACTTATTGAAACCATTTAAATGAGGAAAGTTTCATAAGCGGAAACATAAATGGCACTGAAAATAATATGTTGGGCTTTGTGATTACATCCTACAGTAATACCTTTTGGCCTAAATATTTGAAGAAATTAAAAGAAAAACCTGCAAACATTAGATTGAGGATTTTTTGGCATTTAATGTATAGCTGCTTGCATGAGCATAATTCAGGCTTCCAATACGTTTCAATTCTGCTCTTCAGGAATGTCTTGTAGTGTAAATACAAAAAAAGACAAATGAAATTAAAAATTCCTTAAATAATGCAAAATTATCTTCACCCTGAAGTAAAAATAATTACAAGAAGTAATAATTTGTCAAAATAAACAGTAAAATGGTGGGGTAGTTACATATAATCCATTAATATTAATAGCAATTAAATATCATCTTCATAAGTATGTCAGAATAATGAGTCTTTTGTAACTTAATATTCAACAAATGACCATATGAAATGTACCCAGATGGCAATTTAGTGGGATCATGTCAACAGACAGAAATTGAACAAATGAAGTTTATTTTTCTTGCAGAGTTCTTTAACAGCTGGCCTTTAAATATATTTTGTAATGAGAAAGCTTTTACATCATCTTCCTGAGTTAAGGGTCTACCTCTTAATGGCTCTAAAAATAAAGGTCTAGTCAAAGTATGGATAGAAATCTAATTGGTATAAGCTCATAGAGGATGCATTCCTACAAATATCTACAAAACCATCTATGCTTTTGGACACACAGACTTTCTGATTCATGTGTTCATTTTTGGTCCATTTTGATGTCTAAATTAGAAGAGAGCATTTTAAATGGCACCACTTAGACATTTACCATTTACCAGGAGCATTTTAACACAAAAATAAAACTCAAAAGTCCCTCAGAATTATAGAATTTGTTAGTTTTGGTGCCATGAATATTATTTCATCATCTGCACACACTATTTTTGTTTTTCATGCTCGTCCATATCCAAATTTCACACTTTTCCACTTTTCAAGAGCTGTTGAACTGACTTAAAAAAGCAATAAACTCAAAGCAATTCCTAATAAAGTTGTTCATATAGAGACACATCAAGTGAAGACTCAACACCAAAGCCATAATTCTACACTTGTGGAAGTAAATAATACAAAAACTTCACCTTATCCATTCTCCGATCTGGCTGTAGAGATACTGAAGATTAGATATTAGTTACTCCCAAGAGAATTCACTCCGTTCACACCTAAAGATAAGATAGCGACGTGGAAAGCACCAAAAGCACAGGGAGAGTGCACACAAATATTTAAATGATCAACTTTCTGGCTTCGAAGCAACACTTTTAACAACCTGATCCAAGCTGTAGGCCTCTGCTTATCATAAGAGACAAAAACACATGACCTGAAAAACCAAACAAAAGATTAAGTGCCACAGCTCGATAAATATGCCTGTATGTGCATTATTGACTTCAGGGCAAACTCTCATACATATAAACACACACGGAGCAGTCTATCACCAGAGCCATCAGCCGCCACCGCAGACAAACTGACGGATCGATGGCGGGACGTTAGTCACCGTTTCACCAGGAAGAAGCCACTACTTCTGCCCTGATAAGAATCGGTTATATCCTTCGAAAATAAATAAATAAACAAATAAATAACATCCAGTGTGGCTCTGATTGGATTAAAGGGAGAAGGGAAGGGCAAGACAAGCCACCATGAGGTATGGCCAAGCAAATTGGAGCCAGCAGTTGGGCCAGAGAGTCCATTTTGGGGTATAATTTACACAGTGAGGAGCATGAGCTGAATCTAATGTCATTTCCATCAATTTTGCATTTTGGCCCTTTTTTCCCCTTCCCTAAGGCTTTTAGCGGTCATTTGAATCATCTGGAGTAGGACGGCCAGCAAGCATTACAACGTCGGAGACGACATTTAGCGCAGCGACAAAGTAAGAGGTGGTTCTTTATTGTGTGGTGACTGGCTGCAGTATTGTATATCCGCCGCTGCACCATCTTGGAAATGGCTAACAATATGCTAATAGGTTAAGAGCACCAAATAGTCCCAGACAAGCCACTTAATGGATGTTTTATCTGCAGGTCAGGAGTCTCATCAGCTGCCATCTCTCCTGACAAGATGTGCCAAGTCAAATTTAGTGATAAAGTGCTTTTAACAAACAGGCCACAAACTCCTTGGGGCAGGACAAAGGACACAGACACGGAAATGTTTGTGGTGAAACATGAAACCTGTTGGCAAACAATGGAAAATCATTTGAGGGGGGATTCACATTGAAAGCAAAATGATCCGAGGACAAACAGAGATGACAAGGCTTCCTGTCGGAGCTCAAGCTAATTTAACTTCATTTACTAAACCGGTCCCATTTCAAATGGGGACGATTTTTTTGCCAAATTTAGTTTGACGTAGAGACCAAAGCAGAATTTCCTCTTACATTATTACAACTTGAATTTAACAAAGTAAAAGTGAGCAATATCCTTGACATGAAAATTTAAGTCTACTGCCTTTGCTCATTTAAGACTTGGAAGTTTCACAAAATGTTTACAATTTTCATCACATACCCAAATAAAATCAAATAAAATCGACAGCATCAAGTTTGGGAACTATGACCTTGTGTGTCTTAAACAAATAAAACATGGAAAATGTTTCTCATTCACGTTTTAAGCAAGAAAAACTTTATAAAAACAAAATATAAACATATAAGGGCCGGGTGACAGAAATTTGATCAAGATACTTTGTTTAACTAGAAATACTTATTACTTCTTTGCAGTCTTTGTTAAGTGAATATGTGAGAGTGACCGCAAGGCACAGCAACAATAGCCTGACAATCAAATACATGAAAAACACAAACTTACCCATTTAAACTGTTACATAAAGAACTGTGATATACATCACTAAGCTCCACATAGTGACTGCATTTAATTGTATTAATGCTCTCATAAAACCAGCAGACAAGATAATACAAACAGGAAATCTGACAGTAGCTAAAACATACAGAAAATGTTGTTTTCATCTTAAAAGCAAATTATATATATAGTAAAGCTTGGCTTAATTAATGCTCTGGATATGTTGTTCTTGAGTCTGTATACTCAACGATTAATCGATTACTATATTAGTAGACTATCATTTCAGTGATCAATTCATCTTGATTAATCTGATTAATTGTTTCAGCCCTAATTCTCATTAAAACTTGCAAAATGAAAGGAGAAATAATTAATCATTTTCATCTAAAAGATCGATCTTTTAGATGTTATCTCAGCAGATAACATTCAATATTATCTGCTGAGATAATCACAACAGTAATTATCTCAGCATATATATATATATATATATATATATATATATATATATATATACACGGGCAGCAGCTGGAATATAAAGTGCAGATAGACCTTTAGGGGTCACTTTTACTGCTGTAACGCATCACCATCCCATCTGCACAGGTGTCACCCTCCATCTCTCCTCTCAGTGTCCCTAATAAACTCAGTCTATCTCCTCCTCTCTGCGTGGTGGCCGGTGTCCAGCCCA
Organism: Poeciliopsis prolifica; assembly: GCF_027474105.1. Classification (NCBI taxonomy): domain Eukaryota; kingdom Metazoa; phylum Chordata; class Actinopteri; order Cyprinodontiformes; family Poeciliidae; genus Poeciliopsis; species Poeciliopsis prolifica. Next base: position 2,741,554 of record NW_026562400.1, on the reverse strand, counting down.
ACTGCGGCCCCTCCAAAGACAACAAGGCCTGATAGCAGGGAAACAGGAGTGAGTCGACTGCATAACAAGGACTTATTATGATGATGAAATGTCCTACAAGGTCCCAAACACCCTCTTAAAGAAATCTCTACCTCTGATAAGGGGAGTCTAACAGTCACCCACCCTAAGGCATGCGGGGGAGGAGGGAAGGGTTCTAACCTGATTGGATCGGCGGCTCAGAGGGGGCGCGTGTAACAAAATCAAATGGCCGTCAAGCCTGTGTCATGCATAATTAATTGGGCCTTCTACGACCAAGTACAGGAAAATCCATGGTCATTTGATTAGAGGGGGTTTGGAGGACTCTGAAGTGCACCGCTGTCTGAGCTGCTTCCACACCATCCCCAGTGAGGATGGTGTCACAGAAACATCAAGCAACTTAAAGTTCAAGTTTGCTTTCAGCTGGAAGTTCAAGTTAGACCTGGAGGTAGGATGAGCTCATTAATCAGGGAGAGACATCCAACATCAAAGCTCATCCAAAATAAACAAACAAACAGAAATAATCTAATGTTCATAATTGAGCAAAGAAAAAAAAAAATACAAGCAAGCAGAAATCAGGATAGCTCCACAAATGCTGGCATTTATGGAAGAAGGGTAAGAAGAAACATTTTTTCTGGCAAATTCCTCTGTCCAACAGTCGCTTTTCATAGAAGGGCAAGAAGTCATCTGTTCAGTTTTCAATAAGCCAAATATGAACAAAGTGGAGGAAGATCTTCTGGATCAGTTGAGACCAAACTGACCCTTTTTAACAAATGCAAAACACTTTGTGTTCCAGAAAACCTGATGCTGAAACCTGATTTAAATGTAGGATTCTGCTAACCTTCTTACTATGAAGATGTATTTTTGTGCGAGTGTACCTTGAATTAAAAAAGTTTAATTACTTCCATAATTTATTTAAGTAGTGAAACTTATGCATTTTATTATACAGAATGATGCATTTAAAAATGGATTTCAGTTCATCAACTGAATTAAATAGAAACCTTCTGAATATCATGTACCAGCTAGAAGGAGATGCTGATTTTGTAATGATGCTTCTTAGTTAGAATTTCCACTTTTTTCTGCTTTTATCTGCTTTCTTTTTGGGTATCAGCTCTGCCTTGACTTTTTTCTATCATTCTTTAAATAAAACAAGACATTCACTAATTGTTTTGAGGTTCTGTCTACTTCATAGAATTCTATTTTACACAACATAATCATAAAAAATATCTCCTATAATTTCTTAAGAAATTACAGTTAAGAAGACAAATGCTAAAGCACCAAAAACATTTGCGTGAGGATGCTGCCATCTGTAGGACAACTAAAGAACTACACATTGTAATCAAGTCGATTTTTGTATGCAGGCAGAACTTTATTCAAAAAGAATATATATTGGAATTATAGATGAATATATTTACACATGTAAATAGATGATAACGCATAAAAAATTGAGCTTCAATTGCTGTAATCTCTCTATGCACCCAGTGTGCATATGAAAATGTCTTTCAGAAGGTTTTTTTTTAATAAGGACAACTCCCTCTCATTCTAGGGAGATTTTCTGACGTCATCTTTAAATCAGTCACATGTCTCCAATAAAAAAATAAAACAATCCACCATCATGAGTCCATCGCTGCTGGAAATGGAAGACGGCTCCCTTCTGCGTCTCGCCATCATCTTTCCCACAACAGAGACATTTTTCTTTATCATTTTTCAGTTCCTTTATTTTTGTACTGCCAGTAGTTATACTCCGGATCTGCTCTCAGATCCCGTTAGTAGGAGCTGTCGTCTGGACCAACCGACTGCTACTGTCCAATCAGACTCGAGTGATTTTGTTAGGAGACTCAACTGGGTGTTGCAATGAAGATGAAGGTTGAAAACTGTGGAGCAGTACCTGCTGGCATGAGGGAGACGGGAGGAGCGTCTTCCTAGTTAGCCAGGTGCGGCTGAACTTCAGGGATGAGCGAGGTGAAGAAAGTGCTGATGAAGGCCCACGCCACGCTGAGGATGCTTGGCTCTGGCAGGGCCGCAGCCAGAACCTGATCTTCGTTGCCCCCACCTCCTTCCTCACCGCTGTCATCATCCTCCATTCCCTCATCCATCAGTCGCTCCTGGGACAAACAGATACAGACATAATCAGTGTCACATACTTACTCATGTTTTCAAGGTAACATTTTTTGCACAATCCTGTTGAATAATAATTTACGTTAATAAATTATAGGCTAATAAATAAAAATGCGCAAAGAAACAAGTTAATTGTTGAATGTACAACAAACTGCGTCTTTTGCATCTTCTGGCATCAAATCAATTATTTTTCCTCACATATGGATTTTCTGAAGAGTCAATTTTGATACAACATGGAGAGAGAAAAATAGTCACGAGATACAGATACATTTGGAAGAGGATTTCATCTGATGAGTTCGGGGCTTTTGCAGAAAAAAAGGAAAATGTAACATTTTCTTTATTTTCTCAAGCAATAAAACACAGAAAACAGAGAATCTGATGCATCAAACTCACAATTTCCTGCATTTCCTGCTGCCTCTGCACCTCTCCTGGAGGAGCGCCGGCCCTTTCTCCTCTGACGTTCCGCTGTTCTGGTCTGAAGGGAAACCACTGAGCCTGGTGCCTGAAAATCATAAATAAGTTGAAATAAAAAGAAACCGAAAGTGATCAAAAAAGGAAACAAATGGCATCTCAAGCTGTGGACAACAGGTGGAAAATTATTTCCAATTTATCCAGAATTGGTCAAATGCGTAAAGCCAATTCCATATTTTTCAAGAACATGTGTAAAATGTACCAAATATGTAACATAATGGCAATGTTATGATTGCATTTCCATGTAAGGTGATTGCAAAACAGATATTAGGAATCCTGACCTCAATATGAGCAGTGTGGGACTATAGTCATTAAGAACAAATAAAAAATAAAGGATCTAAAGAAAAACTAGATTAACAGAAAAAAGAACAACATTTTCTGCAACTGCACAGAAGAACAGAGGCGGCTCTTTGAACTCTGTTCTGACCTCGTTCTATGTGTTTCTGTTCGGCCCGATTTTCCTAACAATGCATACAGAAAGTATGAGTGACTTGTACTTTACAAAGTACTTACAGATAGACGAGCAACATGGCGCTGACCACCATGACAAAGCGGCTGAAGGAGGAGTAGAAGTAAATGATGCTCAGCAGAACTCCAGCCCGTGACACCGTGTACAACCAGTCCAGCCAGTCCTGGTTCAGCTCGTCGTCGTTCAGCACCGGGCCGCCCTGTGCGTTCATCTGCACTGGGTTGGCAGGCAGGTTCTCTTGTAGAGGGTCCTGGGCTGGGTTCGGGCCCAGTGGAGGCTGCACAGCTTCATTGGGCTGAGCGGGCTGATGGGGGGATGAAGAGGGTGGGGATGGAGGAGGAGGAGCGCTGGGAGGCTGTAACGCAGCTACTGCTGCCTGACTGTAAGGAAAAAAAAGTATTATAAATGCATAAAATGATGTCAACATTGAGAGGAAGAACAATTCAAATTGAAATCCAAGGTAAGATTCCCATAAGGAAGCTTGTTCACACAATAACATTTCAGGGCTGCAGCTAAAGATTATGATAATGATAATAACAATTAATCAGGAAAACAAAAAAATGGCACACTGTGCACATTTTTTATTACATTTCTTAAGTTTATTTTAAACAATAATTGAAATACATAAAAATTAAGATGCTCAAATAATTCAGTTTCTTTTTAAGAAAATAAAAACCTAAAATGCAATAACATAGAACTGATTTAGTGAACACTTGATCATTCTTAACAATGAATGCATCTGCAGCTAACAAAAACCAGGGAAGATAAGTAATTTCTGCTTTACTGATCGTCAGTAGTGAAAGAATATTTTGTTGATATATAGAAATTTATTTCCCTGATCTTAAATGCAAAATGTATATATATATATATATATATATATATATATATATATATATATATATATATATATATATATATATATATATATATATATATATATATATATATATATAAAAATGGCATGTTTTATTCTTTTTAATACGATTACCAAATTAGATAGTGATTATTTCAATAACTGATTGTTTCCTACCAATAAGGTTGTAGAAGTGAACTCCAGCAACACACTTACTATTGCATGTAGTAGTGGCGCGCATACATCTGCTGCCACCACAGCATCTGCATGGGCATGTTGGCAGGAAGGCCGCCTTGTAGAGGCGCTCCTTCTGGGCTGTGGAACATTACAGTTTATTAGTTAATATAATAACACAGAGGCACAGAAAGCAGAAGAAAAGTACACATTGTATTTGTATAAAATGTAATTAATCTTCAGAGTGTTGCCAGAATTTTTCCTCAATGTGAAGTTTATTGAACTCAAACATATTTTACAGTTTCGTTTCCAGCTTTGTAAAGTACAAGATGTTCCCTTCTTTAAATTAATCGGTATGCTCCTGGGATCTCTGACTGTTTAAGTATCACTTGTGTGTCTGGGTTTGTGTCTGGAACTTCTTAAAGTTCAGGTGGTTTTTCCAAAAAAGCTGAATAGAAACCAGTTACTAAAAGGTCACCTTATAAAAAGAGGAATTTAGTCCTGCTGCTGTCTGATGATGCAAGTAATCACTTGTTTTCATCTCTCAACAGGCAAATGTATTATAATTATGTTAAGCAATATTGCTTTATTAATAAATATTACTTTATTGGGAATATTTATGTCAATAAAGCAAGGTAATATTAACATAAATAATTAGAGAAAAAATGCTGCTCATGCCACTTATTTAGTTCAACAATTTATAGGTATTTAGAAAATAATAAGAAGGTATGACCAGTAATTATGACTTTCCTTTTCTGATTCCACTTTAACAATCACAACTTTGTGGATTGTTTTTCCATTTCATTGTATGAGTGAGTTACAGCGGTTGTTATTTACCACAGAGTATTAGGGTTAGAAAAAAATAATTACAAGAATAAAGTCATATTACCAGAATATAATAGTAGTAGAATGAAGTGATAAATAATCCATACATAAAAAAATAATGAAAAAAACTTTAAATGAGAAATGTTACACATCTTGTGCAGTTATACTTTGGTTTAACAAACTTAATCTTTTAACATGGTCACATCAGATCTTCATAACTATTGACGTTTGCTCTCATTCAAATTTTTTTTCAAGTCTTTATGACTTTCTTCTGGTATTGTTGTGTCTATTTTGCAAATATATGACTTTTCTCTCATGATTTCTAAAACAACAACAAAAAATTAAGGCCTTTATATTACGGTTTTCATTCAAAACTTGCTCACTAGTGGGGAGCACCGTTGGTTGTCTGAGGATGGTAGGAGGGAGGGCCACTGCGACGCCTTAACTCATCGTAAGATCCGGGGAGAGATGAAGAGATAGAAGAGGAGGAGGCTGATTGGCTTTCCAGGTTTGGCTTTGAGGCAGGTGAGGAGGAGCTGCTGCCATCTGAACTCTGCAAAAACATATAAACACTGATATAACCACACAAATAAGTTACAGTTATGAAGAAGACAAATTAATGCAAGCAAGAAGTCTAAAAACTAAATCTTCTGTGAAGTGAAATACTTTCGTCACAGAAAATCTTTATCTGGTTTCTGACTGTTTTTTTTAAATATGTTTGCTCACGCCGGAGTCAGAAGCAGAGGAGTTGGAGGGAGTGTGAGGCATTGGCGAGCCTGAGGGACCAAAAGATGGATAATCTAGATGCATCACGTGGTATTCATCCTGCTGTAGGGTTGATCATGCTGCAGACAACCAAATAATTTGAGATATGAGAGAGGATAGGCAGCAAAATAACAAGAGAGACAAAGCCAGAAGCAGAGGAAGAGGAGCGATTACAGTGGAACAGGATGGAAGTCACACACACACAATAATCCCCTTTTGTTTGTTTGAACAGCCAGTGTTTGACAGACAGCCTGTTTCAGTTCCCCCACAGACTGAGGCACAATGAGGCAACTAAATAAACAACACTGTAGTTTCAAAGCTCACTGCAGAATTAAATGGGATAGTAACACCCTTCAATTTATTAATAATGGTCTGAAACCTTGGACAGCTGTGAAACTGCAAATGTTCTTTGTGGTTGTGTGATCCATATATCAAAAATTGTCCATAAAAAAATCAAACAATTGTCGTACAGAAATTACAAAACACTAGATTTTACCTGGTAAACGTAACAGCTCAAACTTTCAGTGTTACGACAAAGTCATTTTCATTCAGAAAAAAAATACTTATGAAGTTCCAGCTGAGAGAAACTTGTCAAGTAACCAACAGATAAGATTATAAACATGGAAATTATGTGTTTCAACAACAAACAAATGTGTGAAATGGTATGCATAATTTATTACTCTCATGTTGCTTTATCTACCATTCCAAAACAGCAAAATTTACCAAAATATAGATTCAACAGTCAAACACAAATGATAAAAATAAATACAAATAAAACTCAAACAGGTTAATTTATTACACCAATAGTGCAACTGTTAATCTAATCAATAACAATAATCATTTACTGAAAAAAAAAAAACATATTGTAAAACAAAGCAGCATCATTGATTATTCTTTCATGAAACTCACAGTGGGAAAACAATCTGAACACACAATTCCCACAATATTGTCAAATTTTGGGGTTTTAAAACATTATCAACTTATATTATTTTCATGGTGTGACTAGTGACTAATTCTTCTTTTGATGAATCAGAGATGTTTTTTTAAACTCCCATTTGAAATTTCATATTTTCACATAATGCATTACCTGCAGATAATGTTCTAGCATTGCTTACCTCTGTGATCGCATTGCGGTCTTCCTCAGTAAATCTGCTCCAGTTTTTTGGATTGCTGCAAAACAAACAAAACATTAATTATATGATGAAGTGATGCAGAGTGTTACAATTTAAATTCAAGCCATACATAAAAAAATCAAAAACAACTCAGGTTAATAATTTGCTTAATTCAATGTTTGCAAGCTCGATTCAGGTTACCTAACTTCAATGTCATGAACACACCATGCAGTAGGTTTGCACACAAGTTTCAGTCACTGTTTGAAGTACAACATTTTAATCAATCTTGAATTAGGTTGAAAATTCACCTTCAGGTTCCCGACATTTATAGCAGTAATGGTGCTGAGGAACAGAAGCTAAATTGCATTTTCTTAGAACAGGACACAGTAGATAAAACTAGAGACTATAAGCATGATGATTATTTGTAGAACAATCAAATATGTTGACAGAATTGTAAACTTGTGATTTAAATCCTTACATGCATTAACTTTATAAGGAAATATATGAGATTCCATTTTTTGTCATGAAGCAAAACAGAAAACCAAAGACAAACTCGTCTCAGAAAAATATCTTTTCATAAAATCAGTTGACCTTCAGATGCCTTGAGGAATGTAATTTTCTATTACTAACATGCATGTTTGGCTGCTGTACCAGCAACTGAAAGCAAAACAAGCTCTGTGAGCTGCTATCTAAACAGGTTAGATAGTTTTTTACTAACTAAATAAGAGTGTCTACTTTTGAATTGTTTACTAAAGTGAGGTCAGTTCTTTATGCTAAAACATGAACATACTTGATGAAAATGCTGCCACTCCTCTTATGATATGAACTGAAGCTAATGTAGCAAAAACTCTAAGGACAAACCCATCTGAAATTAACCAGAAATAATCGGAAACATGTATTTGTAGCTAGTTAACTAACAGCAGTTCAATGAGCCTGGATGAAACTGGAAAGATGAACTTTTATTACAACCTTATTTCTGACAAAAATGCCCCATCAAATTGATGTTTTGAGTAAAGTGGTGTGTTGATTCAATTATACTAGCAGACTGGTTTGGATTTCAAAGCATATTCCGGGAATCTAGCACAGACTCACTTCCAAACAACCAAACAAAAGGAAAACCGATCTGTATGTGCAAACTGTTGGCTATTTTCCAAAAAACAAAACAAAAAAAGAAGTAACCATCTTTATGTGGCTGATCACAAGACTGAGCTAACCAGAAACCAATTTCTCTGTTTAACTCATAGCAGTTTGAGGCTTTAAGACAATCTTCTGGTGAAGGCGATCCTAAAATTTCATTTATGAGTACATACTTTTTGTGATGCAATTATGAACTAAAGTAAAAATGAATGTCACATAACTATATTGTTCACCCTGAAAACCTTGTTCCAGTCAAGAAGTCTTATTTGTTGCAATCTTTATTTGGTCTGACAAGGATAACATCTGTGGGATACTTTATATTTTTGAGTAATAACTGTGGTTTCATCTTAAAAATAAAATTTAGACAAACAAAAACGCAAGAAAAATTGGAGAAATGCAGATTCTCAAAATGAATTCAAACTACACAACTTCAACATCTCTGTGTCTGCCTTTCTAGCTGTACGGCCAGACAGAGATTTAAGGAAAAGCAACAAAAACAAATGAGGTGGATTAGCAAAACTTATCAACAACTGATGGTGACATCTACAGTATGTTATTGTGGGATATTGTCTCTGCTGCCCAGAAATCAAGCTGTTAGCAGCAGTCTTCAGTCAGAGGTCCCTTTAGGTTCGCTGCAAGACTGACTGCTACTGGAGATCTTTCATGCATCACCATCATACCTGGATGATATTAGTCTTAATGATACATGTAATTTCCATTTTGGATTTAAAAAAAGTTAATTGAATTAAAAAGGATTTTAAAAAATAAGTAAAATAAATTGATAAAATATATTTAATGTGCTCTATTTACTGACTGCACATTTTGAATGAGATGTAAGTGAATGAACAGAATTTGTTTGGTAAGCTCTAGGACATCATTCTTATTGAAAAAAGCCTATAAAAAACAGTATAGTCATTTTTCCCTAAAGTCTTTCTTAGCTGTTTGTTTAGTTTTAGAAAGGGAAGTGCAGAAAAAGGAATTTACTTTTAAATGATACATGTAAGACTTTGAACAATAGCTAAATCTTAACAGTTACTTGACCATCAAAACCCCTTTTTCAACAATAAAATACTGGAGACACTAAAATAGAGATTTTACTGTTTTATGACTGAAATGAAAAATAATAATAATAATATTCAATGTAACAGAGTAGAAAACACACAACAGGTTTATAGTTTACACATATATACTCCATACAACCTAATTCTTTACTTGCAGAAATACACAAAACAAAGGTCAAAACAGAAACTAAATGTCACTGAGGCGCAGTTTCAGGGTTTCTGTTGACACTACTGCCATGTTCACTGGCATTTAAATCTTCCCTCAGAGGCAGAAGCCTTGTGGAGTCACACGTAATAACAGCGACCTACACAATTAGACATTTTCAAATTCGCTTTTTAAAAGACAAACTGAATAGTTTTAAAGGAAGTTTTTATTTAAACCCTATTCATGAAGCTACGGTTAGCTTGCTAGCTTGTTAGCTAGTTTAACTAGCCACGTATCACGTCGTTACTTCACTGATAACATATTTATCCGTCTGTCTTTTATACATATACTCAACAAATACATTTCTGTACCTGTTTCCTCCTTTAACAGCGTCGTCTCCTCACCCCTGCTCGTCTCGGCTCGCCTGCCTTGTTGTTATAATGTCGACTAAGGGGGCGGAACCCACGTGACCACCACCTTCATAACAGCTGATTATGACGTCAAGGAGCTTCCTGGCTGGCCATGTTGGAGGACACGCAGGTCTGAAGCGACAAATAAACTGCGACGCGTGTTCCTTCATGGATGCACAATGCCGAGTGTCTGCGCTATAGTCGGCTGTGGAAACCGAGGTCAGAGGGACGTGAAAAGCTTCTTCCGGTTACCGGCGGTCATCACGAACCAGGGCGAGAAAACGGAGAGCTTCTCCAGGCGGAGGCGATGTTTGTGGCTGTCAAGAATAGCGAGGGATAATCTGCGGGATTCAACGCTGCCTTACATCCGCGTCTGCTCGGATCACTTCGTGTCAGGTTAGTCAGTGTTACTGTTGTAGTTCCAGCATGGAACAAGGTGGGTTATAAAGTGAGAATGTAATTTACTGTTGTCAGGGCAACAAAAGGTAACTGTCGAATCAAACAGTTTATTTCCTCTGCAAGGTGCATACATATTTTTGTCTCTAAATGTCACCAACTTTTTTTCAAAACTTGCCAAATAAAACCTTTGACCTTTTCTAAATAGTTTTGCTTAGAGGCAGCAATAAATAAGCAACGATTGGTATGGCCAATATTTTCTGTTTTATACTTGCATTATTACTATGTATTTTTTATTTATTTATTTTTAAATAAATTTGAAACAAATCGCAAGCTTTTTTTTAAGGCGAAAAAGGTTTAGGCAAATTAACATTCATCAATAATATCAGAGATTTACATTTAGACCTTATATATAGGTATATTTTTTTTTTTCGATTTGACATTTATTGTTAAGATAGAGATTAACCATTTAGATTTAATATTTATGTTAACATTTAGATTTAATAAAATTTTATAAAATGTCAGCATGGCAATTTCTGAGGTATTTGTTACACATTATTAAAAGTGTAGATAAAAGTAAGCTAAATATATAAGACATTGTCTGCTAGGACTTTTGCCTGTTCAAATTTTACACTTGAGATTTAATGATGAGCAGCAATAGCAAATGAGGTGGATTAGCAGTGCTTGGCAACTACTGATGGCATCTTCCAGGAAATGTTAAAGTGGACGACATTCCACAGTGGAGTGGAATGTTGTTGTTACTGCCTGGAAATTGAGCCTGTCATGATGGTCATAAGGCTGGCATGCAGCAACAGTCTTCAGTCAGAGGTCTTTTCAGATTTGTTGCAAGGTGGACTGCTACTGGAGATCTTTCCTGCCCTCACCATCACCTTCCACAACGACTCTAACAATATTTGAATGACATGAGTTACGACAATTGTCATTTTCCCTTTGGGATAAATAAAGTATTTTTGAAATTTTGTGTAATTTTAAAGTAAATCATATTGTGCTGAATTTTGTTTTCTCTTAGGCCGACCTTCTGCTCTGTATGATGACGCCAACCCAGACTGGGCGCCTTCTATAAATCTGGGTTGTGATGGGATGGATGAGGCAACGACGCCCACTGGAGGCACACAACGCAGAAGGAAGAGTTATAGCAGAGAAAAAATTTTAGAGCAAGTTGCTGCTTCAGCATTGCTTGATCTAAGCGATGCTGCTCATGAAGACAATGAGGAAAATACTGAACACAGAAAATCAGTTAACGTTCAGACTGATCTCACCTCTGAATCCATCACTGCAATGCAGATGGAAATAAAGAGACTCATAGAGGAAAACAGAACTTTGAGGAAGGATGTTGGAGCTATAAAATTCATGGACTTTTAAATTCAACTTGAGTGACTTTTGAAAGTACAAAGAATGACATTGCATAGAATGATAGTTTTGTTTTACTGTGGCCACTTAGCCGTGTTCCTCCAGTCAGATGTGGATGGTGCGAAAAACTCATCTTTAAAAGCTTGATTTGCAAATAATACTGATAAGGTTCACGTTATTAGTGTTTCAAATTGTTATATTACGCATCACAATTTATATTACATGGTAAGAAGGAACCTTCGTTACATATGAGGCCAACACCAATGATTGTCTGTTTGAGGTCCTGATCATCCATGATTTGCAGCAGACACCTTTTGGCCTCCAGGTGGAAGTAAGTGTTGATTTGTGATGTTCTCTCATGGCCCACATAAAGAAATAAACAAAGGCAGAGCAGGCTCTGCTAAACACAGTTCTGGTCCGGAGTCTATATGGATTCATAACTGACATGAACAGGCCTCTGAGTGATTTATTTCAGCTGCTCATTTTAAAGATGAACTGGACTGAAAAAACTTTAATTAAAAGATAAAATGAAGGACTTGATTTGTACACTTTGGCTGTGTTGTGCTTCTATCAGAGAGGGCACAACACAGCCTGAGGAAAACTTGCAGTGCTCCTGTTTTTATGTTTCTCAGTGAGATTAAATCAGTTTTTATTTTTGTCAGTGCTCTGACAACGACTTCTCAAACACAATCAGATATTCATATTTGATTTGCCCTGGCAAAAAGAAATTAGTAGAATTTGAATATTTGTTGCTAAAAAAGTCCAAGAGTCAAAAGAGTGAAACAATTGATGTTTGATTAGACTTTTTAAACATACAAGGATCACAAAACTTTTTAAAAATGTGTAAAGGCTATTTTTGATGCTGATTGGTTTTTGAAACTCTTTATTATCCACAGCTGACCAAACAGAATGTTAGATAGTGCACAGCAAAGTAAAGTGCATGAGGTGGCTTGTTTGGGTAGCTCTTTTCAATAAGAATTCTCATAGTCAGATCTTCATGTTTACATTACAGTTGCACCAAATGATCTGTAGTTCTGATTACTGCTTCAGTTTGCGCAGAACCTCCCGGGTCAGCTCCTTACTATACTGGTTGATCTTCCAGTGTCCCGGCATCCATCCGAGGAGAAAACGATGGAAATCCGTCCATGCGAATGCAAACATCTCTCTCCACTCCTTCTCAAGAGCATTAAAGTTTACGTCTTTATTCACAAAGGCCTTCAGTTCTGTGAAATAGTGGTCCAACAATCCCGGTACCCGTTTGCCGCATTCCCTCTCATCTATGCAGCTACCAAGAAAATACACAACATCTTTCATCCCACAGCCACCGCCGACGTACTGAAAGTCTACGGCAGCCACTTCGAGTCCGCTCTTTGAGAAGCAGAAGTTGGCCAGCTTGGCATCTCCATGAACGATGGTTTTAAAGTGACACTCGTTGAGGACCCTGTCAATGTCGCCCGCTGCTGCTTTGAGTTCAGCGTCATCCATGGCTTCCAGCTCATCCGGCCGGGTCTCCAGGTGCCAGTAGGTGCCAACTGGCCACAGACCCTCTGGGGCCACACCCAGGAAGAGAGCATGGAAGTGGGCGAGCCAGCTCAGGCAGGCCCTTATCTCTTTGTCCTTAATGCTGGTTCTGTAAATGAAAACATAAATATTCATAATTAAAAATCACATTTCACCTGCAATTTGTTACTACCACTTTGAGAACTGGTTTGAAAGTTCAAAAAACCTTTTTGCAGCTAAATTATATATAGAATAAATATACATGAGCTCAAGAACAAACATATTTGTTGCTGTTAATTAAAATTAGATTACTTGGTCAGATCGGTGCAAAGAGCTATTATAGGCATTCAGCTTCAAAATGAGAACACTGACATTAGCTTAGGGGACATCTGTGCAGCTTCTAAATGTTTTGCATTGAGATTTTATTAAAATATTTAATAGGTTCAGTGATAGGCCTACTCCTTTTTGCATACATTGCACATAACAAAAATACTTTTCCAGCAGATGTTTTTTTTTAAGCAATATTAACCCACAGCAGGCCAAGAGAAGCAAAATGGGCTTCTATCCTTCATTTACAGGAACTCAGCGTTTCAGCTGCATTGCAGTTTTCTGGAACTTTATTTCAGATTAGATGAGTATAACAAGTGAATGCTTCTTTTCCAAGTTTGGTTCTGATTCCAGGGATGGAGAGTAGAACCAGTAGTCTGGAAGGTTGATACAACAACATCAAATCTTTAAAGTATTTTGGGTTTAAGCCATCCAGTGGTTAATATACCCACTAAAGTATTTTTAGAGTGTATTTTTTAGCTTTAATGAGCTCAGAACTGGGTTGAAGTTCAATATTTCCTAGCTTAAGTGAGAAGATAAGCAGCAGCGCTCTGACCGATGAAGACATTGCTGCAATAATCGGTTCAACTAAAATAAACACGTGCTTTAGCCTTAATACAAATAATAGATTTGCTAAATAAATATAAATAGAAAGAAACCAACATTTTGTACTTGTAGTTAGTAAGACTATTTTGTATTTGTGGTTGATGGTTTATAACACTTCTGGTTAGGTTACGCCGTGTCAGAGACACTCACACCTACCAACTGCTTTAATTTGGACTGTTTGTGGTCATACCTTCTTTGGTCATAACCCTCCACATCCAGATCTTCCAGAACTATCAGCATCTCGTCGCCATAGGAGCGGGCGGCAAGGCAGACGGGGATGCGGCAGCTCTGATTGGTGGAGTAGTTCTGGTACCAGTGGGTCTCCACCTGGTAGGACCTGACTTTACGGACGTGGGAGCGATCCGTGTTCCAGCCGCCCGGGTGATCTGCCTCTTCCGGAAACTTGATGTGTTTGACCACCACAGAGGGCCGCCCACAGCCCTCCAGGTGCAGCCGCACTATCTCCCCGTAGCCGCTCCACAGCGTCTGGATCTGAGCGCCGACACGCAGCGATGAGGCCCCGCATGTCTGCAGGATGAGGTCCTGGTACTCCTGCTTCATCTCCACGGACAGATCTGAAGCAAAGGGACAGTGGAGCGAAGTGTTTAAGTAACGTTGACTAAAGATGATCCGATTCTTGCGATTAAGCAGAAAAACCAAAAACAAACAGTCATTTTAAAGACTTGAATAAAAGAAAAAGAAACGAAGGACGTTAAACGAGGCGTCATATTCAATCAAAAGAAAATCAAGGATCGATTATTACAAGTATTTACCTTCAGCTTCCTGATGGAGACGCCCCTTCTTCTTCAACCGTTTACTTATCTGTTGGCGCATTGCCGCCACCTTGTGGACAGCAGTGAGAATTTGAAAAGAACAACACTGAAATTAAATAATCCTTATTTTCTATTTCTTGAAAGTTTTAGACCGTAAAGCTGGGACCTTTGCCGAATCTTAAAAATAAAGTTTGTTTTATTATAATTATATCCTTTCAATCTATTTAAATCTAATATAACATATAATAGTAGCATTCCACATAGAGAAGCTGTTGACTCTCCTCTTTGTGGCTTTGTGATACTTCCTAGTTACTTTGTTCACCTTCTGCTCCTCTTGCAAAACAATTGTAATAAAATTTGCATTTTTCCGGACTTATAGCTTGAAGAACAACACTGATTTGCGTAGAGGCAAAGTTTTAACAGTGGAACTTGATGGTCCTGTCCAAACAAGTTCCAAACAAGTTGATGGTGAAAGGAAAATTTAACTCTTTTACAGCTAAGGTTTTCTCAAAGGGAGAAATTAGCAATTCCTTGTAATTTGCAATTCTGTAACATGACAGATTTAAAAATCTTTTGAATAAATCAGATCATTGAAATATCAATCTCTTTTAGTAACTCAATTCACTGAGTGAGGCACTTTATACAGATTAAGAAAACATAGGAGTGAGTAAATATATATATATATATATATATATATATATATATATATATATATATATATATATATATATATATATATATATATATATATATATATATTGTTTATGATTTTTTTAACATGTAAGATGAAATGTTATCATTCTAACACAGAAATGTTTTTGTCTTTTAAAAATGTCCTTTTAGAACAGAAAAGAGAAATAATCTTCACTGGAATGCATATTCTAATTTATTAACCATGACTCTTTATTATAATTATTTGGAGAAAATTGAAACATATCCCGAAATTAAGAACAACCACAATTTCTTTGCGTTTTCTATACCATCAGAGTGAATAATTCAGAAAAGATGGGAACAACAATACCCTGGAAACCTGCCAGTCCCTTTGTTTTGCATATTTAAATAAATTATTTCCTTGAGATTACTCACTCTATGGAGCTCAGAAAATATCCATCTGTTTCTCCTGAGCAAATATCATCTTCAGATATTTGACTTTTGGAACTGGCAAGTAAATAATACTGGACATTTACACACAGAACTTCAGTTAATAACCTACCAATAATCTATCAGCCATCAGCTACAGGTGGGTGGAAGAACTGATCTGAGTGAACCATAAAAACAAAAGCAATCAGACTGAAATGCAAATGCTAATGTGTCATGATTGAATACAATCAGTCTCAAAATTATCACTGATGATTTTTATGGCCATACAGTTTTTTATTATTTTTAAAACATGGAGAATGTGTAGGTTTGGAAAAGCACCAAAACTTTATTTTTTACACAACTATGTAAAAACTTATGTAACATGATTGTAGATCATTATGTTTCAAGGTTATTCAAAAATAATGATCCATAACTAAGTTGCTTCTGATGAATTGCATGTCTGTTGACCTAGATCAGGCTTTTCCAAATTGTTTAAATACAAAGTATGTTTACTTACAAGAAAGCTGTAAAAACAATCCTATAACATCTTTTTATTCTGGCATTTAAGAAAGAGGTGTAATGTTTGTAAAACAGTAAATGATTAATCTTATTCGATGTCAGTGGTGAACAGGAATGTGGATTACTGGTCCTTATTGTCATTTCCATACTGATTTTCATACAGAAGAAGAAGAGCAAGTAATTTAAGACCTGACTGTCACAAAACATCCACCACACACCATTCAGAAACAGCTTTAACCACACTTTGCACAGTTACTGTAACAAAAGTTTAATTCAGAAGTTAATTCCTAGTAGCATCAATTATTGGTGAACATAGGACTCAGAAAACATAAGGTAAGATTACTTCTAAATCTTATCCGATATTCATTGTTTATCCATTAATTAACCATTTCTTTCACCACATGTAACCAAGACATCGCAGATATTATTTTCCATTTACTTTATGCCTTTATTTTGGCACCCTGTATTTTTGTTCTTCGTTATCTACAGTGGTTAGATTACAAAGTTGTTGCTCATTTATTTAAAAAAAAAAATCAAATATTAAGATAATCATACGTTGAATTATTATACATTTCAACATTTCAAAATGTTTACATTCCTAAATAAATTCAATTTATAGAGAGAAATCATATATAGCACATTACATTAACATCTCAATCTATTTAATAAGCTACTATTACAACTTTACAAAATACTTTGCTATATAAATAAGTTAATTTCAGTTTTCTTTCTTCCCATAGATTTATAGCAGCCATGGGAAATGTCATCAAGCTAATGATTCTTGCAGGTTAGTTTTCTCCAAGTTTTATAAATTTGTTTTATACATGTGTAAAACGTGCCACCTCAGAGCACATTTTCTAACAGAAAAAAAACACTCATCTTCTCAGACAAGAGTTTCCAACTAATCCTTGTTGCTCTTTACATTTCCTACGTTTCTTCTACAGGTCTTTGTTCTCTTTGTCTCTGTGTGTATCAGCACCAATATGTCTTAGTCCACACTCCAAAAAACTGGACGGAGGCACAGAGCTACTGCAGGGAAAAGTGTGTTGACCTGGCCACCATGGAAGACATGAATGAGATGGACATGGCTCTTCAAAGTTTTGGAGATGACTACACTGATGCCGTATGGATTGGGTTGCACAGAGGAAGCAACCCAAAGTGGCACTGGTCTCTAGCAGACAAAGATTTCTACAAGGATGGAGAAAAAAATTATCTAATATGGAGCTCGTTAGGTGCAGACAACTGTGGTGCTTTTGGTTCTGGGAAACTTTTTACAATCTCTTGTGTTGTCACTAAATATTCAGTCTGCTTTGATAGTGAGTATTCCTTTTACATTTTTCTCCTAATAGTACGAAAACGCCGACAATCAGTTATGCATAGCAAAACAAATTATCCTTATTATGCTCAATAATAGCATGCTAGGCTGTTAACATGCTATTGAACAGTATGTGTGCCACTGGATTACTAATGTAATGCAAACAATCAGAAGTGTAAACAAACATATTGTTTCAGCAGCCACACTAAATGTCTAACTGTGGCTGACTCCATCATTATCGAGCGTTCTGTTTGATTTTCAGACTTCCAAGTACAAACAAAATGCCCTCCATGGACACTAACATGGACTTTGCAGTAACATTAAGATTTTTTGCCTGGTCAGTGATGACCCTATCAGCCTGAGAATACATTGTAATTCCCTTCGAACGATTTGGGGAGTGTTCGTTATTCCTGAGACCCAATCTCAGATAACAGATAGACAAAGGATGGATGCATGTTTCTGCTGAATTTGTACCTCTTGTCCACATAGAAACTGACATATGTCCAAAGTTGATTTTGTTTAAGTCCTTAGAACACTTTTTTTGATTAATAAGAATAATTAATTTAATAATTACAAAAACACTGCTTGGTACATTTCCTCTATTGTTTATGTTGTAAACACAAAAATGTTCTTTTCTGGTTCAGAACAGAGAGCAGCTCATTACATCCTCAGTCCAGAACCGTTGACTTGGACCGCTGCTCGAGATTTCTGCAGACAAAACTACACAGACCTGGTCAGCTTGAGGAATGACACAGAATACACAACAGTCCAGGGAGTAGCCGATGGAAAATCAGTATTTGTTGGTCTCTTCAGAGACCCCTGGGTTTGGTCGGACATGACTGACTCTTCTCTGAGGTACTGGAGGGAATCCCAACTGATGAATACACAAGGCAATGAATATTGTGTTGCAATGCTGAAGAATGAATCTGGCAAATGGGGAGACAGGAAATGCACAGAAGTTCATCCTTTCCTCTGCAAATGCAGTAAGTAAAAGTTTCTAATCAGTGCAGGCTGACACATGGATAAACAAACTGTAGAATCAGTCCCTAAGCCACCCTGACAAATGATTTGGTTTTATTTTGAATTGTAGGAAAATCTAATCTGCAGTTTGTGAAAATGAGGATCAGCCTTCAGGACTCAACTTTAGAGCTGAATGACCCTAAAGTGCAAAACAGCATCTTGGAGCAAGTAAGTCTTCCAGATGTCAAACGATCAAGTGTAGATCTGCTTTGATTCAGTCAGCTTAAACTACATGTATATACTGATTAAAAAGGGATGTTTTCTTTACCCCAGATGAAGCAAAGACTGAGTGAAAACGTGAATGATGTCATCCATGTTAATTGGAAAAAACACTCAGATGGAAGAGTTTTCATCAAGGAAGCAGAGAAACACAACCCATAAGAGGAATACAGCAGGACTGCTAAGATTCTGATTTGAAGATATGAAAGCCCACCAACCAGGGTGGTAACAAAAAACAAACAAAAAACATTTTGCTGTCGCTGATGACGCTTAATAAAGATGTTTTTTTTTTTTTTTTTTTTTTAGCAATAATACCAAATTTTGGAAACAATGTGATGATTATCCTAATTGTTGTTGCTGTTAAATATCAGAAAAAATAAGAATGCAGAAACTTATCCCAAAAACCACTATTACTAAATGATTTAACAAAAAAATCTTTGTATTCCTTGCTGTCTATTTGTCTCTTAGGTGCATAAAAAGTTTATTTTCATCTGTCCAAATTACTAATAAGTTTATTTCTTGTTATCTTCTATGATCTTCTAAAGGATGTATTAATCTTTAAACTGGCTTACCTATTTAGCATAACATTATGTGAATTTATATTCTATTTGTTCTTTTTCTTGAGAAACATACAAAATAAAAGTAAATCAAGTAACTTATCTGCCCTGGTTTGATATTTCTTTTCACCAAAGATCTTAAAAATTTTTAATCAATGAAAATACCAGAAAAAAGTAATGTGATTTATTTCCCAATTAAATCCCAAAATCCATTGCAGACGTGTGATTTTTTTTGACAGAAAAAATACAACAGTCAGCAACACTTGATTTACTGCTGAGGGAAAAATGACACTGGAGACTGATGCTGCGGTTTTTGCAAATATTTGCATGATAAGGAAGTAAAACACAGTGAATGGCCAAGAAGGAAAGGAAAGATGAAAAGTAGCAATTCATTGTTAACTAACTAGCAGCAAAAAAGGCAGCGCATTCAAACAAACTAGATTTGTCCCATGGATGGGACACTGCCAGTGAAGGGGTTGAACAGTGGCAGAACCAGATATTAATTTACAAATGGGCAAAGACTTTATCATAAATAAACTCCCATTTAATTGTTTATGTCAAATTCTATTTGGTTATGAGAGATTCTCTTCAGAGATCTTGTACTATGTCAAATCCTCTTGTAGAGAAAATATAAAGCAAAGACAAATATTATATATAATTTGATAGTTTCCATGTATCAAAATAGACCAGGTTGGGCCCTTTGAGCCATCAAAACAGCATTCTTGTTCATGACAGAGATTCAAGTATGTGTTGGAAACATTGTTTAGATATATTAACATGATTCCATCAGATTTGTTTGCACATCCATGAAACAAATGAAACCACATTCCAATGATGCTCTGTTTCATCAGACACTGTTGCAGTCCATTCCCAACTGCATTGATTTACATGTGATTTGCTGATTTTCTAGTTGTATCAACAATCAATTCAACAGAAAATTAAATAGTAGTGTGCAGTAATATTATGTACAAATAATCCACAAACAACTTTGCAGACTTATTATAGTGATTTAATAAAGAAATACACACCAGATTTCAGACCAGTTGAATAAACCACAGGATTAGTGAGAAATATAACATAGATCATAAGATATTTTGATTGTCTGATAGACATGATAGATAAACAGTCTTACAGATTCTGTTCAAAAGACAAGATTTTTAAGAGTATACATAATAGATCTTTTTTTATATTAACTGATACATTTGTTGTTCTTTCTTTTTTGTTAGTTTTTCAACCTGTGGTCCCAAGTTATTGCTTATCTTTCAGAATCAGACCCAGCAAGCATCCCACATTGTCCCCGAAACACGTGATTGGTTCATCAGATGCGTACCCCAGCTCAGAACTGCTTTCCCAATAGTGAGTTTGATTTTGGTTTTCAATGCAATCAGATATTCAAAAGGCTTTTCACACCCTCTAGTGGTCAAAATTAATCATGCAGCTTTAACTTTAAAGCACTGTGATGCCATGAAAATTTAGTAACTTTAATCCAGCCTTGATGCGTACACTTCCACCTCACACAGAGTGAGATACTCTTGTCTTCCAGGTATGACAACGTTGATGTATCGACCATCCATGCCGTTGCACTGAAAGGTTTCAGTAAAACCTGGAGCGATGGTTGAGATCACAGCACACCTGTCAGAGGAAAAAGATTTAATATTTCAGGATAAAATTAAATATAAATTAATTTAGCAAAAAATAATTATGGGATAAACATGTTTTATTTGTATTGAGTGTTTTGATAAAATTACTATAAACTACCTGGGATTGTTATTTCCATTGTTATCAAGTGAATCTCCAATACGAATTTCAGCTCCATTAATTCGAGTGGGAAATTCTACCCGATTGGTTATGTTAACATTGAACACTTTATGGGTTCTTTCCAGGTCCAGTCTCCACCAGGGGCTAAAGTCATTATTTGTAGCACTGCAGGAACCCAGGTCAAAGCGGCCTTCACGGTTCCCATCAATAGCGTTGTAGGCGATGGCTCCAGGAAAAACAGTTGACTGTGAAGCTTTTCCATAAACTGCCACATTTTCTTCTGCAAAACAAATTATTTAACGTTAGCTAACGTTCTTCTGTAATTGTTCACATTTATATATTTATATTTACATTTTATATTTGATTGGTGCAAAACGTATTGTTTTCAGACATGAATAGGCATTGACATTCAATTTGTGATAGAAATTAGATATCTGTCTACTTTCTGTGATGGTACACCCACCATGTGCTTTTTCCGATTTTTTGTTTTAAATTACCATAAACTTTCAGCAGATAAGTTATATTTTTAAATACATTTTACATTTATGAACAGTATTGACATTGAAAAAACTGTTTTTTTGTGCAGGTTTTATCTGATGATTGAGTTGAATATTGGCTAAGACAAATATCTTCAATAGTTTTCACTTTGGTTTCGAAAAGTCATAAAAACAACGCAAATGAAAAACGATGTTTTCATCATTTTTAACTCTTAAGTAAACTTTATTTTGTAAATGCTTCAATTTGGCATCATATTAGCTAAATATGTTTGGTTTTTTTTGGTTGTATATATGGTGTGAACACAGTTTTAAATGTTAGTCAGAAGATATAAAGCGACTTATTGGAATTTAAACCTGAGAAGTTAGTACAGTGAGCAATCTTCATTAAAGTACACCAGGGGTAACTTGGTCTAATCAATCAAGTCAGTGATACTTGATTGATTAGACTTGACTGATGAAAATATGATGAAGCATGTTTTGAGAGATTCTCACCAGTTGGGGCGCGGTATCCATAGACCTCCACTTCACAGAGATTTACAACCCTCTTCACACCAGGTGCTATAATGGTGACATAACGTCCTTCAACACGCTCAGTAAAATTTATTGCATGAGAGCTTCCAGCTGCAATAGTAGAAATGGTAGCAACCCTGGAAAAGAAGAGTTGGGTCAGAAACATTCATGATTTTGTAAGAGTAATTCCGACAGGGTTTGCTGGACTCTTTAAATTGACGTACCCCAAATTAATTTAGTTTTTTTTGTAGTTACAGTCTTTATTTTAATTACCTTGGTGTCAATATAAAGATTACATTTAGAAGAGTCCTTCAGAAGTAAAGGGATCACACCACCTGCTAGAGTTTCAGAGAAATTGAGAATGTAATAATAAATGAGTTGGAATATTTTTTGTCCTTTGGCAGAGTGTTCTTGCAATATACTATAAACTTTTAGAAATATCACAAATAAGGCAAGAATCTTTTAGAAACCATAGACCCATCCCTGGGCATTACCTGTGCAAAAATTGGTGCAGCTAAGGTTAACAAAAAAAATGTTGAAACTATTTTAGGTTGTTTTATTTTGTTTTGCATTTTTTCATTATTTGTGTTCCTTATTTTCTTATCTATGTTAGTTATCCCTTGTTTTTACTTTTTTAATTCAGTTCCTACTTAGTGATTGTAGTTATGTTTATTTTTTGTGTCTATTTTTTTCCTGAGTATTCTAGTTTTAATATGTTTCTTTGTTTAGTAATTTCCCATTAGATATTAATTTAGATTAATTTCCCAGTGCAGTGTGCTTTTCCTCAGTCCCGGCGTCGTCGATTTGTTTTTCTCTCTCCTGAAAATGTCTTCTGCTCTCTCCCCTCACATCCATTAACTCATCAGCCCAGGACTATTGTTCCTGCATTTCACATCTCTTTCATTCACTCTTTGCTGGTTCTTTCCATTACTTACTCGTCTTACCCTGCATACTGCCTTTATTTCCTTGTTGACGTTTACATTGTAGATTATCGACTCCCTGTCTTTTTTTTTTGTAGTTTTGTTTATTGCAGAGACTCCGTCGTCTCTTTGCATTTAATTCCGTTATCAAGTGTCACCAAAACATGAACATTTACAAAATTTAAAGGAGTTTTGCTTTAAAACTGTGAATTTCCATGCTACACTAAACATAGTTTTGCATGTCTAAAACAGCTTTATTTTTTTTCCTCTAAATTACTCTAATCTATATTTTTTCATCCGAAACAATAAATTGCTAAATTTTCCTCTAATTGAAGTGTAGTTTTTGGAAATTCTGTGTGACAAAAGAAAAAAATAAAACAATTTTAGACACATTTTACAAAAAAATAAACGTATAACAACAAATATATACATTTTTTGCACTTCCAGAGCTCCCTATATCATCTTTTTGATTAAGGTTTCTGGAGAGTGATGTCTGTCTTTTAGCCCTTGAGCATAAACTCAAATGCTCAAAAGATTTTTATCAGCTTGTAGTCAAGAGCCTGAGGTTTCTTTGGATACTAAGTATGTATTTGTTTAAGGGGAGGTGCAGAAAAGACAACTAAAATCTGAGCAGCATTGAGGCTTCCTTGTTTCATAACTTCATACTGTAGTTATGACATAATCACTCACAGACGGTTTGCAGTGCCATCTTGGCGTAAAGAGTTTCCGATGCGAACCTCCACACCATTGAGGTGCTCGGCACAGCAGTCTCCTCTGTTGGTGATGATGACCTGGGTGACTATATACACGTCCAGCAGGTCCACCCTCCACCAGGGGTTGTTTTCAGCATCAGTGTGGGTGCAAGATCCCTTTGTAAGGTCAGCATTTAGGTTTCCATCAATAGCATTGGAGGCACCAACAAATGCATTCCATGGCTCCCCTTTGTACTGAGAAGACTGTGTAGCTTTGCCACGCAAAGCCACATTTTCTGAAATAAACAAAGAAATTCAATGAAGAATAAATGAATTCTTTTGTAGGTTATTTGGTCTGATGGATTTTTGCCATCATTAAAAATTCTTCCATTCATCTGTTACTTGATTTGAATATCTTCAGCCAAGAATGAAACAGGACAAGACAATACCGTCTTAAACCCATATGTATAGTTTTATTTATATGTCACTATTGTTGTCTTTCACATTAAATTCCAATGATATATATTTATATTTGTGTTCATACCCCTTGAACTTGGAATAGTTCAAGGGGTATGAATACTTTTGCACACCACTTTATGAACTGCATATATCTGGAAGGAACAATCTTTAGCATTTTTATTGAAGTTAGATTAAGGTGCCATGTTCATGGATTAATGTTGTATCACAAACAATGTTTATAGTTCTCAAATATAGACAGATACATTCACATGTTACTTACGGTAAGTGTAAACTGAGCACACTGGCAGGAGGAGCAGCAGATGAAACAGAACACCGTACTTCATGATTCTGACAAAAACAGAAGAGAAAAGCTGTGAAAACATTTTCTAAGTTTAATAATATTAAGGTCTATTTAGGATAATTAGGATAACTTTTTTATATTATTTCATGCTATATCATATTAAATAGTGTCGTATTTGTGAGAAATTCTGGTAATAATTATTTATAAAAACTAAAAAATTACCTTGATTTTTTGGTGGGTTTGCTGTTGAAGGTGAGGGAATTGCCTTTGAGCCTTTGCTGAGTCCTTCACTCATCTATTTATATCAGGTGAAGCTCAAATGTTGTCCAATCACACCTCAAAGACAAGTTAACGCCTACAACTCTCAATAAACTTCAGCTCACAAAGTCCTATTGTCACTGGATTCAGTTATTTACTTTGCCATCTTTGTTTAAACAAATAATGAGTTAGTTAAACTTTAGGTGGAATAACACAGTGTTATGTCTACTAAATAACAAGGTAATTAGTGAAAACAGTAAAATATTAACCAGGGTTCAGAACACTTTCAAATTCAACGTGAATCCGAAAGTGGATATTTTAATACTAATCATCCTCAGAATAAGATGAGTATTTTAGTTATTGTAAAAAAAAAAACAACAACAAAAAACTTTTTTGAAACATTCCTAAAGGAACCTCTTCAAGTATTTTTTGAAGCTCAAACTATTACCTCTTAATAAATATATTTTAAGATATAAATATAGGAAAAAATATGGCTTTCTAATGCTCAATTTGTATGTTTTTATAAGCTATTCTAGTGACAAATGTTTAACCACTAAGCTGCAAGATGCTTGATGCAAATGTTTCACACTTTGGATACAACAGCATTAATCAATTGTTCAAAGAAAAAATCTGTTAAAGGAGTTTGTGATAATCCCACTGTTGATGAGAAATTTATAAAGGAAGACTTTGAGATGAGGTTATTTTTGTGGAACATAATTTCTGTTTTTATTTTCCAAAGTTGCCTTTTGATGTCAGCCTGAGTAGAACCAATTCAGAGTGAGCATTTGCTTGGATCTGTATGTTAAATACCCAAAAAAATTCATACAGACAGATAATATTTTACACTTTGCAAAAATACAAACTCTTAACAAATAATTTGGGTCTAGTTTATAGTGCAAATATCTTCATACAGTTGTAATAAGAAACCTCTAATTGAAAAAAGCAAAATACTCTGCCTTCTATACATATGTAGTTTACAATTTTAAATATATACTTGAACGTTCCTTAAATGGGTTTAAAAAGATGTTGTCTTGTCCTGATTCACTTTTGGCTGAATCTATCTAAAACATTTTCAGAATGCACATTACTTTTAAAAAATTCTGATTATAATGACATTGCAACAGTTTAGAAAGTTTAGAAAGTCCTTGTTTCAACTGAACCCTCACTGTTTGTTAAATGGGCTTTTGTGCAAGAGCAAGAGGTTTGAGTCCCCGACAGTTTGGATATGTCAAAGTGTTTAAAAGCACAGTAATCTTAATGAATACCAATGTTTGACTTTTAAGACACCTGGGTACGGTCCAACCAAGTGTTTATTCACAAATATTGAACAAGTATTCAAACAGCTAAAAAAACAGTTCATCAGGACATGAAGATGGTATCATGCAGCCTTTTAAATGTACTACACCCTAAAGTTAACAGACAAGATTAAAAACATATGGCCGAGCAAACATCTTCAAAATGACTAAAATATCCAAGCACATCATTTAAAGAATATAATAACCTGCATTATGTCTCTATGTATGCAAAGTGTTACTAAATCTGTCCTTTCTATATAAAATTGACTTTATTTACATTTGCTAATTGGCAGATTAAAACGAATTCTAATGAAGAATTCTTCTTAGAATTCCCTTCAAAGTCAAACATTGACATTCATTAAGATTATTGTGCCGTTAAATAATTTAGCATATCCAACCATGTGGATATATTTTAAGGCAATATGTCAAACATACAGCTTTCTTGTGTGAAATTGTAGAAAACTCAAACCATCCAAGATATAATGTTGAGAATTGTGGACCAATGAAAATCTTGATGATGCTTGGATCGAGTTCTATCTAAAATCAAAATTCAAACAATTATACTAAGTATAAACATCATGGAAATGTCCACGGATCACATTGTTCAGGAAGGAGACAGGTTCTGTGTCTCCGAGATGAACATGTCTCAGTGTAATCTTAATGGATGCCAATGTTTGACTTTTAAGACACCTGGGTACAGTCCAACCAAGTGTTTATTCACCAATATTGAACAGGAATTCAAGCAGCTAAAAAAACAGTTCACCAGGACATGAAGATGTTATCATGAAGCCTTTTACACATACTTCTGTCACAAGATTTGGTGGGTGGTGAGTCAGATGCAGTGGCACCAGGTTGAATTGAAGAAGATGATATTTAATAACAAATAATCCAACAAAAGGTCCAAAAAGCCAGGCAGCATTGTTGAGCAGAAGACCAGGCCTCAACACAGGTAGCGACATACTAGACGAATGGACATGAATACGTAGACAAGCACAACTAACGACAAGGACCCAACAGAGACACAGGTGGGGTTAAATACAATCATGGAAAAAAGACACACATGGGAATAATCAAGAGGAGACAGGACAACACGGAGATTCAGGGACTCAAAAACTCTCAAATGAACACAGATCCTGCCAACTACGCCCTAAAATTAACAAACGAGATTAAAAACATATGGCCGAGCAAACATCTTCAAAATGACTAAAATATCCAAGCACATTATTGAAAGAATATAATAACCTGCATTATGTCTCTATGTAAGCAAATGATATAATTTTTACATGATTTCACACAAGAAGCTGTATGTTTGAGATTTTGCCTTAAAATATATCCACATGTTTGGATATGTCACAGTGTTTAAAGGCATAGTAATCTAAATGAATACCAATATTTAACTTTTAAGACACCTGGGTACTTTCCAACTAAGTGTTTATTCACAAATATTAAACAAGTATTCAAACAGCTAAAAAAACAGTTCACCAGGACATGAAGATGGTATCATGTAGCCTTTTAAATGTACAACGCCCTAAAATTAACAGACGGGATTAAAAACATATGGCCTAGCAAACATCTTCAAAATGACTAAAATATCCAAGAATATAATAACCTGCATTATGTCTCTATGTATGCAAAGTGATACTAAATCTGTCCTTTCTATATAAAATTGACTTTATTTACATTTGCTAATTGGCAGATTAAAACGAATTCTAATGAAGAATTCTTCTTAGAATTCCCTTCAAAGTCAAACATTGACATTCATTAAGATTATTGTGCCGTTAAATAATTTAGCATATCCAACCATGTGGATATATTTTAAGAAAATATGTCAAACATAAAGCTTTCTTGTGTGAAATTGTAGAAAACTCAAACCATCAAAGATATGATGTTGAGAATTGTGGACCAATGAAAATCTTGATGATGCTTGGATCGAGTTCTACATCTAAAATGTACCAAGTTCATTTATTCAAACAATTATACTAAGTATAAACATCATGGAAATGTCCAAGGATCACATTGTTCAGGAAGGAGACAGGTTCTGTGTCTCAGAGATGAACATGTCTTGGTGTAATCTTAATGGATGCCAATGTTCGACTTTTAAGAAACCTGGGTACAGTCCAACCAAGTGTTTATTCACCAATATTGAACAGGAATTCAAGCAGCTAAAAAAACAGTTCACCAGGACATAAAGATGGTATCATGCAGCCTTTTAGACGTACTTCTGTCACAAGTTGTTGTGGTGAGTCAGAAGCAGTGGCACCAGGTTGAATTGAAAAAGATGACATTTAATAACAAATAATCCAATCAGTATTTAATTTGGAGAAAACAGTGGCAACCACCATATATTCTTACAACATATACTGAAATATATGTTTGATGGCTTAGTAGATTATAAGAATGCTGCCTGATAATATCATTATGTTCAGCTGAACTGGTTTCTTAGCTGTTTAAATACCTGTTTAATATTGGTGAATGAACAGTTGGGTTTACCAAACTTTATCTCTGTCTGGGAGTCAAACCTCTTGCTCTTGTATTGACAAACAAACGATGCTCTCTTAGCTCAGTCGGTCAGAACATAGTGCTCATGATGCCAAGGTCATGGATTCAATTCACATAAGGCAAAAATAATATTTTAAGTTGTAAATAAGAGTAAAATATTATGCATGTGGTTTTGAAAAACAATACAATATCAGCACCTTTCCAAATCTTCACTGTGGTAAGCAGCAGTTAAAAGTAAGAGTTTTTCTTAAAAACACAAAGTCAAAGTGAGGAAAACATATGGGACTGAAAAGTAAAGTGCCTTTTTTATTTTGGGAAACATTTAATGTTGGGAATTAATGACCTTGCTCTATATTTAAGTTTTGTTTTTAATTATTTTGGGGCATAGTGGAGTTAATATCTTATTTCTTCAAGTTCATATAAAAAGACATTTTTCAGTTAGCTGGTTGTCTGGAGTTATTTATGTTACATCAAAGGTGTGTAAGGTGATTGGACGAGTAAGGATTTACTCAACATAGGTAAACTGCGTGGTATCTACCAGAACTTAACGAACCCAAATAGCACCCCATCAGTGAGTGGAAGTTCTTGTCCCAGTCACTAGGTGACAGAGCAGTGGTTGCTAAAACATAATATTTGGAATGGGCTATCACTTGAGCTGATATGCGAGTCATGGCACGCAAATGAATACCTTTAGCAATATAATGTATGTACATTTATATATTTGGGAGTTTCTACACAGCAGTCTCCAAAAAAGGCGTCCCTTTACCACTCCAAACTCCATTTCTCTCCCAGGTAGAGATTAAACTTGAAACATTCCTTAGATTTTTTGGTGTATATCAACATGGCATTCTCACAAGCTTTCCACAGAGTTGTTTGGACATCCATACAGTTTTTCTACCACTCCACCAGACCCTAATTATGTTCTATCATCATCAGATACTGCTCCATAGTTTATTCCCAATTGCATTGATTTACTGCCATGTGGTTTGCTGATATTCTTTGACGGTGATAAATTTTCATTTCAGATATTTTCACTAAAAAAAAGACAGCACAAAATCAAAGTAGTATATAAGAACCACCGGCAGTGGGTGAGAAGGGAAATTTTTTTTTTAAATTGTATATATAATATATATTTATATGTGTAAACACACACATATAAGACACACCTACACAAACCTTGCCCAACTCATCCACAGTGTTTTAATTTTCATCCGAATTCATCACCCCCTCCTCATCCCGGCACTTTTTGATAATAACCATTTTGAGGTTTTTCTTAACCTCATGTTTGGACTTTGCTCCTGCTCTGTGCTGAGTTTATTCCAAATCTTCACACCACTGATTGGTATGCACATTCTCTTCATGGTTGTTCGAACACTTAATATTCTGAACTTAAAGTTCTCCCTATAGTTACAGCGCTGCCCCCCGACTCTGTCGTTGACAATATTATGAATATTATCTGGAAATAGTTTGTTTCCAGCTTTGTACATAAACTGTGCAATTTCAAACTACCAAATCAATGACTTTGAGGAGGTAATGATTTTTTAAAATCTCTATTACTTTTACAATTACCAAATAATTGTAACTTATTTTTATCCAAATTAAGTGAGAATTTACTAATATCAAATAACTTTGTGAATTTACCAAACTCAATTGATTTTTTAACAAGAGCTGTTGTAAATTTTCTTCTGAATAGAACATTTTTTGTCACACACAAACAAAACAAGATTAAGTATTTCTGAAACTTTACTTATAAAATTTATGTATGAAATAAACTACTTTGATCCTAATGCCTACTTCTGGAAGACACCACATACAATGTCCAAACATGAGGACTGAAAATCACCCATATGCACATTTAGTTGCCTGTTGTAGAGAGAGTTTATAATTCATTGCAAAACAACTCCTCTTAAGTTTACTGAGTAATATTCTATGATTAATTGCATCAAATGCTTTATTTAGTCAATAAATATCCAAATGGCAGATTTACTTTTGTCAAATGAGTTGGTAACCTTTTGCATTAATTGAAGAACTGCCATTGCTGCAGATCTTTGTAACCTTACTGACACTCAGACATTAATTAGTTAATGTTTATTTATAAATCTTGCAACAAGTATTATTTCAAAACTTTTGAGAATTGTGAAAGCAAAATAAAAAACAGGCTTGTAATTTGTAAAATGGTCTGTTCCCAGGTTTATGCAGTGGGATTACTGTTGCAATTTTAATTTTATGTGGAAATTTGCCAGTTTGTTTTGAGAGACTACAGATGTATGTTAGCAGTTGATACTTTACACAATCACCTTTATTATTACTATGTCAGAATCATCGCGGTCAGTTCAATCTTTATTATGGCATTTTGGGTCAAAAAGCAATTTAACAGACAATTAAGTAACTACTGAGTATAGTTCAACAATAAACATCTACTGCTCAACACTACATGCAAAGAATCCACAAATAACTTTGCAGACTTAATAGGACAATTTAATAAGGAAACTCACAGCAGGGTGCAGAACAGAACAACAAACCACAGGATGAATACGATAGGTGATGGATGATAAAATCATTGCAGAACAATTGCTCTGACAGACTCTGTTCAAAAGACAGTGTTACCAAGAGTTGGAGTTGACATTATTGCTCTCAGTCTTGTTTTAAATGAACTACATTGATTTTACTCCTCTTGCTTTTATTTTCTCAAAATCAGACCCATCAAGCATCCCAAAGTTTCCCAGAAATACGTGATTGGTTCACCGGCAGCTCATCCCAGCCCAAAATTGCCATTCCCATTGTGTATTTAATCACATTTAATATAATCAGATATTCATGAGGCTTTTTACATCCAGCTTTAACTTTAAACCACTGTGATGTCATAAAAACTTAGTAACTTTAATCCAGCCTCGATGCGTACACTTCCACCTCACACAGAGTGAGATACTCTTGTCTTCCAGGTATGACAACGTTGATGTATCGACCATCCATGCCGTTGCACTGAAAGGTTTTAGTAACACCTCCAGCGATGGTTGAGATCACAGCACACCTGTCAGAGGAAAAAGATTTAAGATTTCAGGATAAAATTAAATATATATTAATTTAGCAAAAATAATTATGAGATGAATTATTAATGCTGATAACAACATGTTTTATTTACATTCAGTATTTTGATAAAATGACTAAAATACCTGGGATTGTTATTTCCATTGTTATCAAGTGAATCTCCAATACGAATTTCAGCTCCATTAATTCGAGTGGGAAATTCTACCCGATTGGTTATGTTAACATTGAACACTTTATGGGTTCTTCCCAGGTCCAGTCTCCACCAGGGGCTAAAGTCATTATTTGTAGCACTGCAGGAACCCTGGCTCCACAGAGCTGCACGGTTCCCATCAATGGCATAGTAGGCGATGGCTCCAGGATAAACAGTTGACTGTGAAGCTTTTCCATAAACTGCCACATTTTCTTCTGAAAAACAACATTTTAAATGTCAGCTGTGATACATAGTCTTCTAATATCCTCTCCCTATATACATATAGACAATTACACATTTTTATTTATTTTGTGTGTTTGTTCAAGTAGTCAATTTGATATTTAGAAACGTGCAAAACCGAAACTTCTTGTTTTCATATAAGCAGAGGATCGACAGAGAATTTGCTAGAGAGAATAAATACCTTTCTACTTTATGTGCACCCACTCTGTGTTTTGTAAGGACATGTCCCAAAAGGTGTTTTTTTTCTTTTAAATTAATAAGAACTTTCAGTTGAGGATATATATTTCATATACAATTCATTTGTAAGAAGAGCCTTGACATTGAGTAAACAGTGCTCTTGTGTTTCATCTGATGACTGAGTCAATAAATCTGCTAGAGATGTCTGTACAAATCTCATTTATTGCCAGTTATTATGTTGGCTCCAAAAAGTCATAAAAACAACAGAAATAAAGAAACTGAAACCAAGAAATGGGCGTAACTCTTTTCATGGTTATAGCTCAACATATTTTTTGTTCTATATGTTGTATGACTGCAGTTTGCAATGTTAGTCAGAAGATACCATTTTCAACAAATTTAAAATCTCCATCCTACTTGACTGATAAAAATATGATCAAAAATGTATCAAAAGATTCTCACCAGTTGGAGCGCGGTATCCATAGACCTCCACTTCACAGAGATTTAGAAACCTCTGTGCACCAGGTGTCATAATGGTCACATAACGTCCTTCAACACGCTCAGTAAGTTTTATTGGATAAGAGCTTCCAGCTGCAACAGTAGAAATGGTAGCAACCCTAAAAAATAAGAGTTGAGTCAGAAACATTCAAGGTTTTTAATCCCAATAGGATTTGCTGAAGTGTTTAAAATGACATATCTAAATCTATTTGAGTATTTCTTAGCAATTACAAACTATGTCATTAATCTTGATGTCAGTGTAAAGGTAACACACTGGGGTGACTCCATCATAAGTTTAAATATCACAGGAGCTACTATAGTTTCAGAGAAAATGAGAATTGCAACAGTATATAAATATTATAGAAATATAATTAATAGGGCTTTGTGAAACCAAAGATCCAAGACTGGACAGTAGCTGTACAAAGATTAATGGAGCTGAAATAAACTAAAGAAAATCTACAGAGAAATGTCTGGCCTTTTTGTCCTAGGCATAGGTTGGCATCATCTAACAAACTTAAAAAACATATGTTATGTCTAAAATTGCTTGTTTTTTTTAAATTTTCTTTCCAACTATAATAAAACCATAAGAAATTGCTCAATTTTACTCCCACTGAAGAGCATTTTTTTCAATCAGGGTTAAAGAAAGAGCCGTCACAACACATTTTGTCACATTTCCTGAAAATTAAAGAAATAGAAACCATCAATATTTATATATATTTTGTCACTACATATACATATTTATATGTATTTATATGTATTTTGTCACTTCATCCCTACAATCTCTATGGATGAAGGTTTGTGGTCACTGTCCTGAAGCCCTGGGCACAAAATCAGCTTGTAGCTCAGAGTCTAATGTTTCTTGGGAAGCCAAGTTTGACTCTGTTTAAGGGAGGTCCAGAATTGAAAAAGGTTAAAATCTGAGCAGCATTGAGGCTCCCTTGTTTCATACTGTGCGCTTCACATAAACACTCACAGACGGTTTGCAGTGCCATCTCTTTGCAAAGAGTTTCCGATGTGAACCACCGCACCATTGAGTTGCTCTGCACAGCAGTCTCCTCTGTTGGTGATGATGACCTGGGTGACTATATACACGTCCAGCAGGTCCACCCTCCACCAGGGGCTGTTTTCAGTATCAGTGTGAGTGCAAGATCCCTTTGTAAGGTCAGCATTTAGGTTTCCATCAATAGCATTGGAGGCACCAACAAATGCATTCCACGGATCCCCTTTGTACTGAGAAGACTGTGCAGCTTTGCCACGCAAAGCCACATTTTCTGAAATAAACAAAGAAATTCAATGAAGAATAAATGAATCCTATTGTAGGTTCTTTGGCTTTAGAGATTTATGCAGTTGTGAAATTTCGCATCTGTTTATCTGTTAGTCAATTTTGGTGCTTTTTCTGTCTCAGTAAATGTAAATATAAACGACATATGTATGGAAGACAGGGTATTACACTTTTTTGCTGAAGATAGAGCAAAACTCTCTAAAGACAAAACTCATTTTGAATAAATTCAATTAGATTATTTTGTTGAGTTCATAAATTAATGTTCTATCACAAACTATGGTTGTAGTTTCTAAATTTGCGTAAATGTCATGTTACTTACGATAAATGTAAGCTGAGCACACTGGCAGAAGGAGCAGCAAATTAAATAGTACGTCGTATCTCATGATTCTGGCAAAAACAGGAGAAATAAAATTTGAAAAAAATTGAAAAACACCTTTGAAAAGGTGAGAAATACTACCGATTGTCAGCCTAGTATTGTTGATTTAATTTTTGAGAACAGAGACATTACCTTGATTCTTTGGTGGGTTTGCTATTGGAGTTGAGGAAATTGCCTTTGAGCCTTTGCTGAGTCCTTCACTCGTCTATTTATATCGGGTAAACCTCAAATGTTGTCCAATCACACCTCAAAGACAAGTTAACTCCTACAATTCTCAGTAAGCTTCAGCTCACAAAGTCCTATTGTCACAGATTCTGTTATTTACTTTGCCACCTTTGTTTAAACAGATCATGGCTTAGCTTTTATGAAGACACGTAAGCTCAGTCCTGCAAGTCAAACACTGAAACAGCTTCATATAGCACAGTTTTGCTCATCCTAAATAAGAAAGATCATTTCTGATAATACAGTAAAATATTAACTAAGGCTCAGGACACTTTCAATCTGAATCTGAGAGTTTTTTAAACATACAAATTTTCCTCAGAAAAGAAGAGAATTATTATTAGAAAAAGTAGTTTAGAAACTTTCTTAAAGATGCCATTTCCATTTCTGATATCAGCTTACCAGGATTATTTGGGCAAATACCGAGTTAGTCCAATCATTTTGCTGAGTCCTGGCACAAGGAGGGTGACAGAAATAACATGGGGGAGTCTGTCGGAGAGTAAATACTCTGCAAAAGTCTCAGGTGGAAGAGGATGATGACACTGTGACTACATGTTTTATTTATTATTCCGGGATTAATATATTTTTGAGCATTGCAGTTTCTTACCACAGCCAATTTATGTCAATGAAATTTCAACACATCGCTTGTGAAATAAAAGCCAAGAAGAGTTTTAAAATATAATGTTATTCCAGAAGATCCTTCGCACCACTGGAAATGTGTGTGGATTTTATTAACTTTTATTCTGTAACAAATAAAAGTTATTTTATTTATGGCAAGTTGATCTTGACACTCTTTCATAATGCCCTTGTTACTCTTCAGCTCTTCTTACAAGAGTGACACAGACTGACAGTACACTGCCTGTGATTGGACATGTATTTTAAATCCCAACTAAGATTTGTACAGACACATTTTACAGTTATGTATTTATTAACCTTGTTTCCTAAGTACTCTGTATACAGTCATTGTAAAAAGGAAAATAACTCAATTTATACATGATGTTTGCTCTAGTGGTGCAACATTGTCGTAAGCTTTAAAACATATCAGCTATAAAACACATTAGTCTGCCATATAGCAAACAGAGATGAAGTCAGTCTTACTTGAAACAGGACATATAATCGATTTGCATACATAGAGACATAATGCAGGTTATTATATTCTTTCAATAATGTGCTTGGATATTTTTGTCATTTTGAAGATGTTTGCTCGGCCATATGTTTTTAATCTCGTTTGTTAATTTTAGGGCGTAGTTGGCAGGATCTGTGTTCATTTTTGAGCTTTTGAGTCCCTGAGTCTCCGTGTTGTCCTGTCTCCTCTTGATTATTCCCATGTGTGTCTTTTTTCCATGATTGTATTTAACCCCACCTGTGTCTCTGTTGGGTCCTTGTCGTTAGTTTGCTTGTCTACGTATTCATGTCCATTCGTCTAGTATGTCGCTACCTGTGTTGAGGCCTGGTCTTCTGCTCAACAATGCTGCCTGGCTTTTTGGACCTTTTGTTCGATTATTTGTTATTAAATATAATCTTTTTCAATTCAACCTGGTGCCACTGCTTCTGACTCACCACCCACCAAAACTTGTGACAGAAGTACGTGTAAAAGGCTGCATGATACCATCTTCATGTCCTGGTGAACTGTTTTTTTAGCTGCTTGAATTCCTGTTCAATATTGGAGAATAAACACTTGGTTGGACTGTACCCAGGTGTCTTAAAAGTCAAACATTGGCATCCATTAAGATTACACTGAGACATGTTCATCTCGGAGACACAGAACCTGTCTCCTTCCTGAACAATGTGATCCTTGGACATTTCCATGATGTTTATACTTAGTATAATTGTTTGAATAAATGAACTTGGTACATTTTAGATATAGAACTCGATCCAAGCATCATCAAGATTTTCATTGGTCCACAATTCTCAACATCATATCTTGGATGGTTGAGTTTTCTACAATTTCACACAAGAAAGCTGTATGTTTGACATATTGCCTTAAAATATATCCACATGGTTGGATATGCTATTAACGGCACAATAATCTTAATGAATGTCAATGTTTGACTTTGAAGGGAATTCTAAGAAGAATTCTTCATTCTTGGAATTCGTTTTAATCTGCCAATTAGCAAATGTAAATAAAGTCAATTTTATATAGAAAGGACAGATTTAGTAACACTTTGCATACATAGAGACATAATGCAGGTTATTATATTCTTCAAATGATGTGCTTGGATATTTTAGTCATTTTGAAGATGTTTGCTCAGCCATATGTTTTTAATCTCGTCTGTTAACTTTAGGGTGTAGTACATTTAAAAGGCTACATGATACCATCTTCATGTCCTGGTGAACTGTTTTTTTTTAGCTGTTTGAATACTTGTTCAATATTTGTGAATAAACGCTTGGTTGGACTGTACTCAGGTGTCTTAAAAGTCAAACATTGGCATCCATTAAGATTACACTGAGACATGTTCATCTCGGAGACACAGAACCTGTCTCCTTCTTGAACAATGTGATCCGTGGACATTCCCATGATGTTTATACTTAGTATAATTGTTTGAATAAATGAACTTGGTACCTTTTAGGCACCTGAGAACACGATCCAAGCATCATCAAGATTTTCATTGGTCCACAATTCTCAACATCATATCTTGGATGGTTTGAGTTTTCTACAATTTCACACAAGAAAGCTGTATGTTTGACATATTTTCTTAAAATATATCCACATGGTTGGATATGCTAAATTATTTAACGGCAATAATCTTAATTAATGTCAATGTTTGACTTTGAAGGGAATTCTAAGAAGAATTCTTCATTCTTAGAATTTGTTTTAATCTGCCAATTAGCAAATGTAAATAAAGTCAATTTTATATAGAACAGGACAGATTTAGTAACACTTTGCATACATAGAGACATAATGCAGGTTATTATATTCTTCAAATGATGTGCTTGGATATTTTAGTCATTTTGAAGGTGTTTGCTCGGCCATATGTTTTTAATCCCGTCTGTTAACGTTAGGGTGTAGTACATTTAAAAGGCTGCATGATACCATCTTCATGTCATGATGAACTGTTTTTTTTAGCTGTTTGAATACTTGTTCAATATTTGTGAATAAACACTTGGTTGGAAAGTACCCAGGTGTCTTAAAAGTCAAACATTGGCATTCATTAAGATTACTATGCCTTTAATCACTTTGACATATCCAAACATGTGGATATATTTTAAGGCAAAATCTCAAACATACAGCTTCTTGTGTGAAATCATGTTAAAATTACACCATTTAAAATGGTTTATGATGATGTTCAGGTCTAATGTCCAGATGCGTAAATGTACCAAATTAATTTGTTAAAACGGTTAATACTAAGTATAAACACCATGGGAATGTTTGATCATCACATTGTCAAGAAGGAGAAAAGTTCTGTGTCCCAAAAATGGACATTACATTTTATCACAATTTCTATGCAAAAAATTAGTGACATTAAAACAAAAAAATCAAAGAGCTAAAGGAGATCAATTTGGAGCACTGTTCATCAAACTTTTTCAGGCTGGGAACAACTTTACCCATTTAACTAAAACTCACGGACCATAAACTGGAAACATTCCACACAAAAACACAACATTGTATTATGTACAATGTGAAATTCATACAGCCTGAAAATCTGAGGGCTAGTAAATTATAAGAAGGCTGCCTGATAACATCCTTATGTCTTGCTGAATTGTTTTTTTTTAGCTGTTTGAATACCTGTTTAATACAGGTGAATAAACACTTGGGTAGACTCGACTTTATCTCTGTCTGTTACTCAAACCTCTTCCTCTTGCATAAAAGCCCATTTAACAAACAGTGAGTGTTCAGTTGAAACAAGGAATTTCTAAACTTTCTAAGCTGTTAAAATGTCATTATAATCAAAAACAATAGTTTTTCAAAAGTAATGTGCATTCTGAAAATGTTTTAAATTAAATCAGACAATCAACTTTTTATAATTTTTTATGTAAATACAAAGTGGAAGTACATTCAGTCAAAAGTGAATCAGGACAAGACAACACCTTTTTAAACCCTTTTAAAGAATATATTTAGTATATATTTAGAAATATAAACTACATATGTATATATAAGAAAGATAATTGAGCTCTTTGTTGAAGTTTCAGAAAACACTTCCTTCTAAAGACAAAACTAATTTTAAATATGTTCAGTTAGATTAACAATGTCCATTCATGCTAAATGGTTTATAACAAAATCTTTGTATACCTAGCTATCTATCTGTCTTTTATGTGCATGACAAGCTAAATTCAGACTTTTGTGAACCTCATCTGAGAGATTCGTTGTCATTTTCTATGTTCATCTAACGCAGTGTTTCTCAACCTTTTTTGGGCCAGCGCCCCCATCCATTATCCAGCTCCTTACTGCCCCCCATCAAAGAAATTATAGGCTACTTTGCACTGAATACAAGGGCATATGAACAAGTTTATTATTAGAGGGGACACATATCGGAAACCTGATATGATCAGTAAATAGCTTGAGGAGAAATGTCAACATGTCCTCAACACGTAATTCTAATCTGATCCTTTGTAATGCATAATCTAATGCGTTACTACATACAATCCAAGAATCAGATTAAAGTTACGTATCCAAATTTCTGTGTGTTACCAGAGCCTGTTTTGCGAAGATTTCCTCAATTTTGGGAGATCAGTGATCGGCCAATATTTATTTCACAAGTGAATTTTCAGTAGCTACTACTATTTTTGGACAACACGTGATTGGTTCATCAGATGCGTACCCCAGCTCAGAACTGCTTTCCCAATAGTGAAAAACAATTTTTATTTTGGTTTTCAATGCAATCAGATTTTCAAAAGGCTTTTTACACCCTCTAGTGGTCAAAATGAATCATGCAGCTTTAACTTTAAACCACTGTGATGCCATGAAAACTTAGTAACTTTAATCCAGCCTCGATGCGTACACTTCCACCTCACACAGAGTGAGATACTCTTGTCTTCCAGGTATGACAACGTTGATGTATCGACCATCCATGCCGTTGCACTGAAAGGTTTCAGTAAAACCTGGAGCGATGGTTGAGATCACAGCACACCTGTCATAGGAAAAATATTCAAGATTTCAGGATAAAATTAAATATACATTAATTTAGCAAAAAAATAATTATGAGATAAACATGTTTTATTTGTATTGAGTATTTTGATAAAATTACTATAAACTACCTGGGATTGTTATTTCCATTGTTATCAAGTGAATCTCCAATACGAATTTCAGCTCCATTAATTCGTGGGAAATTCTACCCGATTGGTTATGTTAACATTGAACACTTTATGGGTTCTTCCCAGGTCCAGTCTCCACCAGGGGCTAAAGTCATTATTTGTAGCACTGCAGGAACCCAGGTCAAAGCGGCCTTCACGGTTCCCATCAATAGCATAGTAGGCGATGGCTCCAGGAAAAACAGTTGACTGTGAAGCTTTTCCATAAACTGCCACATTTTCTTCTGAAAAACAAATTGTTTAACATTAACGAATGTTCTTTTGTAATTGTTCACATAGTCCATTTTGTATTTGATTAGTGCAAAACTTATTGTTTTCACACATGAATAGGCATTGACATTCAATTTGTGATAGAAATTACATATCTGTCTACTTTCTGTGACGGTACACCCACCATGTGCTTTTTCCGATTTTTTGTTTTAAAATTATAAACATTCAGCAGATAAGTTATATTTTTAAATATATTTTACATTTATGAACATTATTGACATTGAAAAAAAAGTTTTTCTTTTGTGCAGGTTTTATCTGATGATTGAGTTGAATACTGGCTAAGACAAATATCTTCAATAGTTCTCACTTTGGTTTCGAAAAGTCATAATAACATCACAAATAAAAATAAAAAAAGATGCTTTCTTCATTTACAGTATTAAATGTTAGTCAGAAGATATAAAGCGACTTATTGGAATTCATACCTGAGAAGTTACAAGATGTACAGTGAGCAATCTTCATTGAAGTAAACCAGGGGTAACTTGGTCTAATCACTGACTTGATTGATTAGACTTGACTGATGAAAATATGATCAAACATGTTTTGAAAGATTCTCACCAGTTGGGGCGCGGTATCCATAGACCTCCACTTCACAGAGATTTAGAACCCTATTCACACCAGGTGCTATAATGGTCACATAACGTCCTTCAACACGCTCAGTAAAATTTATTGCATGAGAGCTTCCAGCTGCAACAGTAGAAATGGTAGCAACCCTAGAAAAAAAGAGTTGAGTCAGAAACATTCATGATTTTGTAAGACTAATTCCCACAGGGTTTTGTAGAGTCTTTAAAATAACATACCCAAATCTAATTTACTATAAGTTTTTTTTTTTAGCAATTACTAACCATTTCAACAATATTGGTAACAATATAAAGATTTCTAAGAGTTCATCAAAAGTGAAAGCATCACAGCTGCTTCCAGGAAATGAGGAAGTAATGTTAAATGAATTAGATATTTTCTTTCCATTGGTAGAGTTTTTTTTACAACATACAGACTATTTAGAAATATCATAAATAAGGCTAAAACCTTTTGGAAACCACAGATCCACCACTGGACATTACCTTTGCAAACATCAAAGCAACTAAGATAAACGGAAAAACATATTGCTGTTAAAATTTTAGGTTGCTTGAGTTTATTTTGGGTTTTGTTATTATTTGTGTTCCTTAGGTTCGCCTTGTTTTTACT
Organism: Poeciliopsis prolifica; assembly: GCF_027474105.1. Lineage (NCBI taxonomy): Eukaryota > Metazoa > Chordata > Actinopteri > Cyprinodontiformes > Poeciliidae > Poeciliopsis > Poeciliopsis prolifica. The sequence goes on along the minus strand of NW_026562400.1, from coordinate 2,700,398 downwards.
TTTTTAAATTTTGTTCCTACTTAGAGATTGTAGTTATGTTTATTTCTTTTGTCTATTTTCTTCTGTTTATTCTAATTTTATTATGTTTCTTTGTTTAGTAATTTCCCAGTAGATATTAATTTAGATTAATTTCCCAGTGCAGTGTGCTTTTCCTCAGTCCCGTCGTCGTCGATTCGTTTTTCTCTCTCCTGAAAATGTCTTCTGCTCTCTCCCCTCACATCCATTAACTCATCAGCCCAGGACTATTGTTCCTGCATTTCACATCTCTTTCATTCACTCTTTGCTGGTTCTTTCCATTACTTACTCATCTTACCTGCATACTGCCTTTATTTCCTTGTTGACGTTTACATTGTAGATTATCGACTCCCTGTCTTTTTTTTTTGTAGTTTTGTTTATTGCAGAGACTCCGTCGTCTCTTTGCATTTAGTTCCATTATCAAGTGTCACCAAAACATGAACATTTACAAAATTTAAAGGAGTTTTGCTTTAAAACTGTGAATTTCCTTTGTTTTACTCACTAAACATAATTTTGCATGTCTAAAACAGCTTTATTTTTTTTCCTCTAAATTACTCTCATCTATATTTTTTCATCCGAAACAATAAATTGCTAAATTTTCCTCTAATTGAAGTGTAGTTTTTGGAAATACTGTGTGACAAAAGAAAAATTAAAACAATTTTAGACACATTTTACAAAAAAAAAAACAAAAAAAAAAAACGTATAACTACAAATATATACATTTTTTGCACTTCCAGAGCTCCCTATATCGTCTTTTTGATTAAGGTTTCTGGAAACTGATGTCTGTCTTTTAGCCCTTGAGCATAAACTCAAATGCTCAAAAGATTTTTATCAGCTTGTAGTCAAGAGCCTGAGGTTTCTTTGGATACTAAGTATGTATTTATTTAAGGGGAGGTGCAGAAAAGACAACTAAAATCTGAGCAGCATTGAGGCTTCCTTGTTTCATAACTTCATACTGTAGTTATGACATAAACACTCACAGTGGGTTTGCAGTGCCATCTTGGCGTAAAGAGTTTCCGATGCGAACCTCCACACCATTGAGGTGCTCGGCACAGCAGTCTCCTCTGTTGGTGATGATGACCTGGGTGACTATATACACGTCCAGTAGGTCCACCCTCCACCAGGGGTTGTTTTCAGCATCAGTGTGGGTGCAAGATCCCTTTGTAAGGTCAGCATTTAGGTTTCCATCAATAGCATTGGAGGCACCAACAAATGCATTCCATGGCTCCTCTTTGTACTGAGAAGACTGTGTAGCTTTGCCACGCAAAGCCACATTTTCTGAAATAAACAAAGAAATTCAATGAAGAATAAATTAATCCTAATCTTGGATATTTTACTTCAGATATTTATGTCGTTTTCTAAATTTTCACAAATACTGTCACATGGTACTTACGGTAAGTGTAACCTGAGTACATTGGCAGGAGGAGCAGCAAATGAAATAATACACTGTACCTCATGATTCTAACACACACAGGACAGAAAAACTGGCCTTTAGGTTATAGTGATAGTTATTATAACTATTTTATCACATTTCATACCATATTATATTAAATAGTGTCCTATTTGTGAGAAATTCAGGTAAGAATTATTCATGAAAACTGAGAAATTACCTTGATTCTTTGGTGAGTTTGCTGTTGGAGGTGAGAGATTTGCCTTTGAGCCTTTGCCAAGCCCTTCACTCATCTATTTAAATGAGGTAAAACTCAAATGTTGTCCAATCACAACTCAAAGAGAAGGTAACTCCTACAATTCTCAGTAAGCTTCAGCTCACAAAGTCCAGTTGGTACTGGATTTAGTTATTTGTTTTGCCATATTTGTTTAAATAGATCATGGTTTAGTTAAACTTTAGGTCAACATAACAAAACACAGTTTTATGCCTCTTAAATAAGAAAGGTCATTCCTAAAATATTAACCAAGGTGCAGAACACTTTCAAATTCAATGTTAATCTAAAAGTGGATCTTTGAAACATATTAATCATCCTCAGAACAAAAAAGTAATAAGGTTATTTTGAGAAAAAAATGGTTTAGAAACTTTTCTAAAGGAACCACTGCCATGACTTCTGTTGGAATTTAAAATATTTGATGTTAGAAATTAGATTTGAAGATAAATAAAGGAAAAATGTTGCTCTGAAAGACTAATACTCAATTTGTAAGTTCCTACAATGTATTGTCTGTAGCAATGTTTTACCCCTTTGCTGCAAAACGCTTGACGAAAATGTTTAAAATTTTGAATCCAAAAACATTAATCAAATGTTCAGGGGACACGTCTGATAAAGGAGTTTGTAAAAATGCCAGTGTTGATGAGAAATTAATAAAGTAAGACCTTGACATGAGGATACTAAGTTATTTGTGAGTATGGTTTCTATTTCTTTCAATTCCATTTTGAAGTCAGTCTGAATACCATTCATGTGGCAATTGTAATTTGTTAGTCTTAAAATAAAACAGTTTTTAATCTTTAAACCAGCAAAGCATTCCAGTTTTATTTTATTTTGAGACAATCTCTGAAAAGCAAGAACACAGAAGTGTCCTCAATCACCTACCATCCACTAAATATCTGCAAATTAGTCCAAAACTCAAATGCTCAAAAGATTTTGATCAACTTGTAGCCAAGAGCCTAAGGTTTCTTTAGATACCAAGTATGTCTCTGTTTAAGGGGAGGTGCAGAAAAGACACAATTAAAATCTGAGCAGCATTGAGGCTTCCTTGTTTTATACTGTAGTTATGACATAATCACTCACAGTGGGTTTGTGAATGTTGTACTTAAGTACAATATTTAAAGGCATCAATGGTTGCTTTAAATGAGGTGGATTTAGTTGTTGAGTAATACTGAAAATTCCAAGCCGTGTTTATTTATGCTACCTCAGATTGCCTTGCCTGTACAAATAAGGGAAACGTTCTGAGCTGGTGAACAGCAAACACATAGGAAAGTACTAAAAGTTCAGGAATATTTTAAAAACTGAATCATTTCACCATCACATGTCTGCAATTAAACAGAGTTCAAAAAGAAACAAAAGATAAAAGCTTGAAAATGTTATGACTTTAGGTATCTTCTTGAATAATATTGCATTGGGATCACACACTGGGAATGTGTGTTATTTTTATGTAATTATATTCTGCACAGTTGACCTGTCACTTATTTGTAATGCCCTTGTTTACCTTCAGCTTCTCTTGCTAAAGTGACACAGACAGTATTTTAAAACATGATTCTGATGAATGAAGCTGCACTTGAGAAGCAATGCTCGCTTGTGACGCTTTCTCGTTTATACAAGAACCTTATCTGTGTTCATCAGATAATTAGAACAAAGTTTGCATATGTCTGTACTTGTGCTTTAAATGCTTAGAGAGATTTGCGTAGACAAATACTTTACAGTGTTTACTGATTAGCCTTGTTTGATATGGCCACTGGATACAGTGATTGTAAAAAGAAAAAATAACCCTTCTCTCGTACTGCAACGGTGTGTAAAGCTTTAAACTATAGTAGATCAATAGAATTTTGACTACATAAGCAGGTTTTGTGAGAAAGTATAAGTGGTTGTGTGATGCACAAAGAGATCTTTTAAATGAAACAAGTTTTATATTTCTTGATTTTTTCTGTTAACACTGTTAAAAAACGAGCAACTGCAAAAGTTACCCATCGATCCTTTTACACTGTTTTATTTTATTTTTATCAGACTCTCCTTGCCTGTGATTGGTCTGCATAAAATAGCAGCCCCTTCTTTTCTAAAACACTTCAAGATGACTGAGTTACAGACATCCCTACTGTCATTGTTTTATGCAACAAATTGCAGAATTGAATAATATAAGTTTTTTTTTTTTTTTTTTTTTTTTTGCAGTTTCAGGTTGCAGTTTGATTCTTATTTTGGCTCAAGTTTACATTTATACATTCTTTTTTATATATCCTCTAGTTTCATTTCCTTTTAGAAATTTTTCACTTTTCAAACTAAAAAAAAAATCTTTCTTTTTCTAGAAAATTTCTGAGGTTAATCTAAAAATATCTGCCTTTTTGGGTGGAAATTTACTTCTTATTCCTACAATGGCCCTAATAGAATAGAATAGAATAGAATAGAATAGAATAGAATAGAATAGAATAGCATTTATTGTCATTGAACAGGATTCAACGAAATTTCTATTGCAACTCCCGTGCAAAAAGTCAAAAAATACAATATTAAATAAACAAACACACAATAATAATATATACAACTAAAATTAACTAAAGGCACTCAACCACACCAAAGAAGAAGGAGCAGGTCCAATTATGGTAAAGTGCAGATGATGTGACAGTGCAAGTGCAGAACAATATGGCTGTGTGGGGGTGGGGGGTGTATGTGAGGTTATGATATGTGTGGGAGGGGGCGGCAGGGAGTAATGGCTCTGACGGCTGTGGGGAAGAAACTGTTTCTCAGTCTGTTTGTTGTAGTCCGTATATTCCTGTACCGCTTGCCTGATGGCAGCGGCACAAACAGTCTGTGGCCCGGGTGGCTGGAATCCATGGCTATGGATCCAGCTCTCTTCTTGACCTGGCCTATGTAAATAGAGTCCAGGTCCGGGAGGGGGCATCCCACAATGCCTTGTGCTGTTCTCACCACCCGTGTCAGTTGTTTCCTCTCCAGTGCTGTGCAGCTACCATACCACACAGTCACGTTGAGGCAGAGGACGCTCTTGATCGTCGCCCTGTAAAAGTTCACGAGCAGCCGTGAGGAAAGTCCAGCCCGTCTCAGTTTCCTGAGGAAGAAGAGCCTTTGTTGTGCTTTCTTCACCAGGTGGGAGGTGTTGGTATTCCAGGAGAGGTCAGACGTGATGTGGAGGCCCAGGAACTTGATGTTGTCCACACGCTCCACCTCTTCTCCATCTATGAGAAGGGGAGTGTGACCCGTCCTCCTGGACCTTCTGTAGTCCACAATGACCTCCTTGGTCTTCCCTGTGTTCAGCACCAAGTTATTGGCTGAACACCACTGAGTGAGCTGCAGAATTTCCTCTCTGTAGTGGGTCTCGTTGTTGTCTGAAATGAGACCCACTACTGTTGTGTCGTCCGCGAACTTGACGACTGTGTTGGTGGGGTGGATGGCAACGCAGTCGTGTGTAAACAGGGTGAAGAGAGCTGGGCTGAGAACACAGCCCTGCGGCGTGCCTGTGTTGAGGACCAGTGGGGACGATGTTGAGCCACCTATTCTCACCACCTGAGGCCTGTTGGTGAGGAAGTCTCTGATCCAGTGGCACAATGAAGCAGGCAGCCCCACCTTGAGTAGCTTCAGCACCAGCTTGTCTGGGATGACGGTGTTAAATGCTGAGCTGAAATCTACAAATAGCATCCTGACGTAGGTGTTGGGATGCTGCAGATGGGTCAGGGCTGTGTGCAGAGTGATGGAGACATGTTATGTTGTCATATGTTGTCATAAAGGAATATACCCATGTGACCTTCTCTGTAATTTTTATATAGTTCCACCACACACATTAAGAAGACTCTCTTCAGGACCAGAGTTTCTTAAATTTACAGATGGAATGAATCAACAGGTTCGCCTCGGCACATCTCTCCTTAGCACTCACGTAGCAGACCTCACTACATTAAGCCACCTGCCCCTGACTTTCCAGAGGATCCATCACTCTGCGTTTCTCCATCCAGAATGTGTCTGGCCCCCGGGTACTGCAGAACGAGACATTACCTGTCCAGATGACTACAAGAAAATTTACAAAAAACAGAAATATGAAATACAGCGGTCCTAATTCGAACCTCAGACTGATTCCCTGCCTAAAGGAACCTCAGACTGAAAATCTTTTTGCTTCCAAGCCACTTAAAGTAGCTCTTTTAAATACCAGATCAGATTTTTAGTTGGATGTTTTGCTACAAACATGCATGTATTTTTATTCTTCCACTATTTTTATGTGGGAATTAGTCCAGCTCCAGTTTTGTTTCAAAACACCTTCACAGTGTCTTAGAAAACTTTTACATTTATATTACCTCCAGTGCAAAGATATGTTATCTGTAATAATTTAAGAAGTACTGCATTATCGTACGGTATGAAACCATCAGCAGGTTTGGATATTAATAAATGGTTTTCAACAAAATTTTTGCCAACTCTTTGTCTACATGACTATTAACTGACATATTTTCTTGTTGTTTTTAAAGTTCTAATGTGTGCATTAATCTTTAAAATAGTATTTATTTAGCATAGTATTTTTGTAAAGATTCTTAAAGGTTTTTAATCATCCAAAAGGTCAGAAGCTGGGTATACATAAATACCCAGCTTATTTCCCAATTTAAAACCAAAAGCAGGTGATAATCTGATAGGATAAATACCACAAGCAGCCAGACTTTATTTACTTCTGATGAGAATTAAAGATGGCAGCTGAGATTGATGTAACTGTCTTTGTAAAGCAAGTAAGTGATAGACAGTGAATACATATGAGGAAAAGGAGAAATCAAAAGCAATAACCAACTCATTGGTCAAATGTTGTTGACTTTAATGTGTTAAAAATCATTTCACTTGAAAATAAGAGGACAGGTCTTCTTTAAATTCATTGCAGATGTCATTTATGATGACACCATATCTCAAAAGGCAGATTATCAGGACAAACATTCAAACAATCTTGTAAGACTTCAGGCAGCATATCAAAAAGTAAAGTATCTGCTTTAAGTGCTAAAAGTAAACACAAGTTTCAGTCTGAAATACAAATTAATTTAATATTGTAAATATACACAGTTATAAAACACTTGAAAGCTCACCCTTCGTGATGTGAATAAATGTCTGACACTTGATTCATTGTGAGGATTTTCTGCCATCTTGTGGTCACAATTTTCTAAGTATTAACTAACTATAATTAAGTGTGACAACTTCATAATTTATATTGTGGAGACTCTTATCAGTAAAATGAGATCCTTATAATGTAACATCTAGCGTTTTTAATTCAATCCAGTTTGGATGCGTACACTTCCACCTCACACAGAGTGAGATACTCTTGTCTTCCAGGTATGAAAACATTGATGTATCGACCATCCATGCCGTTGCACTGAAAGGTTTTAGTAGAACCTGGAGAGATGGTTGAGATCACAGCACACCTGCAAATGGAAAAAACAAACAAACATTGTTTGTTTTCAGTGTTTACTTGAACAAAAAATGGCAAAAAGTGAATTGGTAGAAAATATACTGTTTGTAATATTTTATTTATTTTAAAAGAGGACTGTAAAATACCTGGGATTGTTATTTCCGTTGTTATCAAGTGAATCTCCAATACGGATTTCAGCTCCGTTAATTCGAGTGGGATATTCTACCCGATTGGTTATGTTAATACTGAACACTTTATGGGTGCTTCCCAGGTCCAGTCTCCACCAGGGGTTAAAGTCATTATTTGTAGCACTGCAGGAACCCTGGCTCCACAGAGCTGCACGGTTCCCATCAATAGCGTAGTAGGCGATGGCTCCAGGATAAACAGTTGACTGTGAAGCTTTTCCATAAATTGCCACATTCCCTAATGACAAAGAAAAAAGATAAAATAAAATAAATGTCAGTTCTTAATGTTTTCCTGATGTTAACCTGTTTTTTGAATGTTAGGACTCAGAATTAAATCAGTTCCTTGCCTTGTCTTCCAAAGTTTGTTTTTTATCAGTCCTAAACTTTTATATTACATGTAATTCCCCACATATTGTGTGTTGTTATCCTATGTTATAAGTTCAATTAATTTTACCAGGTTATGAAGAAAATGTTATGTATAAACTTCATCTCGCAATGACTCAGTGTTATATCTCCAGCTCTAATTCAGCATTTAACAAAAACCGTTTGATGCTTTATGTCTGTTTTCCTTATCAACGAGAAATTAATTTACAATCTCAATGTATATGAGCTATTTTCTTGCTTTACACTCACTCTTTGCATGACAAAAGCATCTCACTGCATTTTGAACTTCACTGGAATCAAGCCTTACAAAGTAATATAAAGTATGTAATATAATTAGAGAACTTCATAGTGAATATGTAAAACCCAGTAGCAGTATTGGCCTCACCAGTTGGAGCACGGTATCCATAAACCTCCACCTCGCAGAGCATAAGCGTTCTGGAAGCACCTGGAAGCACAACAGTCACGTAACGGCCTTGAACATCTCTGGTAAATGTAATAGTTAAAGTCCTTCCTGCTGGGATATTTGAAATGACAGCAACCCTGAAACAGAGAATTTTAAAGAACCATTAGGATTTGTTTGATAATAGTAATCACTGATGTTTCAACATAGCTTATTTTATTACTTTCAAAATAGTTTTTTCACTTTAGATAAATGTATTTCTAAACATTATGGTCACAACAATATCAGCAATCCATGAAAATAAAGGTTGAACATTTAAGAAAAGAGATTAGAAATAAGTATTGATATTTTCTTCACCACATAATTAATAAACTTTTAACTTGGTCGAAAACCGGGAAAGTACTAACATGTTCAGAGTTCATCGTAGTTTTGATTTTAATTTTGCTTATCCTTTTTTACTTCTATGTATTTTAACCAAATTTCAACCAGTAGCTGATGCTTTTATGTTCTAAATTCACAAACCAGGTTGCAATAAATATTTGGAAAGATCTCTACTAAGTTCCTTATCTGCAAAGGTGATAAAAGACAGAAAAAAATACTGTCTCATGGTGAACTGTGTGACATATGCATGACAAAACTTCATGAAATACATCAGAAGTTCAGCATTATGTTACAAGAACATCTTGTAATTTAGGGGTTTTGATTAAAGTAAAGAAATTATACAAAAATATATTTATATTCTCCAACAAGAAACTAAGCCCAGGAAACCTGCTTTTTACAACCGACAGCCACAGATCATGACCTTCCTGTACTTCCTGTCAGGAGTCCTCCCAACAATCTTTCAATAATAACTCACACTGGGTTTGCAAGACCGTTGTAGAGTAAAGAATTGCCAATGTGAATCTCTGCTCCGTTCAATAGTTCCGAACAGCAATCTCCTCTGTTGGTGACGGAAATAGAAGTGACAATGTAAGAATCCAGCAGGTCCACTCTCCACCAGGGGTTGGTCATTCGATCAGTGTGAGTGCATGATCCTGCACTAAAGGTAGCCTGACGGTTTCCATCAATGGCATTGTAGGCAGATGAAAGAGCATTTTCTAGCCGGTCAGACTGGGTGGCTTTTCCATGCAATGCAACATTTTCTGTGAATGAAAAAACAGTAGAAAAATTACATAAATAAATAGTGTCAGCAAAATTTTTAAATGTTTCAGTTAAGTCATTCAGGTCCTTGGGAAGTGAAACAGCCACAGACCAACACACAACTTTTAAAGAACTGTAATAACTGAATAAAAAAATGTTTCAATAATGATTCCTTAATGTCCTACAATTACGATCAATTTCAATCTTTCAGAACTGTTATTCTTCTCAGTGTTTTTCTTAATATTTTGAACAATTTTGTTCCACACAGAGATGAGAAACGTACTATATGTTTGAGCCAGCACCGTTCCCTGGAGAAGCAGCAGAAGTAGAGCTGAAAGGTTTCTCATGGTTGCTTCTTACGCTGCACAGAGTCAACAAAATATGTTACTCAGCAAATCAGGAACCAAAAATCAAGGAAAGTTATAAAATCATGTCAATGCACAGCACCTGCAGAAATAACAGATCACCCAACAACATGCACAAACCTTGTCTTGTGAAATAAATGTTGAAGTGAACAACATGCCGCTATTTGTAAGGGATATTTATCTAGGCATCTTATCTTGAGACGTGGTGTTTGGATCAATGATACACCCTTTATGACTTTATTTTTTACCTTTGAATGAGATGAGCTTTATTTTCTGATACAAGCTGGTATATGATTAGCAGGTTTAAATTATTGTTGCCAACAGGAAGTTCAAAATCTGATTGAGAACGCATTATTTTTACCTGAAAGCTTATGTCCATTTGAATTTAGTCTGAAAGAACTTGAACTATTTTGCAAAATATTCCAGATGATCTTTTATTTCAGAGGAGACATAAATCTGCACAAACTGAAGTGAGAAATTGCTGTCACTCTTTAGCTTAAAAAAAAAAAGTTGAACCCAAAGAAAGGCACAATTAAAAAGACACACGATCATCATAATTTCCAATACATAGGGCACCATGTTGTGGTGCCACATTACTAAGTAAACAAATTAGGAGGAAGAAATTCACAAATAATAATACTCTGTACTTCCTGTTCATGTTTCCGACAAAGGACAGAACAGTGCAATTTAGATAATTCTGCAAATGGCTTATCGGGTTAATATATACTTCCTGGTTTATAGTCAGGGCAAGGTCTTTTTTTTTATTTTGGATGTTAAAGGAGACACAACACGAAACAGAGTACAAATATGACAATTTTGCATAAAAGAAACAAATGTTAAAATTCAAGTTTTAGAGACAAATAATTAAATCCAACTTTAGATTAAAGTTCAATTAGAAACAATTAAAATACCTATCAAAAGACTTTTCATTCATTCTAGTATGTGTACTTTAAACTGTATGTATGAGTGTAATATTGTAATAGCATATATGTACATCTTTCAGTAGAAATAAAATACTACAATAAAGTTAATGCTATAATTGCCAAGTGAACAATAAAGTGCAGTGTGATTATAGCCATATATTTCCTGGAAGATTCAATATTGATTCATGAATTCATAGCAAAATATGAAAATAGAATGGGGTTACTCATGACTAAAACTTAACTGGGCATAAAATTGGATTTGAAAAATTGCACATTTGAACAGAAACAGCCAACCTAAGGCTTGGTTGGTCAGATACCACGAAGAAAATATGTAGAGGTTCTTGTAAATCTTCTAGAGTTTTTCTACTTAGAAACTTCTTATAGCTGAATTTTCATGTATGTAACTCAAAAATTAGTTACACGCAGCATTTTGCAGAGTAAGCAAAATGCTGGGTGCCCTGTAAATGACCTCAGATGGCTGACACTGGCAGAGCAACAAAGGAAAGGAGGAATAACTTGGACAAGATACAAAAGGTCTTCCAAATCCAACAGCTTGTCTCACTGCATCATTCAGCCTAAAACTTTAATTTTGGCAGAATTAAAGCCAGTGCTTTGTATTTTGCTGCCTCAACAAGATTTTTGATTCAGTCTCCAATTTTCCCCGTAGACATGTTAGAAGATTATTAAGTACCTTTTTGAGCTAGTTATAACTTTTGTATGTGAAAGAGATAGTCCTCAATATTATTATTTTTCTTTTGAGAAAATGTATCTCTCATCTATTCAAAACATCGTATTGTGCAATGCAGAATTGTTACAGCCAAAAAAACAAAAGAGAAAATTAACACGTGTTTTATGATGTTTTACAATAAAACATGTGAAAATTAAATCTAAGCCTTTTTCTGGTTTGAGGCCAAAAAAAATATGAAAAAATATTTCACTTAATGTTGTTTTTATGTTAGAAGTATGTAAAACACAAAATCTCTGCACATTTCTTTTTGTATTTTCCACACAAGAAATTTTAACAATTTATTTATCCTAAGCACTCTGCTTAGGAACAAAAGCCCATTAGACTATCAATTACAAATGTTGACATTATAAACAAAAAATAAAAAGGAAATATAAAGGCTACAAAATGGATTTAATTTAATTAATCAATATTTAAATCCAAATATCCACATATGCTACATTATCTAACCAAATTGCTGCTGCTCTGACAGACTATTGGACCTTTTTCATCATATCTGCATCAACAAATGAAAAATAAAGAATTACTGATTTGGTTTACACAAATTCAATTGGTTACACAAAAGACACACGTAAACTAATTAACAAAATTATTGTTTTCTGCTTTTTATTTTTTGGATTTTCAATAAGTATTTTCATAAAAGCAGCAGTACAGCAACATAAAATGATTGGATCAGGTTCTAGTCAGAGGATTTGCAGCTGTTTCTGAGTATTGTGATCTAGTCAGTATGTTTTTCTTCACAGATATCAACATTTAAAGGAGCGGCAGATCTATTTAGTTAATCTAGTCTTGATGCGTAGACTTCAACTTCACACAAGAGGAGATACTCATTTCTTCCAGGTATCACAATGTTAATGTATTGACCATCCATTCCATTGCACTGAAAATTTTGTGTAAAACCTGGAGAGATGACTCCGATCACAGCACACCTGTTATAAAAATAATAATTGGTACTGTTAAGAAAAAAAATGATGAAGTAGAAAATATGTTGCGTTGCATTATGAGGAGGACTGACAAGCACCTGGGATTATTGTTGCCGTTGTTATCAAGTATAATGTTCTCAATTTTTATCAATAAATATACATTTCTTTGTTCTGTGTTAAATTTTAAATGTTCTGGAAAGCCCCTGAGTGGAAAAAAAAATCTTCTTAAAATTCCAATCTGTTTTTTTATTCTTGCCACTAAATAAATGAGAAACTCAGTTGAGCAACTAAGATTGTAGCCTCGCAGTTTACTATTTTGATATCGAGTGAATCAAAAGTAAAACATTTAATTTACAGATTAAGGCACATGATTCGTACTGTATTCATAAGCCCAGGCTGCCACCAGGAGAAGCAGCAGAAGCAGAACTGAAGTGTGTCTCATTGTTTACACTGCAGAGAAAGTTCATAAGTCAGAAATCAAAATCTAATTTTGAAAATAAAAGCTGAACTCAATGCACATAACAGGATGTAGATTCTGGTACAAGTACCTTGATGTGTCAAAAAGTCACAGAAGAAAATGAGGAGCTGCTATTTATCAAGAAATATTTATACAGGAATCTTGTCGTAACATGTGCGTTGTTACTCTGATTTTGAGTTTGATTGTTCCTTAGAATAAGATAACATTTATTGCTGCAAACACGTGAGGGATTTACAGCTTCTAACACATTTCTATTTACTTTCATTTTCAGAATTGAAAAAATATGTCATGTCACGCTAAAAGGTGAAGGTCATAATAATTTAAATAAAAACCTGACAAATTAAGCCAACTTTACAAGATTGAAATGAAAAACTTAAAACAGTTTGTGGGTTTTATTGGTGCAGCACCTGTCGCTGTTGACCTGAAGTTTAGTTTTTGCCTGTTTTCTATGTGTTTCAACTTTTTACTCAAATTCTCATCTGAAGCATCTTGTTACTTAGTAACACCTGTTAACATGAAAATGAGTAAGTTATGGACAACGATGAAGAATTTTAAAACTGAGAAACTTTATGGCTTTATTTTGATGCAACAGAAATGTCAGTCATTGCCGTGCAGCACGTTTTTTCTTTTATATAAAGCATATCTTATCTTATATGTGACAACACACCATCATCTTCTCTCTATCTTATCTATTCTGATTTACCCTTCTAAGGAAAACCTCCTATTTTCCAGTCCCCAGTAACCATAAAACTCGCAGAGGGTCAGCTGAGGATGGTGAGTGGAGCAGCAAATGTCCCATCCAGAATCTGTTTTAAAGAAGCTGAAATAAAAGGGGGGATCCAAACTGTCTGGGGATCCAAACTGTCTCCAGGAGTCATGTTTCCTGTCTGCTGGTGTTTATCACCCAGGAATTGTATTTCATTTTCCTTTGTGATTATGCCAGAGGCAAAAACAGGGTTTTTAAAGGAATTCTATTCAAGCAGACTATTGCTAATGAGAAAGGGAAAACTTTTTCTACTGTGCCTACTCAACAGTTCCGGCGGATTGTGATTGTTCTAAATGGAAATAGAAAGATAAACGAATAAAATGACTCTTATAAGTAGATCAAAACTTTGAGTGCATGTAAAAACAGCAACCAGAAATGTGAAATATGGTAGTTGCCACATTGTCTTTGTGAACATTTTGAGCTATACAGTGGTAACACCACACCAAAAACAGGGCTTTGAACTTTTGAAAAATAAACCCAATTTCTTGAACTGATCTCTCAGCTCTGGTACTGTATCACACACTGTTTTTTTAGTTCTTTATTGGTTATATTAGATTTTAGTCAACCAGATTTTGATATAACTTGGGGATCTCAAATTTATTCTATGAATAAAATGAATCAACATTTAAAATCACATTACCAAATTAAAAAAAAGACAGTTTAAAGGTGTTTTTTGTTCTCTTTAGGTTTTATGTCTTTCTTTTATGTGTCACTTGTCAGTTCCAAATAAGTACATTTGTTTAATGTTCACATTTCTAAGTTAAGATAAAGCAGTAAAATATAGTTAATTATCACTATGTACTATCAGGTGAACTGTAAAGTACACTCTGATTATATACTCTAACCAACTGGGTTTATGTCCTATTGAAACTGTAATCAAAACTTTCTCTATAAAGTCTAACACAAATAAGAGTATGTCATAAGTATTCAACAGAATTGTGTGTTGTTTTTGGAAAGCAAATGCAGTTTAAAATGTTGACATAAAAGTTTCAAAAATGGATTTGATTTAATTAAATCATTTTTAAATAACATATACATTGCATCATGTAACCAAATTGTTGCTGCACTGGCAGATGAGCTTATAGCTCCTTTCTCATTTTCTATTTTTTCACTTTTTAAATTTTCAATCTTGTATTTGTGTAATAACAGCCGTACTAGCCGAAATACTATGAGTGGTTGAACGTGAATAACTTTTGAATGCCTACGTTTCTTCTTCTTTGAGGCTATGCCTACGTTTCCCATGAGCGCTTTCAGTAAGAGTTGTGCGGCTGCGCAATATCATTTGAAAACTTGCACGGTGAGGGACGCTGTGGAGGAGAAAGGCAACGCAGCGAGCTAAACACAATGGCGACGTCGGCGACAACAGCAGGCGGGACGGGCTCAGGCGGAGGCGCGGCGGGTCTGGTCGGCGGCGGAACGGCGGTAGCCCGAAAGAAAGACGGCGGTCCTTCTACGAAATTTTGGGAAAGTTCGGAAACGATTTCTCAGCTTGAGACGGTGCGACTTTGGATCGGAAAGCACTACAAGAAGGTGAGCTAGCTGCTCTCTTGCTCCATTGCTTTCTATGAAGGCCCGCCTCTCGTTGGCACAATGGAATTGCTACATCTTCTACTTTTAGCCTCATAAGTACTGTTTAGAGACACATTGTCTTGATTTATACGACTATGCAGTTCGCGTGTCCTTATAAAATACGATAGAATATAGATATACGCAGTATTCACACGAGTACTAGTGGGAATTAACTAAACTAGCCTAGCCACAGTTAGCTCCCTGACTTCTCATGCAGCTTTCTAAATGGCAACACTGTTCAGGAAATGTTCATAAACGTCCATCAGATGCGCTGGTTGTGGGTTTTATTACAGAAAAAACACATTTGAAACTTTACTCGGGTAAGATAAAAAATAAAACATTCTTTCATCGCGTATAATAAAAGGCCCCAGGAGCTAACGGAAAAGTCACGGGATAGCATTCATACAAATCATATGTATAAAGGCGCATTCATCCAGTTTTTGGGGCATTAAATTCAGGAATAAAATCAGTCATTAGATCACTGTGCAGATGTCAAATCCAGTTACATTTTGTGTAGAACAGCAGGTTGTGTTTTGTCAACAAACTAGCTTATCAGACAGTTCAGGCTCCATTCACCCACTTCAGTTAGCCAAACAAAGAGAGTTCTCCTAATGCTCCAAATCTAACCCTCCATTAAACTGGGATTGTTGAGATTGTAATCTGGGAAAATTTTGAATTAAATACATAAAAATGTTTGGATTTACATGGAGGCATAATTATCCCCTTTAATACACAATAGAAATTTAATATAGGAAGTAATTTGCTCATGTGTATAAGAAGTGTATGAGAAGTGTAATTCCTTTGTTGCAAGCAGTTCTGTGCTCAGATTTATAATAAAGGTCATCTATGTATGTGGACGTGTATGTTATGCCTGGAAAATGATACCAGAAAAACAGCATGCCACTTATCATGGCAAAAACTATGCACACAGACATATCACACTCTTAAAGTGTCCTTGAGCAAGTGTTAAAATATATTCAAATACCAGTTTATGAAGATGTTATGTTATGTTATGTATTGACTTATTTGTGTGTCCATGCTAATGTTCTAGAGATGGTAGTCTATCCTATGAACTGCAGAATTGCTGAGTAAGAAAATATCTGTCAATATGTACCTAAACAAATTCTATTTATTGCTTAGTAATTGCACCTCCATCAGCCTTTTCCAAAAAGTAAAGCTTTTATAGATTAATTTGGATCCATATATGGTTCTTACTGTTCATAATAATAAAATAATTGTTAGGTATGAGTTATGAGTTACTCATGAATCTTAAGAAGGGATGCACTGTTCATGAATCTTAAGAAGGGATGCACTGTTCATAATTTTGTGGATGATTTCCAATCTTTCGACTTTATAAAGACTTAACCTCCTGAAACGGATTTTAGCCCATTTGGATTTCTCATTAAGAGGTAATATAGAATGCAAGAACAATAGAAAGTATTAATTTTTTGGGCTTCCTGCTGTTTGTGATCAGTAATTATTTTTGTCAAGAGTCAAAATTTCTGCTATTGAGCAGAAAGCATTAGAAAAAATATGTTTATGGTTTGAATAATGTAGCACATTACCTTATCACTCAGGTCCCCAATAAGAAGATTTTATAATCCAGCACTTTTCACTGGGAGGTAAAAGGATAAAACAGAACAGCATTGCAACATTTTGCTCCACATCCCTATTAACTGCTGCAGGTTTTGCTCTCTCTCACTCTTTTGCAGCCTGAATAAAGTGGAAATATATCTGATGGGTTGCTGAAAATTCAGCCTCATTTTAAGTTGTTATTCAGATCTCCATTCTTCTTTTGATTAATAGACATCAGTAATATAAAAAATATCTAACTTTGAGTCTTCTTCACACATTAAATGCATCCACACTGAGGAGTGGGGTCTATCGGGTGACCTGGCTGTACTTTGTGCATTCGCTGGTCTACTTTCTGTCTGGTCACTGGTCAGGGCAGATCCAGCTGAAAATCTGCTGAATCCAATCATCAGCTTTTTTTCCCCCATATCATCTCTGATTTTCACTGGTGACTGCAGAAAAGTGCAATATGAGATATTCCTTTACATGAGCTTAATTTGTACTTTAGAGCCTAGCACTGGCACTTTCTGATGCATTTCTATCTCCATTTTATCTATAAGCAGAGCTTTTGTTAAAAAACAAAACATATATTTAGATACGTAATTTCTGATTTATTCATGTAGTTCATGGCATTTTTAGAAATTATGACATGTTTACTGCCTTCTGGGATTCCCATTATTGTTTTCCTTGCTTGAAATCACAACTGTAGACATTTTTTATATGTGTTTTTATTATCTTACTCTTTAAACTTAAAGAAAAAGCTGAGGAATATATGGACTCTGATTCAGTTCTTCCTTTGATTTTTACTATTGATTTTATTGATGTTATCACCGCCCTCTTTGAGTGGAGGTCTTCAAGCATTTCTGTTTCATTAAACACAAGGTAAAAAATATGCGATAAGTTAACATGTTGTCTTTGTGTCCCCCCAGTATGTCCAGAATGACTCTCCATCCAGTAAGTCCCTGGCTGGCCTGGTGGTCCAACTGCTTCAGTTTCAAGAGGATGCGTTTGGACGCAGGGTCAACAATCCCCCTCTTACCAAGCTACCTGTAAGCACGCACTCATTACTCATAAAAAGGACGTTAACTATATACCCTAAGTTCTAAAACACAGTACTTGTTCCTTCTCCTTGTCTAGGCCAAATGTTTCCTTGATTTCAAGGCAGGAGGAACTCTCTGTCACATCTTGGGATCAGTATACAAGTATAAAAGTGAGCAGGGCTGGTAAGTTAACTATTTCTTTTGAACCATAATAACTGAAATACTACCCAACATTTTGATGTGTAAGGATGGCACTTGGCAAAATGGTTCAATCAACTGTGTTTTCTAAGACTTTGTATTTTTGTGTTTTTATAATGTAAAGCACTTTGAATTGGTTAGTTTCTGAAACGTGGTATTAAAATAAACTTGATTGATTTAATATGCATGTCCATTAATACTGATCAAAGGTATTTATCAGGGTTTTTATTACATATTATCTGACATTCACTATTAGGAGGAGATTTGACCTACAGAATCCGTCTCGGATGGACCGGAATGTGGAAATGTTCCTAAATGTTGAAAAACATCTGGTCCAGGTGAGAGCAAGAGTTTAGAGAAAGGCTACTGACTGTACATGTTCAGTGTAGACTAAATATGTCTTCATTTAGCTTTTTATTGGTTTCCTGAAAGTGTTTGTGTGTTTTTAGAATAATTGCCTGACACGGCCCCTCGTCTACCTGTCGCCAGAAATTGAGCAGAAGCAGGTCAGCAAACTCAAAGACATCATCAAGAGGCACCAGGTAAGCTTGAGTCAGACCAAGAAAATCCTAATTATTTTGGAAGTAGATTTTATAGTAGATGCTGACGTATTTGTTTTTTTATTTTTCTCATCTCCAGGGTTCAGTCACTGAGGACAAGTCAAAGGCAACTCATCACATTCACCCATCTTTGACACAGCAGGAAGATGGTTTGTTTCAAATTTTTTGAACCATAATAAGTGAAAAATTGACTCATATTTGATGTGTATGATTTCGGTGATGGTACTCATCAAAATGTAGTTTGTTCAATTATTGACTGTATGATGTTTCCTTTATAGTTTTGTAATGTAGTGTTTTTATTATGTAAAGCACCTTGAACAACCTTGCTGATGAAATGTGCTATATAAATAAATTTGATTGAGATTTGTCTGACTTACAGATTCACTTGTTAATAATGTAAAATGTATTAAAAATGTTCAGGGGAGGATTTATTTAATCCAACTGTTTTAGATGCCACATAACGTGTCTATAGTTGTATAAAAATGTAGCGAACAGTGGTTTCGATGTAGACATCCATTTTCACCAACATAGACAATTATGCATTAAGTGGGTGAAAATGTAAATGTATTGTTTTCCTCCTGAACATTTAGAATTTAAACACTGACTTGTGTTTTTCAGAAGAATGGCTGCGTCCAGTCATGAGGAAGGACAAGCAGGTCCTGGTTCACTGGGGCTTCTACCCAGACAGGTGATCAGAATCTGTTGATGAAAAGCTCACATTTTCTTTCTCAAATGGCTTTTTTCATATATTTTCTGGATAATGTTTTGCATATTTATTTTAAGTGTTTTTTTTGTTGTTGTTTTTTTTAAATAATTCACCTTGTCTTTATGCTGCTTGACTCATCGCTGACGGTTCCTGTTTTGTTAGTTATGACACCTGGGTATCCACTGGTGAGGTGGATGGTGATGTGGAAGATCCTCCCAGCTCTGAGAAACCCTGGAAGGTAAGTATCACTGTCCATGAAGACGTTTTTTCTGTTAAAAAAAATATCCTTACATATCTTTGCCCTGTTTAAAATAATTATTTTCAAAATTATTTAAAGTTTTAAGCTGGTCCTGGTAAAGAATGCCTTGAAGTTTTAAAAATGCTGTTTCCTTACATCACTTTACAATTTTTGTGATAACTAAAGCTTGTGATTTATAGAACTGGGCTTCTGGTAAAATCCACCAATGTGATGAAATGCAATTTGGAATAATTGCAGAATTATAATGATACTGCTAATTAAATGCAGTTGGATTTAAATAAAAACAAAATAAAATATTTTCATTAATATTTGAATGTCGAGGTGATTATTTGCTATCACAGTCAATGTTCCTTTGATTATTTGCAAATATTACAGAGGTAAAGCCTCTCTTTGCTTCCTTAGGTTCATGCCAAGTGGGTTTTAGACACAGATGCCTTCAATGAGTGGATGAATGAGGAAGACTATGAGCTGGACGAGAACAAAAAGCCTGTCAGCTTCCGACACAGAATCTTCCCCAAAGAGGAGGAGGTAGGTTTGTGTGTCTTGTGTTTGAAATATTCAGTTTGATGGCATGTGTGGATGTTTTGTATGAGAGTATTTTTTGTTGCAAGTTAGCTTCTTTTCGCCTGTAGCTTGGCCCTGTTCTTTGTCGTCCTTTTCCACATCTGGCTTCTGTCTGCTGTTCACCTTTTTCAAACCTTCGTTGCACTTCATTTACTTTCTGATTAAGTTCAAGGTTCCTGTCAGCGTTAATACAGAGGGAGTCAATCTTTTTACTTTCTGTTTAGTTGATTTGACTAATATAAGTTGGGAAATGACAACATTTGTAGAGCAAAGATGTAACGTTGTTAGCCAAATGTGACTATCTTTGATTGGACGGTGTACAGGAACCCTATTTGTCTAATCCACCACCCACCAAAGCATCCCTCCCACCCTATTGTTATTCTCCCTTTGCTTCCCCTCCTTGTGTGTGCAACCGTTCCATTCTTCTCATTCTGTCGCTCTTTCTCTCATCTTCCATCCCTCGTTCCCTGCGCTGCACGGGGTTTGTCTGATCAGTCTTCCCGTACACCCGATCGCAAGGAGCGCAAGGCAAACTCTGCTAGCAAGAAGAGGAGACGCTCGCCCTCGCCGCCCAGCACACCAGCTGAGTCCCGAAAAAAAGGAGGAAAGAAGGGGTAAGAAAACAATTTAGTGAATTTTCTAAGCTTTTAGATGGCTTTTTTATTCTTTGGCTTAATGGATGTTTGTTTTAAAGCTTCCCTATTAATGATGGCAGAGTGGTATTTGTCAATTAAAATACTTTTAATAATAAAGTGAATAATGAGTCTCACTATTTAAAGCTGAACTATGGCACATACTTTAAACTTCTCTTAATGTTTAGTTGAACCACACAGAAGAAGTAGTCAGTGCTGAAAAGTTTCCATTTGGTTTTAATTGACCTTGGGAACTTTCTCAGGAACCCAGGGCCTCACTGGAAGCGACGGGGACACAGAGGAGAGGAAGAGGACACTGAGGAGGACATGACGAAGGACATGGATGACTCCTCTGCCGGCGCCAGCATGGAGGATGGTGTATCCAAGAATGGTATGTGGGCTGTTTAAGCAAAGGAAAAAGCTCACAGCAAATTAATTAGTTTTTATTTTGTTCAGGGGCAAAGCTTCTGAAAGCTGCAGAAGCAGCTATTTTTGTTTCTTGCAATATTGATTATTGTTGACCTTTGTTTTTCTGACCATTTTTTTTCCATCACAATTCTCTCACTATTCCTAGTCCTGAGCATCTTGATAGTTTGATTATTTAAGTCGTCTTGACCACTCTTTTTATCCCGTTAAATGGAACAACTAAAATACATTATTTAAGTTGGACAACAAAATCTATGGCCAAGTGTAGCTGAAGGTACTAATAAAATTTATCTGTACAAGACAAAAGTGAGTAAAATTTTGCATACCATTGAATATCAATTTGGAAATGTTCACATTTTTCTTTACGAGCAATTTTTATTCACCTTCATTGTGATTAAAATTCTAATTCTACTGTAAGTATGTACAGTGGAGCCTCTGAATGCAAAAAGATGTATTTGAAGTTCATTTCATGTTGACGGCTCTAGGATTCGAGCTCTTCTGTCCTCACCTGCTTTGCATGTCAGTGGAATTAACTCATTCGAGTGGAAATGTAGCATCAGCACATGCAGCATATACTCTTACAACAAAGCCAAGTTCTTTCTCTAGGTTCCCAGACCTACTTATCAATAGTTTTGTTTCTAACTCTTTAGCCTTCACTTTTTGAGTAAAACTCGTACCTTGTAACGACTTGCCATTCTCCGACTTTTAAGACTTGGTCTATTAAGAGGAGTAGGAGTCTCAAATTGTGTTCTTCCCCCTCGATGTGAGTTTAGGATATACTTTAAAGTCAAACACATAAAACCGAGAACACTTTTTTTTTTTTTTTTTACCTAGTCACATTAATGTTGTCCCACTTTTTATCTCCCCAAAGAAATAATATATTCTCAAAGCACCCAAACTAATTCAGTCTATTTTAGGGTCCTCTCATTTGTTTCCTCCAGTTTTGCTTCATGTTGGTTAATACCTTCATGCCCCTGAATTATACACTCTGAAGGTTTTTTATTTCAATCTTTTACCTCCCCTTAAGTGTTTCACTTAGTTCATTTTTCTCACTTCTGTTCCATGCACAGCTAATTCAAAAAAAGACAATGAAAATACTCCAGTCAAGGGAGGGAATATGGCAGATTTGGGTTTGTATCCTAACTGGATTTGCATGCTTGGTTGTGTGTTTGGTAACATAATTGTGTATAATCATCTTAAAACGTCGTCTTTAGTGCTGCTGTGTGTGTAACATAAAATTTATTTGCATTTTTTCCAGATGACATGGAGGATGATTCGGTGCTGTCCGGTGGAAAGGTCCGAAAAAACGTATCTATTTTATTCTTATCATAGTGAACTGAAATTTATTGGTAAACTGATGAATCAAGAATTTTCAAATATAGACATTTTTAAATTATAGAGAATTATTTCTCATTGGGAAAAAATATTGCCATCCCATTTGTCCATTGAAAACGTCTTTTAAGATAAGTAAAATAAGTGGAATTTACCTGTACTAAACTGCAAAACATACTACTCTTTCTCTCAAAATTGGGAAGATATTTTGTCCCAACCATTCTCCTCCGATACTCTTCTCCACCACAGAGTGAACTAGAGTCAGAAAGCAGCACATCACTAAAATTGTGCTCTTTTTAAGTTGACATATCTACATTATTGGTTGTTTTTTTTCAGAATACAGGAAGTATATTTAATTGTGGTTCCATTAGCTCAGTATTAAGTGTTCAGAGCTACATTTGTAGAGCTAATTTTTATCAGTGGTCCATTTTACTTTTGTAGCTGAGGCTGTTTTGATTTTTGTCTTTGGGGTGTCTTTAAAAGAAATATATTTGGTCGGGATATTTTTGTTTTTGTGGATTTGATGGCATATTAGATGTATCCTAAGAAACTAAAATTTGACAGAATCAAAACAATAGTTTTAATGTCATTATTTAGTAAACTGTCTGTATCTGCAGGATGATGATGAACAAGGCAAAGGAGAGGTTAATCGGATGGATGCTGGAGAGGACAATGTAACTGAGCAGACTCATCACATCATCATTCCCAGTTATGCTGCCTGGTTCGACTACAACAGGTCAGTTCAGACAGAGTGGAAACATCTCTGTTGTTTTTCTGGGTTTTTTTGCTACATTTAATGCTTTTACTGATTACATGATTTGTACAAAGGTTTATAAATGCTTTAATCTATTGCATTGACCAAATAAGGTCAAAAACACTGGGCCTTCTGAAGAGTCAACAACAGATAAAATGTTATTCGGAAAGTTAGTGTGATGGAGTTTTTAAGTTGACCCAGTGTTTCTTTTAAATTTAAAAGTGTTTCTTTTAAATTTAAATAAAATTCAATCACACCGGACCATTTTACAGTAATTAATAAATGCCTACTTTAAGATAAACATCATTTTTTATTATTGTTTTAACTCTTTTTAGCATCCATGAGATTGAGAGGAGAGCTCTTCCCGAGTTCTTTAATGGGAAGAACAAATCCAAAACTCCAGAAATGTGAGTTTGACATTCAATCCTGCACCAGCCACATAGAGTTGGAAATGTTACTTTGTGAGGAACATTTCTGGTATTAATGTAATGCTCATGTTTTTATGCACAGATACCTGGCTTATCGTAACTTCATGATTGACACGTACCGGCTGAACCCTCAAGAGTACCTGACCTCAACTTCCTGTCGCAGAAACCTGACTGGGGATGTCTGTGCCATCATGAGGTCTGCTAAATATGTGGCTCTTAGCTTTTCAGTTTTACTCAGTTCTCAGCAAAAAAAATATGAAAAATATGTCAATTGGGCATTTGTATAAAATTTGTCATATCTTGGATGTTTGTTATTGAATATTTTGTACAATATTAGAACTATATTTAAAATGCAAATACTTCAATTTGTTTTTTTATTTTTATTTTTTTTTGCCTAAAATGCAGTAACATAGCATTCCTTTTAGTGTACGCTTGATGATTTGTTGCCCAGAATATACTTTTAACATTAATAACTGAAAAGCGTAGACCTTCCTGTTTGACCTAATACAATGTAGGGCTAATCTGCTGATTATTTTCTGGTTTAGACAATTACTTAAGCTAAAGGTGCTTGATAACAAATATTTTTTTACACAGAATTTGAACCAGGTAAAGCTAAAAATATACAATTCAAGGATTTCTGGGTAAAATATGTTCACAGACAAAGATTTTTTATTATCTTAAATTCAAATGTAAATATTTTTGCACAGTTTTGTCTTAATTACTGCTCTGAGTGTATTCTTTAAGTGACTGGCCCTTTTTTGAGTCTTTATAGTTTAGTTAAAATTGGTTTCTACATTAGTTGATGATTATTTAAATTATTGATTAATCATGATTAATTGTCTAATCCTAGAATAAATGCTTCAAAGAAGCTCATAATGATAGAATTGAAGCTTTCTGTTTTTATCATCTCCAGGGTTCATGCGTTCCTGGAGCAGTGGGGTTTGGTAAATTACCAGGTGGATGCTGAGAGTCGGCCGTTACCCATGGGCCCCCCTCCCACGCCCCACTTCACTGTGCTGGCTGACACTCCCTCTGGCCTCATGCCCCTCAACCACCGGCCACCACCTGTAAGGACAACGTTTTCTACCATTCGTCATGAGTAAACTAAAAGCTAAAAAGTTAACATTATGGCGTTTATAATGTGTTCTGCAGATTCCTCCTCCTCAGCCAATGCCCAACTTTGCAGATAAGTCCAAAGACAAACCAATTGACTTGCAGAACTTTGGCCTCCGCCCTGACCTCTACAAGAAAAACGCCAAAGTGAGAATTCAAAGTGGATTTTACCTGTAAAGTCCTAAATTAAAATTACTTGTAAATAGTCTAACTTTATATATGTATCTGCTTTGAATCACAGCAGGGAAAGGGAGCCGGTACCACCAGAGAATGGACTGAGCAAGAGACTCTATTGCTGCTTGAGGTCAGTCTTTTTATGCAGAGAACACTTTTCTCCAACTTTCCTCTTCCTTGTCTAACTTTCTTGCACAATAAATCAGTAAATGTAACATTTTTAAATATGTTCTAGGATCCATTACCTCTATTTTTTTTCTGTTGGAAACAAATGCTCTCTTCTGATGAAGATCTATCTCTTTCTAGGCCCTGGAAATGTTCAAAGATGACTGGAACAAAGTGTCGGAGCATGTTGGTTCACGCACCCAAGATGAATGTATCCTGCACTTCCTGCGGCTGCCCATTGAAGATCCGTACCTCGAGAGCACAGAAACGTCTCTGGGCCCTCTGGCCTACCAGCCCATTCCCTTCAGCCAATCCGGAAACCCAGTAATGAGCACAGTCGCCTTCCTGGCCTCTGTAGTGGATCCCAGAGTGGCGTCTGCTGCAGCCAAGGCAGCTTTAGGTGAGAACAGGAGGAAGAACTGAAATAGACCAGGTTTTGTGTCATACCTTTACTATAATTTGGTGGTGCTGATGCATTGGAATCAGAATTGTGTTCAAATTCTTTAAAATATTTCTCCCATTAGGGAGCTTTTGCTGTCCAATTATTAATTTGTTAATTAAAAAAACTAATCAAGAAATCAGCTCCACACTGTTTTCAGTGTGGAGTGTGGACTCAATTTTCACAGGTTAATAATAAAAATATTTTATTTTTAGCTGCAGATGCATAATTTTCTACAGATAATCAATCATTCACTAAAATACCCTATTTAAATAGTATTTGAGTTTTGTTTGCATTTTTATGTATTTTTAATATTTAGAAAATAGACTTAAATTATAAATTTTATTTCAAAATGTGGCATTTTTTTTATCCATTTAATTGTCATAATTGATAAGTAAAGTAATTGTCAGTTGCTGTCCTAAAACATAAAAAAAAAGCAAAACAACAGGGAGTGTTGGAAAAAGTTGATTTCTTTTACCTACATTAATGAATTAAAACCTTGGCTCTCTGTGTGTTGTTTTAGTCTTGGTAGCATTTAATGGACATGAAGGTGAAAATAGCCTTTCTCCTTTTTCAGAGGAGTTTTCTCGCGTGCGTGAGGAAGTTCCTGCCGAGTTGGTGGAAGCTCACGTCAAGAAGGTCCAGGAGGCAGCAAGAAGCACCGGCAAGGTGGACCCCACCTTCGGCCTGGAGAGCAGCGGCATCGCAGGAACCGCACCGGAGGAGCCTGAAAAAACAGGTACATCAGGAAAAATGTAGAGGAGAGGTTTTTTATTCTTTTGAACTATTACAAAAAAATATTTTGGGCAGGTGTGTAATGGTGCTTGAAGTCCTTGAAAATGCTTGAGTTTCCCAAATTTGGAAACATGATTTACATTAAATTTCAGACCTAATAATTTCATACATACAGATTTTTTCTCACTCTGAATTTCGGTCACACTTAGTTTTTCTTGGTTTTGGTTAGTTAGAGTTAACAAAATTATTTCTATTTTCTAAATGCCAGAAAACTTAATACCTTATTGATGTTTTTAAGAGATTTTTAGTAAATTAGTATGTTGTGTCTAAGCACTTAAGTTGCTCTTGACACAATTTTGTTTGGAATTTTTTCATTATAATGAATATTTTTTACTTCTCAATGGCTTATTGAACTGCATGGTTGGAAAAAAACAAATTCAATTCTAATTCTAATTTCAACATAATTGAAATTAGAGGAAATAGTTTGTTAAATTAATATTTTGTTTTCGGAGCAGTCAGGAATAAGATGTGTGTGAGACATTTAAAAACATTTTGTTATATTTTTGTTTACTTTGTCCCTGCTGTAGCTTGTAGATTACCATCACAAGACATTATTAATGACAGAATATGATATATAATCATAAATTAAAACTTTATTTTTTCTTAGTTCATTTGTATTGTTTTTAACTCAAAGGTGTGGAAAAGTTGAAAACTTGCCTCTTTATAAGTGCTTGAATTTTACTGTATGAAACCTGCACAGAAGATATTTCAGATAAAAATGTGCAGCCACTAGATGGCAGCTCACATTAAGGGTAATGCAGCTGGGCGTTTTGATGCAGATTAGTGCTCTGAGAATATGTTAATGTTTTATAAAGAATCCACACAAACCCCAGCAGGAGATGATTACTATGATCGTTGAAGGAGCCGATCTGCATCTGTTTATATCGGCACGCGCTGAGCAGTGCAGATATTGGTGTGTGTTTATACTGCCGCGGTAACCAGTGGATTAAAAGAACAGTGGCAGATGGGGCAGAGGGGTTGGGTGGAGGGAAAACAGAAAAACTGGGTCATCGTTCTGCTTCTCTGGATTTTTGTGAGCAGCATCTTAAAAATGTGTCTTTTTACTGTCATCACAGCACATATGATCCCTAATAAAATGGCTCTGCTGCCTGAATTACTGCCCTCTTCAACTACAGTAGTGATCAATAACTCTAAATGTGTTCCAGTTCTCACTCGGCCTGAAGCACTTCGCCCGACCCACAATCAATTTTCAGACTCTTAACGTTGGCCTAAGTGCAGCCGTGACATGGTTTAACTCTCGGCTGTAAACATACATTCAGCTGCTCTCCTGTGTGCAGATGCTTTCACACTTTTCCCCACTGGTCTGTTTACTAAAAATAACTTGCTAATCTCACTCCCCTTAAGGGGTTTTATCTGAAGGAATAAAACATGTTTTTGCAAAACAAAACAAAAAGGATGACTTTGTTTTGATGAATTATTTTCCTGATGATTATTTTGTTTCACCTCTTCATTCGCAGAAACCGCAGAACCAGAAAAGATGGAAACAGATTCGGACTCCCAACAGGCTGATAAGGTGAGATAAAAAGGCAACTTATAAAAAATTATTTTGGAAATCTATCAATAAGCAAGCTTTAGAAAAAAGTATTGCCTCAAATTGGTGAGGAGAAATCCTGGAGAAAACGGTACAAACCTCTGAAGTCACTAATTCGTACGGCCATTTTACCTCTTCTAACAGCTGTGCATTTGTTTGAAAAAGTTAGAATGAATCTAAGTTGAATATATCGACAGCTGGAAATAAAAATACATTAAAAAAATAAATAAAAACAATCTTGAATTCACCAGTGTTTTTCATACAAGATCCAATTTTATTTATTTATTTTCTTTGTGCTTTCTTTCCTAAAAAATAAAATTAGAAAATATTTTGAGTTATTCGATGAAAAATAAGGGCCAGGCTCAAGAATCTTTGTTTAATTAAGACAATATGTTAATTTTATTAGCAGATTAAAAGACACAATTTTACCAGAACACCTTAAAATTACGAGAAAGTCGTTTTATTTGAAAAAAAGTCTTTTAGTTTCAAGATCTGACATGATGAGTTTAGTTCATGTGATTCTTTCTTCCAAATAGACTCAGTTTGTACAGATAACAATCGATGATGCTGATGTTTATTTCCTTATTAATAATGCAGACAACAAGGATAACGAGATAAAATACTCAACATTCCTCAATTTTTTTCATTTTTTGTTTGAATTCTCATAAAGTTACAAATTACTACTTCATTCTAATATTATGACTATATTCTTGTAATACTTTGACTTTATTTTTGTAATTTAAAAAAGGAATAAAAAAATAAATCATAGCACAGCCTAATAGCCGTCATAGAGTTTACCTGGGTCTAAATAAATAAATTGATTAGTTGATCAGATCTATTTATCGCCCAGCCCTACATATAGTCATTGGTTTTCTATGTTTGTCATTTCAAATGATCAACACTGACCATGGTCATGTCTGACCATTTCTGTACACAATGAGCCGTTGGTTCACAGAAACGGCTCGTTTGTGTGAATGATTGAAATCATGTTGTTACATCTGCAGTCAGGAACATTCATTATGTTTAAACGGGAAAATCAATACAAAGTTTAAATCTGTTAAGGTGTTAAATAGTTCTTGGCAACCATCAGTTTTCCTTTCATAAGTGCTCTCTCTCTCCCAAGGGGCGGATAAAGTTTATCCTTCCAGTCATCTGTGTTTAGTTTCTGCTTGCAGAAGGAGCTGCAGGTGAAAGTAAATGTCTTTTCCAAAGTGCATGTGGAATCGTTATCCTTCGTTAATAAGTGTCAGATGCTTGGATTGGATCACTACAGGAGAAATTTGAAATAATGATCCACAAAC
Source organism: Poeciliopsis prolifica (assembly GCF_027474105.1). NCBI lineage: Eukaryota > Metazoa > Chordata > Actinopteri > Cyprinodontiformes > Poeciliidae > Poeciliopsis > Poeciliopsis prolifica. The sequence continues at coordinate 2,671,454 of NW_026562400.1, read as the reverse complement.
AATGAACATGACTGCATTTAAAAGCAGTGTAGTCTTTATTTAATGTAGAACAAATTCACAGTGATGTAAATTGTTGTTTTACATATGGCTACTGCACAATATATTGTGAATATATAACTGTGTGTGCGGTATTCATACTCGTATTGCAAAGTACTGTTTGGAGTTCAATAACTGCTGGCTAATGTATTTGTGGTGTATGAGTTTGCGTTTTTCATATTATAAAGTTTAGTCAGTTGGACAGAGTCTGACAGCAGCAGATGTTCACACTGACACAGATGACTTTGTCCAACGTGCGTGAAGGTCCTGGAGTTATGGAAACACAAATGAGAAATAAAGGACAAGAGAAAATAAAGAAATATTACACCTGATACCATAAATATCTCAATATTTACAAATAATATCACCATCAGCAGATATTCTAATATCATGCACTCCTAATTTCACAAGACAAACTTAAAACAGTGAAGTCGTTCCAAAGAATCCTACCTGAATAATGTCTTTTCTCATACATCAAGCTCATTTATGTGATGCTCTGTTTTCAGGCTGAGATGAAGGATGAAGCAGAAAAGCCCAGTGAGTCGGCAGAGAAAAGCGACAAGACGGAGAGCACGGAAAAGGTGAAGAAGGAGGGAGCAGAGGGATCAGAGCACGAACAGGAGAAGGAGGAAGAAGGAGAGACCAAAACAGCTTCAGCAGGTAAAACATGATAGAAGTCATCACAGCTCTTCAACGAACCACAAACATATGTATTAGTTTAGTTGACGTTTTTGGAGACAAACTAGAAATTCGTAGTGTAAAGAGATACTCATCTATCTAGAGGTTCATAGTCCTTCAAAACATTTTCTTCTTACAGAAATGAGATTGTTTTGTTGGAATGAAGTAGGAAAAAAACTGTAAACTGTTTCTTTCAGATAAAGATAAGGATGAAACTATGGACACCTCATCTTCAGATCAAGAGAAGGAGAAAGAGGAGAAGACAGCCACCGAGGAGGGAGAGGAAAAGCAGAAGAAGTTGGAGCATGACATCGGAGAGGGAAACATCGCAACAGCGGCCGCTGCTGCTCTCGCTTCTGCAGCCACCAAAGCCAAGGTGATTCCCGCTCCTCAACAGATGACGTTTCCGTTAAGCTGGCCTGCAATAAATTAACGTTTTCTTGGATACTTATCATCTTATTTTATCTATCTTCTCAGCACTTGGCAGCAGTTGAAGAAAGAAAAATTAAGTCCCTGGTTGCCCTGCTGGTGGAAACCCAGATGAAGAAGTTGGAAATCAAGCTGAGGCATTTCGAAGAGCTGGAGACCATCATGGATCGCGAAAAGGAAGCTGTAAGTCAGAGTTTAAACGTCAGGAATTGGGAAAAACGCGTTTTTCTCCCTGAAGATTGATCAACAACTTATTTACAAAGCGAGTTTGTGCATCTTTATTGGCTTAAAGCCCTTATAATGAAATGTCAAATAAGTTTGCAGCACAACAAATTTATTAACATTGACTGTTTACATTCACGCCATTCGGATTATCAATCAGCATAAATCACCCCTCTTATTCAGATTATGAATTCATTTCAGTCAAGTTGAATTTGATAAAATATCTCGATTGGGGTTTTTACACGACACATTTTTATTCCCATTGTTTTATCCCAATTAAGTCCAATAAAAGCTAAGCTGTTCCGCAGAATCAACATGTTTAGTTGAAAGCTAACACTATAATTAGTTGTGATAAACAGAGGTTTTAAAAAGGTCAATTTATTACTAATTTAAAAAAAAATATCTTAAGAGATTTCTTTTTAGCAACATTTTTGGTTCATTTTCTTACATATTGGTTTTAATCTTTTATGTATGCATCTATTCATTTAATTATCTATCAATTACAACTGTTTGTTTTGTTCCTGCTCCCTGCCCTTTGAGATCTAAAATTATGAAAGACATTATAAAAAGAAATCTGTTATTATTAAAATTAGAGGGTGTTTAAACTTCTGAAAGTTTATGTATGAAAATAATAAATATGGTATAAATGGCTGAGCTATAATCATGATACAAAATGTGGTATGTTATTTTTGTTGCAATAACAATAACTGTTGCTTTTCTGTCTTAAATAAAATTGACTAGATCATGGTGGATCTTTTGGTTTTAAAAACCATGTTATTGTGAAACAGGAGTTCATTTATTCTAAATTAAGGTTATTATTTTGTGAAAATGTTGGTTTAAGTCATCCAGTGGTAATCCAGCGTCGCTCACTGAATGAGAAAATGCTGTAAATTGGATTTATCAGGCCACATTTGGCACCTCCTCCACTTCACTTAACACACAGTCCCATTTTAAAATAAATACTTGTACAATGTCTGAGCTTGATGTTGATCTAGCACTAGAAAATGCTAGATTATCTGCTGTTCGAGCAATAAACTGATTTCTGTTAGCCTCCAGAGACAAATTACTCTTGTCTGAAATCATAAAGCTGCTGGTTTTCTTCTGTTAATGTTGGAATTTGTGCATTTTTTGTTACTGAAAATAAGGTGGCTATTATCAGAGAGACTGGGAACCCTTGTTTTTGTGGAGAGTACTTATCTGTTTTGCATTTCCTGTACCATACAGCTCAGTTTTGTGGTTACTTTGATGATGTAGCCAAGAATCATATAGTCCATCAGCACACTTAGTCTTAGGTCTTTAAAAGATACTGAAGCAAAACAAAACTTAAAATCTTGGCAGCTTTAGAAATTGAGCTGCTAGGAGAAAGTTTTCAAGAGCAAAGCAACTGTTTAGTGATGCAGTTTGAACCGACAGTGGTCTTCATGGGACACATGAGTGATTTAGCTTATGAGTTTCAAAGCGTGTGTCCTGGAGACGCTGGTGGGAGTGGAAAACTCTGTTTTCATAGCGGTGGGATTCAAGCCCAGTTTCACAGATGCAAACACTTCATGAAAAGAACTGTTTAAAGAAGTTTTTGTAGAACTGGAGAGAAACCAAACCTGGGCTGCTGCTATAAAGCATTGTGGTTGTAAAGATCCATACAGAACAGCAGAAACACAGCAAGCCGTGCCCCAGGTCTTTTACATGGAAACAGTGAGAAAAAGCATGTAGAGTCCTGCAGTCTCATGTCAAATATTATTTAACTCAGTTTAACAAATAAGCATTAGTATTTTTATGATTATGTATCAGTGAGCACCAAAGCAAATATAATGAAAGTCAATGGTTGAAATTGATATGGAAAGGTGGTAAGAAATAGCCAATAAGTGAATTAATCTCAGGCTTCCCTCCCCTGTAAAAACTTTCCTTTGCACTTCAACTCTTAACACAGTCTTGGTCCCGTTCTACAGTTGGTTCTTTAAGCTAGTAAAATAAATATAAGCAAGAGAAAATACTGGTGAGAGCAATTCAGTTATAAGAAAGCATTTTATTCCTTAATTTCAATATGATTCATAAATCAATTTTACTGCCAAGTTGGGGGAAAATCTCAAAATAGTAAAATAGAAAAATAATATATTACACATTATTTAAAAATTACAAAAACAAACTTTGTAAAAACTGTCCTTTATGCTTCAAAATGGGGCTGCAAGTGAAGTATAATGTAAAACACTTCTTTCTATAATTGATATTTTTTATGTATTTTCTTTTTTCATGTTTCCTACTGACTTCTTTTGTGAAACAGCAGTTCTGTTTTGCAGTACACACTGATCTGTTTTATCTTTTCCATCTGGCTTAAAGTGATTGCACACTTTTGACAGGTTTTCTGTTTCTCGGTGACCCTTCTTCCTGACCCTCACTGTTTGGCTCCATAGCTGTCAATAATACTTCCTCAACAGCTCATTGGTGGAGTGAGTCTGGCTGTTGCACAGTGCATTAAATAGTTAAACATTATTTGACGAAGCCCAGAGGCAGGTAACTTGCCTCAAGAAATTTTAAGAATTAAGTTCTTCGACTCATCGGATGAATTGTGACAGCTCTGCTATTCACCATGAACATTTTAAACGTAGTTGGTTGCATCACCAGTTAACATACTTTTATTAACCTTTTGCTGCCAGCAAGCTCCTATAACTTCCTCAGTTTAATCGTCATGATGCATCTAAGAGTGGAGGGATTTTTCTACCTCTAATTGGTTGTGTTGGTCTTTCTTTGTGCAGCTGGAGCTTCAGCGGCAGCAGCTCCTCACCGAGCGCCAGGCGTTCCACATGGAGCAGCTAAAATACGCCGAGATGAAGGCCAGACAGCAGATGGAGCAGCAAGCCGCCGCCGCCGCTGCTGCTGCTGCAGCCGCCCAGGCTCAAGGTCAGGGCTCTGGACCCGGACCCCACCCTGGTCCCCCTCCACACGGTATGCATCACGGCGGACCCCCGCCCCACCACGGCGGCCCTCCTACTGCTCACCATGGAGGACCACCGCCCCACCACGGCGGGCCTCCTCCCCACCATGGAGGACCGCCACCAGGTGCTGCAATGCATCCTGGGTTCCCTCCAATGGGCCACCATCCCATGGCCCCCCACCACCCAGGACAGACAGGTCAGAGGTCAATTTAAGAATTTGTGTGTGTAAAAGTCAGTTTTATGGTTTAGTTTTTTTTTTTTTTTTGGACTAAATTTAACTGCAGAAATATTTATTTTTTGTTTATCAATCAAGTTTTTGTATAGCACATTTCAACAGCAAGGTAATTAAAAGTGCTTTACATCATGAAAACACATCATATAGTCAACAGTTGCAAAAACCAGAACAACAATTACATTTTGTAAAGTGCCTTCATTAAATGTTTAGTAAAAATGATTTTATCCATCTGGATAAAAAGCCTGTTTGAAAAGTTCATCTATTCAAACAGAAGAGAGGGAATATTTTGGAGTTATTTTGGAACAGCAGAAATGTTGATCAATGTTCCATTTATTATGATTCAACAGAAACTAAACAAGCAGGTTTTTAGTCTTGATTTAAAGGAAAGCCGTTTTAAAATTATGAATTTAAAGTGTGGTCGAGAAAAACAGACACTTTAATGTCTCGTGTTGCCTCTACTTGTCTACAGGACCGATGGAACCGGGTCAGCCGATGCCAGGACGGATGCTGTCCGGTCCGCCCTCTGCCGGACCGTCACCAGGGGGCATGCCTCCCATGATGCCCCCACGTCACCCTGGAGCCCCCAATGGCATGTGTAAGTGTAACAATTAGGGCTTCAACTAACGACTATGTTATAGAGAGTTGTAGTTCTTCCTGATATTGGTAGGATGCCGGTTTGAACATCTGCTCCGTCTGCCTCAGTTGTTTCTTCACCTGCTGATGGTGGTCAGAGCCCCGTGGCGTTGATTGAATAGCGACAGGGTGGCTTTGCAAATGCAGGAAAAGCTTCTGGCATGGAGATCTATCTTAACTTGGTTTATGTGTGTTTAAATGTTTTAACAATTTGAGTTATTTATTTTGTTTCTCATATTTTTCTTCATAGGAGTAATAATGGATGCCGCCAATTATGGATTGCATTTAAAGTTTGCTCAGCAGCTGGAGCTAACAGTATTGTGACAAGATGAGAACAAAGGAAGCTTATGAAGATAAATCACAATTAATAGCAATGGCTTTTTGTGGAGCTTTTACTACAACATCTGTAGAGAATCCATTTAGATCTGTAGGAGTGGTGGGATTTTGATGTGATGCACTTATTGACAGACTTCTTTCATAAGTTCACAGTTATAATATTCAGCCACTGTTTACACCCAGATTTACTTCTGGTGCAGAATTATAACACGTTTTAAGTCAATGACATAAAAGTCAGATTAAATAAATACGAGAGGACCATCCAGGCTGCAGAAGCTTTGAAAATCAACAGACAAGTATCTGATTTAGTTCCACATATATAAAGGCACAGATTGATTAGCTTTTTTTTTTTGGAAAAAATCTCTTTTTTTCTGTTGAATTTTCAAAGCAATTACTATATATTTCTACCTCAGTTAAAGTCAAATCTTTCCTTTGATAGTGCAACAATCTTGAAAATTTGCTCTCATCTGCCCTGTAAATTTTCTCATCCGTACTTCATGCTTCTCTCTGCAGATCCTGGGCCCCCTCCTGCACAACCAGAGGCGATGCCTCCAGCTCCCGTGGCTCCTCCAGCGCCCCCAAGTGGCCGGGTATCTGACAATTAAGACGTATAAACAGAAAAAGCACACGTGCATAAAGCTAAAACTCTGTCTCTGACCTTTGCTTGTTGCTACGTTTTTCTCCTTCACATTCAAACAACCAAAAAACTTTACTCCCCCTGACACACAGACCCACACTCTGGGATCCAAATTTACAAACACACATGCAGACTTCCTCTCAGGGCACAGCGGCGAGGTTCATCTAGTAATAAACACTGTTTTACACTCTGTTGAGTAACAGCGAGGCTGAAGACAACAATCCTGTGTATAGAAAACCAAACAAGGAGACAAAATATTTTTGAAAAATCCTCCTTTCTCCGCCTGTTATTTTGTTCGAATGACACTGTAATGCTTTCCAGAGTAACAAAAACAACCCCATGCTCTCCTGTTCCCCGTTTCCTTAAGCGATAAACCCCTAGAGGAGGCTTGTTGTGCCAGACAGCCAGTCTGTGTGCTGAGTAGCCTGAGCTGTGACATGTGAGTGGATCCAGCCTGCCCTCACTCCTGCTGAGTATCTACCTCTCGCTCTTCTTTTAAATGATACACTGTATCTCTGTGTGTGTGTGCCTGGAAGACAGATGGAGGCTTGAATTTGGTCTGTGTCGTCTGAAGTTACAGAAATTTACAATAGAGAAAAAAAAGTTACAATTTGCCTTCAGACAAAAAGCCTTTTAGGTCAAATGTTGCTGGAAAGACTGTTATGTTTCTGATGAGGTTCTCCCAACCAAATCTGGTAGGTGTAATATGTTTAGTCCTTAATCGCGTTATGTTGCAGATTTTTAAAAAAAATTCAGAAAATTATCCAGGAAACTTCTAAATGTGTCACATTTCAGCTGCTTTGATCAGATTCTACAAACAAGATGGTATTCTTCTTTTTAAGTTAAACTAAATACCTGCCTTGCTCTGATCTTATGTCATAAACATAATTGATGCTGTTAGGAAGCTACTTTCAGGTGCAGGCTGACCTCATTTTGCTTCAAATACAATAGGAGCAGCAACAAAATATGAATAAATAAAGCTTAGAAATCCAAAGCTGAAGTATTTTTAAATTTTCTTCTGCTTAGATATAGAATTTTGTTACAGATGTGATTGGGCCGCCAAAGGATTCACAGACTGTAAACATCCGTCCTTCTGTCTCAGCTCCCAGAGCGCGAAAACGCACAGAGAAATGTAAGCTAAGCTCAGGCAAACACTGGAGGCTGCATGCACACATCTTGGTTCAAACCTGGCACTGACCCTCACACACACACACACACACACACAAATCCTCTGCTGACCGTCACACAGTGAGAGACGCTGCATTTCTGCTTGAACGAGACTGAGCTCTTCCTCGGCACCGTGGGTATTCTGGTCGCTCTTTTAGTGTCGATTCTGTAGCTATTTGACCCTCTTCTTCCTCTGCTCCGTTTCCTTACGCCTAGCACTGCCTACCTCGCTAACACCTCCTCTTCCCTTTCTCACGTTTCACAAATCACCGTAAAACTCTGCAATATTCTTCTGCAATCTTATCCAATTTGTAGTCAAAACAAAGAAAAACAAACAATGTGTTAATCCTTGAAATTTCTGTTGATGCAGTCTAGTAGTACCACCTTGTTCGGTTGAAAAGAATATTGTTGAAATGTGATGTTAAAGTTCGACTTCACTTCACCAATAGCCAAAACTATAAACAAATGTTTCTGTTTGCAATTACTCCTAATGACCATCGCTGTTGTTTTTCCCTCACCATTGTCTCGGTTGTTGGTATTTAAGCCTATAGGTGTAAAATTTGATCTGTTTTGCATATGATAACTGCTTCCTATGTACAACTTCTTCAATATGAAATAAGTCACAAGTTCACACAAGTTTCTACTAAACCCACAAACGGTACTTTAACTTCAAACTGTTCCTATTTCTTTTATTGCGCTGTCGGTGTTTCTGCTACCTCTTCCTCTTTCATCTGCTAGCTACCTCTTCTAGAAATCTTCCTCTTGCTCTCTGCTACCTCTCACACCCTTTAGCTACCTCTCGTTAGCCTTTCCTTTCCTTTTTAAGTCTTTGTTTTGGAGTGCTGCCCACATGACTGCTGTCACCACTGCCCTCTTCTCCCAGGCTGCAGGAAGAAGAAAACGCAAACATTCGTTCATCGCGCTCTCATTCACCGTGCCCGCTTTCTTTTTTTCTGTGTTAACATCTAACTAGGTGTGTGATTTATCTTTACTTATACATGACATGATTCCCTTCTTACATATATTATCTTTTATGGATGCTTTTTTTGTGTTAATGGTAATGTATTTTTAAGGAGAAGTTTTGTGTAGGTGCAAGTTTTCTCTGTTTGTAGCATTTGTTTTGTTTTTATTTTTATTTTGTATGGGGTCTGTTGGTACTTGGACCTAGACACTGTTAAATAAACAGTTTTCTAATAATCGGTTTGGGGTTTTCTCATTACTTAAAAGTCTTGTATAAATTGATAAGACAGAATGAGTTGAAATTGCAGGATTTTTTAAAAACATAAAACAAAATTTTGCTATATTTAAATTACCTTGAAATCTTTGAAAATTGTCTGTTTTACTGCAGGAAAAGTGTCTGAATAAAGAATCAGTTTCCAGTGTTGCTCCTGAGGAACAATGCTGGAAATTTGTTCCTCTGTAACAGAACATGTCCACTTCCCACAAACTGTCCTTTAAACAAATGGTAAAAAAAAAGATAATACTTTGGTTTTTTCACTATTTAGCAATATTTTCTTCTCCAAAACATTTTCCCAAATGGTGTAGATCTAAAATTTTGCAATGAAATTCACTGATTTAATTTGTTCTCCCCCATTATTTCCCATTGTCAAACCTTTATGTCCTCATTCAAAAACAACCAGCTGCACTCACTAATCTCTAATGACAACATAAAGACGCCCACATTTTCTGGAAAAACGAACATAAAGAATTGAAAAGTGGATTACTGGATTTGGCCTGTGAAGTTCTGGATCGTTACAATATCTCCTTTCACTGCGTTCGTGTTTTTCACAAAACAGCAGATCCACAATGAGAAGATGGATTATCAAGGGGTTTGCTTTTGTTTTGGGATTAGGGGCAACGCTATGAAACATCTACACACGAGGCATTCACGTTGTATGAATTACGTGGTTTTGTGGCCTCACATGCTTATGCACCTATTGTAAAGGAAAACTGCTTAAATTTCCTCAAACGACTCAATCCTCTGGTGCTTTACGTTTGGATCCATAAGCAGACAGCTGTTATTCACTTAGTTTGCATGAAGCAAACTAAGTGAAAATCATATTTACAAATCTTAAATACATTTTTTATGCAGAAATTTGAATTTATCCAGATGAAATTATTATATACCAGCAGGTAGAATGTGTATGCATGTAAAAATCATTTTAGATGTCTGAAATCTTTCTGATTTTGTTTGGTTTGGTTATTACCAGAGGGAGACACATGCAGTGTGCGTTTCTTGCAGCATAAACTTCCTGTAGGATCTGCGGCTGCACACAGAAACGAGAAGAATAAGTGAGTCCTGATACCATTTCAAACCTAATCCAAGCCGCCTGGTGCTGTAATCTGTTGAGGGCGGATTTCAGTGTCCAGCAGATTGAGCATGAGTGTGTTACTGAGTGGGATGAAGGGCCAGAGAGAGATTACTCAGCCAGACGGGAGGGTAGAAAGAGATTGGTACCACTTGAGCTGGGAAAGGGCATCCAGAAGGATGGGTCGGCATCCTCCCTTCAGATGTGGGCCAGCATGTCCAGACATGTTTCTGCAATTTAGATAGAACAGATATTCTGATAAATAAGGGATATTTTCCCCCTAATCATTAGATAATGTTTACAAACTTTCTAGAAACACACAGTAAAATAACTGATGTTTAGTGAGATTCTATCAGAATGTACCAATAGTCGAGGTTGCTGGATCAATCCGAAGATCATTCAGATTGATACTTTAGTTTCAGATTTTCTCTTAAAATTTTATCTTATTTAACAGTTATAGGTTAAATCAAACAAGCAAACAAAAACCTTTAAAGTAAACAAGACATCTTTGCACATAGATATCAGATGAAAAGTAAATTAAGACAGAAATGTATTAAAACGAAAATTTTGGAAAAATCGAATGATGAGAATAACGGATTTTAAATCTCAAGTTGATTCAACTTGTATATTTTGTTTTTATTTTTATTTGAGTATTACCAGTTGTGAACTTCACAAAAGAGAGAAGAAGAAAAAAATGCAAATTATGCAACTAATCAGTAAACAATCAATAAAAGATGAAGTGAAATAAATAAAAGACAAGCAGAGACAATTGTGACGGTGACTATTAAAGTGGAATTTCAGACAACCGGCTTCCCGACAAGGCAGTAAAAACTGAGTTGGCATTTTGCAATCCATTGAGAGTATCTGACAGAGGGAAGAGAAGGAAAGGTTAGATTTCACTCAGAAACCCAAACACTTGCATCCTGACCTTTTACCAACACAGCAGTCTATTTTTAGCCTGATAAAATACTGCTGATGTAGCAACTTCAGTTGTCTTTTTATTTTATTTTCCACACATTTCTCCTTCCTTCTCTTTGCCACCAATATCATTTAGGTTTCTGGAAGGGTTCTGGCTAAATCCACGGAAATCCAAGAACAGATGAATCCCCTTTTATTTATTATCACACACTTTAAAAGTATTTGAAATTCAATTTAAGAAGGTTGGAAAGGTGAAGCTGTTAGTGTCAGAAAAATTAGCAGAGGCTTTGGAGATATTGACATACAAATTTCAGGGACAGCAACAGCCTCAATGGTTGAGTTGTGAAGTGTGACGCTCATCAGTTGTGGCAGATTCAGCGCAGATGTGGGAGGCCGGAGGGGGCAGACGTGTTAATTATAAAACGTTTTTGGAGTAATGTTTCATATTTAACATGCCACGTCTCTGATCAAAGTCACTTCACAGAATTTGAGAGGGAAAAAAAGTAACTTCAGGCCTGAAAAATAGTACAATAAAAACTATTCTTACTCAATAGTCAGATATTCTGATCTCATACGGTCATATAAATAAAATTTTTAACACTCTTGTGAATGTTATTTACTGCTGGTGTAATTAATGATTCATATCAAATAATCTTTGTAAATGATCAAACTACATCTGTTAAGTAAAACTGTTGACCAATAAATCTTTGGTTTGATTTTATTGTAAATGACCAAAAATGATTTCAGGACCACATTTATTGTAAAGGCAACATTTTGACAAATTTAATGCTGCTGATGATCCATAGTTTTTCCAGCTTATTTCTTTTGTATTTTACAGTCTGTGGCTGATTCATTGAACTTCAGTTTATTGTCTTGTGAGCCCAAGATATTTAAAAGTCCTGACCTGTTCAGCTGGTGATGTGATTGAGTCCAGGAACTGATTTATTAACATCTACTTTTTTTTTTTTTAATAATTCCTAAAATGCTGGATTTTTACTCTTTTTTTTTTAGCATAACTGCATGCGTTTGAGTTTCATTTGCTAAATGAATTCAACCTTAGTTTACTTTCTGCTGCCGCTCAACCCGCTGCACATCCTCGCTCTTTTGTTGGAAGAGGCTGTTGCCGTGACAACGGCTCCATGGTTACCCTGCCTCCAGCGTTTGGGATGCGACTGGCAGGTCGGTGGCGAGGCCGACGACGGCTGCAGTTTTAGATGCTCATACCACCACCTCAAGTAAACGAATTAAAGAAAAACATAAATCTGACTTTTGACAACATTTAAATCCCTGACAAACTGCTGGGGCAATTAAGAGATCACTCTCCTCTGAGGGCATTTGGTGTAACGATTATAGTTAGTGAGGTTACGTAACAGCCATTTATACCTCCATTAACAGCCTCGACTGTTTGGAGCTGTGAGCCGCAGCCTTATCGGTCAGTTTTCCTCTTACGCAATTTGTTTTGTTGGTTTAGAAGAAGTTCCCTAGCTCCAACTGAGTGTACATTTGAAAATGGACGACCTGATCAGCCTCAAATAAAAAGTGCTTTCGCTTTATTTAAAACCACTTTATTTAATCCCTGAGGCGTTGTTGTAGAAAGAGGGTGAAAACAATACAGAATTTTGCTTTTTAACACATCGCAGCGGCTGGTAGGTCCTGCCGCAGGTAGAAACGTCAATGTTTTTCCTTTCAGCAGCCAGTATCCACAAACACATGCTTGAACAATGTCAATATGAAAAATGTAGCATATTAAATGGAGTGGATTTAATACATTAAATCCCTCCACGGACTCTTTCTTTCTGTTTTCTAGATATGCATCGTGTCATGTTTTAGTCCCTGACATGTCACTGCTCTGTCTGGTGCTGAGACAGACATACTTGTTGCAGCCATGTCTACGTCTGTGCACCCAATGGAGCACAGTGATGGCTCTGTGTGTGTGAGCACAGCTTTTGTGCTAATAACTGTGTGTGTGTCATAAAATATGGAGAAGGGCAAAGTGGGCCAGAGGTTCACAGCAGGATGAAAGCTCCTCTCCTCCCTTTCTCCCCTTCTTTTTTCTCATCTCTTCATTTTGTTTCTTCTAGCTGCTGTAAGGATGAACTGATGCACACGAGTTAAGATAAATCCATGAGCATAAAGTCTTCTGCATTCACATCATTTTGTTTATGTAATATTAGATTCTTCAGAAGTTATTTCAAAGAGTTTTTTTCCACAAAGTTTTAGTCCAGGCTGGCTGTTTTCACATGGATGTTTTGGTTTTGAAGAAAATTAACTTTAACCTATTAATTATTAATTCACAAAATGGTTCTCAGCCTAACAGATGAATTCGGTTTACTAATTACAAGCATCCCGTCATAGAACTGTTGTTTTTTCAGTTTCTTTTGATGAATCCAACAAAAATATTACAAAGGTTTTTTTGTAAAGTACCACAACAAATTGTTTGTGAATTAGCACAAAGTAAATAAACTGACTCAACATAAATAAACTGACTCAACTAGGGGAATACATTTTGTGATGCAAAAGATGACCTCTTAGTAAAAGAAAAATATATGCATCTTTCAAGTAATATGCATCTTTTTTGTCTTTTTTTTTCACTCAGAGAAAAACCAGCCAAAATGAATTCTTTACCTTACAAAAATACTAATCTGGAAAAAAGTTACATTAATTTTCTACAATCTATTTAAGAGCAGATGAGGAAGGAAAGTTATACAGGAACACAAGCATTTGAAATAATTGTGTAGCTTCTGATTGATAGAAGTAATTTGCAAGTCATAAAATACCCATCCTTTTATTAAATCATAATTATTACACTTCATGATGCTTTAGTTCTTAGATCTGTACGCTATAATGCAAATGCATTTTTAGTGAGCAGTTTAGTTCATAATATAAAAGAAAAACTGAAGAAAATGTAGTTAATTTACATTTTCTAAAATGTAATAGCTTTTTGTTGTTAAAATCAACACGATTTTAAAAATACCATCTAATTTTGAGAAGCTTATTGTCATATTCTTTGCTTCTGCAGTGCAATTCAACCTTTCATTGCCTTTCATTGTTTGTTCAAACTTATTGGAAATACTTTCATCATCCTGCCTGTGCTTCTCAAAACAACAGAGCAAATAAGTAGCTGAATGAAAAGTGGATGAGGAACATTTTGTCTTCGCATTTTGTAACAATTTTTTGCAACAGCAGTATTTGTCAAAAACAACGGATTTGACATTGTGATTACTGTAGAAAAAAAGCTGCTTTTTTGTTAATTGGATTTGTTCATTATTTTCAAAAAGAGGATAAAATGTTTATTAAAATTATGTTTGCGTTCATTTAAGGAATGTCAGAAATAATTAAAGCCTGGCGGTGGGATGCCTGTCATGTTTATGGTCGACAATGACGAGTTCATCCTCATTAATGCTGGCCCAAAGTTACCATTGCATAAAATAGTTCTGTGTCTGAACAAACCTAAATCATCTCTACCTGGTTATAAAACCATTGAAGTTCAAGTTACAGAATAACAGATTGTTTTGTGGCTCAGTGTTCAACTGTCAGTTAATGAGCAGCTTTAATTATTTAGTTTAATTAGATGTGGGGATGTTTGCCTGTTGTTTTGTTTTCTGCAAATCTTGCAAACGGTGTTTGTGTTATGAGAATGAAGGAAAACATTTTCGGGGAAGATATCAAAAGGGACCAGACTGCTGTCAAAGGACGAAGACATGAAACACGAGACTGAGACAGAAGGGAGTTTTTTTTTCTTTCTGGCAACATTTTATGACTCCATTTTCTTTGTAGAAGCAACAGTTTAATGTCATTTAAATTCAGCCTCCTGACCTGCTTTTCACAATTCACTGAACATGTTTTCTTCTCTGCAAAACAATTCTCCCAAAAGCTAAACAAATAGCGTTCATACACGACTACACATCTGCATACAAATGTAGTTATGAATGTGCATAAACAGTATGTGTCATTTATAATTCTGATGAATATGGAAACACACACAGTTACTCACACACATGACTGCATGGCTTCAACATCCCCTGTTGCACAGGCCCTCTCTCCTCCTTTTTGGTTTTTTGTGTGGAAGAATGCCTGCGACCCCCACTGCGATCATTACCCTGAGGGCCCTTGAGCATTCATCACCATGTGAGCAGATCCCCCATCTCCCTAATAACCCCCTCTACCTACCCATCCTCTTTGTTTGCTCCTCTCTGTCACACCATTAAGCAAAGCTTATTGTTTTGATGACGTTGGATCCCTCAGATTGCTATTATTATGCACAATGTTAAGCAGCTTCCTCCTCCTCAGTTAGTTTAAGGATGAAGAATGATTAATTTTACACAGAGCAAAATGTAGACTGCAATCCAACAGTTAAGTAAATAACAGAAACTTTGGGGGAAAAAAGCGACGAATCTAAAAGTAGAAGAAGCTGTATGGAAAAAGGTCAACGTAGTTTTGTTTTTGTTACGTGAGAAGATGGAAATAATCTTATAAATAATAAGATGATACAAAGAAGTGAAGGAAGATGGGAAAAAATGTGAAGAAAATGTTCCCTGTAACGAAGAAACTAACTGTTTGTAGAAAACAGAAAGGATTTTTTTCATTTTTCCAAAACGGAGAAGGGAGGAGGATTAAAAACAGTCTGAAAATGAATAACATTTAGGATGTAGAAGTTTGATGAAGAAAGTTTAACGTTGATCTGAAGTAAGAAGGATTTTCATGTGAAAAAGTTTGGAATTTCAAGATTTTTAGGTGTAGAGCTATACAGTATGCAATATTATTGCTAAGTATTATTATTATTGCAGTTTTACCTTCCACACATTCTCTCACTTAGTCTTATTTCATACCGTCATGATGCATCGCTGCGCCGCCTGACCTGGGTTGGTATAGATTATTTGTGGATAAAAATGAAAGTAAAAATCTCTCCAAGTGATGAAATACATCATTTTAGAGAAGAAATTGCTATAATGTTGCAGCCAACAAAATCTTACATCCAAGCAGTTTTTTTTATGATACTGCACAAGATTACAAACATCACATTCCTGGTGTTCAGATACGGAGAATCTGGAGTATTAGATAAGCAACAAATAATACACAAATCTTTGGGTTTCCATTATTAAAGCAGCCTTTAGGTAAATCTTAACACCACAGGCTGATTGCTTCCATCTTGCTTTGATTCAGCTATTCATGCTATTTGAATTGACTGAATAAATGATGCAAGATCTTTTCAGTATTTTGAAACGTATAACCTTTTTTATTGGTGTTATGGAATATATATATATTTTTTTATCAACTATATTGAGTGTTTTCATTAGCTATGGTCTATAATCATCAAAGTTAATATAAATTGTTTTCTTATCATCTGTGTCTCTTGGCCAAACTTTTTCCTTCCACTCAATGTTCCCTTGACATTCCTGAAGATGATTATTTTTAAACAGCCATCTTCTTCATCAACATCTTTTGTGAATTACCCTCCTTGTGGAGGTTGTCACTGTCTGAGGACTGGACAACTGTCAAATCGTATAATGTGTCCCAATCGTCCCAGTAGATCTCACACTTTTAAAAAGTTTTTTTTGTTGACCTGATGTAATTGTCTGTCTTTATGAGAAAATAAATTTGACCTAAAGAAAAAGCAATCCCTGTTGCATGTGTAACTTTTCTGCCACACTTTTTTCCTTCCACTCAACTTTCCACCTTTGTTGGGATGTAGAACCTTCTGAATGATAGAATATTGTTCTCTGTGATTGTGTAAGGCATGTCATGGATATCATAGCATTTTGGTTTAGCAGAAGAAAAATCCCCTTCCCACCACCCCCCACAAAAATCTATATAATATCTAAATGTCTTCTTTTTTATTGTGCTGCTGAAATAAATTAACCTTTCATTGAATTATCCATTGATACTCTATCTGTAAACATAAAAAGACTCAACAACTGATTGAACCAGCCTCCTCAGATAAACCACATTCAAAATGTTTACTTACATTTTGATACTGAAATGAAGGAGCTAAGATAAAATGTAAGCATTTCTTTGACAAGAAATGTACAAACTAATATGCTTCATTGCAAAATTGAACCTTGTACAACAAAATTTCCTTGTATGCTATGAAAGTATGTAATCATGTCTTAAAAGATGAGGAACGTGATTGAACTTTATCCTTTCATAATAGAGTTTAATGAAAGGAATGGATGGAGAGAAGATGGGAAGGTGGAAGTTGTTTTAGAAAAAGAAGGGAGGGAAGAAAGGAGGAGGCGCATCAACAGTCTCTCCCCTCTCTCCCCCCTCCTCAGACGATGAGAAGGTTGCCGAGCGCGCTGCAGACCGCCGTGCGTTTGTCTCCCTCTCAGCCACACAAAGTGCCCCCCAAAAAGCACCGATCCGAACCGTAACTTCGCTCTGTGCCACCTCGGAACCAGCGGCCCGCTCCACCCCCGCCTCCAGCACATTTTGTAGCAATGGAGCGGTAAAAGCTGCGCAGAGAGCTGAGCCGAGTGAGTGAAACAGCGGCGGAGACGCAGAGATCAAGCGGCTATGGAGGAGAAGCGCGGAGAGGCTGGAGTCTAGACAGAAACCCTCCGATCCATCAGCCCGGAGTACTTTCCGCAAGCTTTCCGAACTTTGCTGTCAGTAACCCTTTTTTAAAAATCCAGTTTTTTATTTCACCGTGTGAGTGAAACATTGCACAAGGAGGATGCAGGGAAAGAAGAAAGCGAGCGGCTGCACGGGATGCTGGAGGCAAATGCTGCTGTCGTGCGTCCTGGCTCTGCACCTGATCCCGCTGACTGTCCACGGTAAGACGCTGGCCCGTCCACTGCGCGCGGAAATCATGCCAAAACATTCTCATTAATTAGTTAATTTTCTTCTGCTGTCGCAGCACATCCTCTCAGTGGATTCAGGGTACCGTAACATTCTCCCACAGGGCAGACAGAAGGGAGGTCAGTGAGGCTCAGAATGTAGGTTAGGAGGTTTTTTACTCTGATGGTAAATATTAATGAACCTCTGCTCGGAAGAATCTGCTAAATTCTTGATCGTAGCGTCTTTGAACCGACACTTGATGGAAGAAGATGTTCTGTAATCACATTCTTCAAAGATTTAGAGAGCAAACATCATCTGTTTTCCTGAGTTATAGAAGGCAAAGGGTGATTTTTTTTATAGTGACAGTAAATTTATAAGATCTAAAAAAATTGCCACAAATGATAAAGTAGGTCAGGTTAAAGTCTTCTGTCGCAAAAGTCACTAAAATTTACACATCAAATCTTCTCAGATGGTTTTTCCACTTTTCTCTGTTCCCACGTCTGCATGGGAAAAATCAGAAAGCTCGGGCAGAGTGGTGGAGAGATTCTGATGTAGGAAAAGAAAGATAGTTTGATCTACGTTTATCCAACGTCATGTTTTCCAAATATCAACCAAATAAGGTCAGGAAGAATTCATCTGCTTCTCTATCAGCTCATGTTGAGTTAAGCAGATGCTTCGAAATTTCCACTAAATTCTTCCAGCTGAAGGAACAGCAGTGGGTCAAAGCGGTGGCATTAAAACCGGGTCACTGTTTAAACACTTCCAGCACAGTCTCCGGAATCCAAATGCCCCTGAAGGACCCGGAGGTTTATGTGACAGTGACAGCGTCCAGCAGCAGATGCAGCAAACCGGACCGGATCCCCGAAGGCGCGCAGGCACCACGGCTTCACAAAAGGCGAGGATTAGAGCCGAGGGGGAGCTGATGAATTATTTATGAGGGGGGCTGAGAGGACATTCTGATACACACATAGAAAAAAGAGAAGGATAAACTCGAGTAAACATAAAAAAAAGACAGAGTGGTGGCTCTTTGTCTGAGGGCCAATGCACATGCGTCAGATTAATAATGCAGGAGATGAAATCGGTCTGGCTTTTAAAATCAAATCAAATCTCGTTGATTCGTCCGAGTGACTGAAATTCACATGGATGTGTTTTTTTTTTTTTTTTGGTTTGTTTGGCGCAACAAAGAGCTCCACATCCTCTGACTCAACAGCAAAACTTGGCATTTCTTTCAGCTTTTACATCACTTAATCCACTAATTTAGAAGATAAGAGTGTATTTCTAAAAAAAAAAATCATTAAATACTGTTAGGATGGTTTTATAACAATTCAAATGATATTTCAGCATTTTTGAAAATGTCCTACATTTGCTAAAACATATTGGATGACTTGAACAGAGCAGATTAAAGATGCTCTGCTCAGTTTGAGGCTTGAACATGTTGCATAGATTCTTAATATCTTTATTGGACACATATGTGAGTGAGCAGACTCACGCCTCATATTATTCAACAAACACAATGTAACTGCATGACTTTATAACATGAAGCTCAAGTTTAATCCCATTTTAGCAACGAGTTAGCACTCAAGGCAGTAACTGGAACTTTGTACAAATTTAATTTCACTTATCATTTTGTATAAATATCATGGATTT